>NC_132797.1:4382500-4713750 GCF_048594095.1 Paramormyrops kingsleyae | reverse complement strand
ACGTACAAAGCAGACGGCTGGAACTGACATGTGTGCCGTTTTGATTTTTAACACTCAGATCTGACCACCAAACAGATTGTAGGAGGCCCATCCTGCCTGCGCATTAGCTCTCTGTCTCGTTTAGCTAACCTGTGCTTTGGCTGTCTCTGCATTTAGCTAACCTGTGCTTTGGCTGTCTCTGCATTTAGCTAACCTGTGCTTTGGCTGTGTCTGTATTTAGCTAACCTGTGCATTAGCTATATTTAGCTAACTTGTTTCAGCTGTATCTGTGTTTAGCTAACCTGTGTATTGGCTAACCTGTGCTATGGCTACCTGTATTTAATTAAGCTGTGTTCTGGCTGCCTGTGTTATCTTCCAGTGTTCAGTCTGCTTGGGCAACAGAACACAAAATAACCTAAATTATATTCCCATAGGAAATTTAACTGTCCCCCACCGCACCCTCCGTCTAGTTGCGTTCATTTCCTATCTCTGGTTAAAATTCTCTCCGAGCTGATGCCCCTCACTTCCCGTTTCAGTGACCGATCTGATTAGCCCGCTCGCAGTGAGTGGAGCCCATGTCCATCCAAACCACTGCGACGGACAGTTGCTATTGACAACTTATTGAATTTGAATAAAACGCTTCCTGCGACAGCTACCTGCAAGTCCATCAAACGCAGAGCATGTGGCAGAATTTGCCTGTGATCTCAAAGGGCCGGGGGACCTTAATCACCACACACTGTACACGATGTCCACAGCAGATCCCAGAAAGAATAGCGACTCTGTGCATGTCCGTTTGGTCATAAGCCTCGTATTCATGCAGCGCGACAATCTCCCTTTTCATTCTGTAATCATACGGTGACGGACAGCCACAATGAGGGAGTCTTGCGAGAGCAGGGTGTTGCTGACTCAAGCGGAGTCTTAAGTTTCACCGGTTCGGGTTGCCTGGCAAACGTCCTGTCAAAAGAGACAAAGGCAGAAAAATATATATCCACAACACACGGCATAAGGCGGGAGTGTGGGAAGTGTCGTTTGCTCATCAACAGGCAGAAAGTTCTAGAACGGGCCCACACGGGTCGTAGGGTTCATGATAACATAGGGGGGGGAAGACTTGTGTCATGACCCACACCAATGCGCATCACGCAGGCTTTCTCCAGAATCTTCATTATTTCTTAATGTAAAATCTTCATTATTTATGTATCTAACATTTACAATGTCAGATGCAGGGGATACTGTGCATGTTTGTATTTTCTTCATATACGTATATATATAGTGCCATCATTTTCGTCATATATATGTTACATAAAAGGAATATAACCAATTACATATTCATCACCAGTACATTAGTTTATTAGTTATTAGATGTATTTATGATCGTAACCTTTAAGTTGCAGTATGTTGTGTTACTACTCTGAGCCTTTTATTAAGCTGTTCACTCTGAGCCTTTTATTAAGCTGTTCACTTTGAGTCTTTTATTAAGCTGTTCACTTTGAGCCTTTTATTAAGCTGTTCACTTTGAGTCTTTTATTAAGCTGTTCACTTTGAGTCTTTTATTAAGCTGTTCACTTTGAGCCTTTTATTAAGCTGTTCACTTTGAGCCTTTTATTAAGCTGTTCACTTTGAGCCTTTTATTAAGCTGTTCACTTTGAGTCTTTTATTAAGCTGTTCACTTTGAGTCTTTTATTAAGCTGTTCACTTTGAGCCTTTTATTAAGCTGTTCACTTTGAGTCTTTTATTAAGCTGTTCACTTTGAGCCTTTTATTAAGCTGTTCACTTTGAGCCTTTTATTAAGCTGTTCACTCTGAGCCTTTTATTAAGCTGTTCACTCTGAGCCTTTTACTAAGCTGTTCACTCTGAGCCTTTTATTAAGCTGTTCACTCTGAGCCTTTTATTAAGCTGTTCACTCTGAGCCTTTTATTAAGCTGTTCACTCTGAGCCTTTTATTAAGCTGTTCACTTTGAGTCTTTTACTAAGTTTTGACACATTAAGAAAAGAAGGTTCACATTGAAGGAGGCGGAGCTGCACTTTGGCAAAGTGTGATCTGCACATAAGGAAGCGAAATTATGGTCTGGCAAGGTGTGTTTTTGACATTAGGGGGTGAAGCTGCGCTCTGGCAAGATGAGCAGGCAAACCTGGGCTTCATCTGGATTTACAGCTTGGACATGTCATTATCAAACCCCTGTGATCCATTTATTAACTAATAACTAAATCCTGTTGTCTCCTAATGAAGATCTAACGAGCTTGATGGGCTGAATGGCCTGCTCTCGTAAATTTCTTATGTTCTTATCTCAGATGGTTGGTGCCACAGAGCAGCCTGTGGATCTCAGAGCTTTATCAGAAGATTATGCTTTATTTATTTAGCAAACACCTTCATCCAAAATGACGCACGTTTTTAAGGAAGCAGAGTCTTTGCGTCGGGTTCACTGTAAAAAGAACAAAAAAAAATGGCCGCTGGCATTAACAGTAGCTGGAAGGATTCCGCAGACATGAGAGCTACATTACCATGTACAAGTAACCATTCATCAAAAAGAGTGCTGGTCACACTAGTATTTTCAATCGGGGAAAAAGCAGTTTAGAATGTAGAAGTACTGTAATTACATTTAATCTAATTAGCAGACGCTTTTATCCAAAGTGACATGCATTTTTGAGAAAGTGGTGTTAGACAGTCCTTGGAGGAATTTGATAGGGGCTAAATGGTTAAATACTTCTGCCAACTTGGGTATCTGAACCAGTGGCCTTTCGCTTGCAGGCATCGCAGCCTAACCCGCTGGGCCACACACTGCCTGGACGTCTCCCAACCCCCCCACGCGGGAGGCAGACGGAAGCGGCGCCACGGGCGCTCATCTCCCATCATCTTGATGTGCCCCCCCCCCCCCCCCCCCCGCCACCCCATCCTCGAAGGCTGCAGCTGTGGCAACTTCAGATCAGTGTTCATAGCCAGTGATTCACCCCCCTGGGTGTCATTGTTACAAAGATGCTGGTTTCGTCCTGTCAGAAAACTGCCTCAGGCATCTAAAAAAATTTCTTTTTGCTGATTAAGGAGCTAACGATCTTGGTTTCCTCTAACTTAAAAAATAAGTTCAGCCTCTACTCAGTTCCACCCTTCCCCAGACTGAAATAGGGCATGCCTGTACACGCACACACACACGCACACACACACACACACACACACGTGCCTCTGTGCTTCCCATTTTGCTATGTGTTACGTTTTTCATCTCCACACTGCTCTGTAAAACTTGCATAAAGGAATGAAAATACAAAGGAAATGACATAATGGTTAATTTTTTAAAGGACGAGATTAACCCTGACTGCTTGTCAAGGAAGACGGACTGATACAAAGCTTGAGCACTTAAACTCCTCCCCTTCTCTGGCCTTTAGCATCCCGAGAGCATCTTCTTATTAAACAGAAACAAAGGCGGGAAAAGGCCTTACTTGTTGTAACCCTAACAGCGCTCATTGTGGAGGTTCTTACACAGGCAGCATGTGGTTGTTGATGGTGGCGCGCATGAGGCTGACCTGCTGGCATGAGGCTGACCTGCTGGCATGAGGCTGACCTGCTGGCATGAGGCTGACCTGCTGGCATGAGGCTGACCTGCTGGCATGAGGCTGACCAGCTGAGCGAGGGAGATGAACCTGGTATGATGCTGGAGTGGTGAGATCGTGAAGGACCAGCCGTTGTGTGTGGCTTATAATGTGGGCCCATTAGTAATCTTAATAGTAATATCATTATGTAATATTACAAGGCAACCGTGTGTTTTGCCAAAGAACATCATACTTCATGTTCTCCAGAGTAGGAAGTTATTTTGTGGACACTTGAAAGCTGTCAACAGCGGAGGGTGTGGATGTTTTGGAGAGAGATGATCTCTGGGGAAAAGGCACTCTTCTCGCATGTGACCAGTCGAGAGCTGGATGACGTTAATTTGCCGTGTATGTAATGGCCAGCCTCCCAGAACAATCTGTGTATCCGTCGGCCATCCAGTTTTCCTATCTGTCAGTGCCGCAGGACTCCCAAATAAAGTGCTCAGGTTCGATCTCCTGTGCGGCTCCGTCCGCTGTCCTTCTGGAAGATCTCGGGTTTGTTACGTGTGTCTCCTGGCAAAGGACAAGGTCAAATTTCGGAATGTGGAGGGCAGAGGGAACACGGGGGAGACCCTACCCGCCTCTAGGGGCTATCATCTGCACTGAGCAGTCATATCAGAGTCATTCTAAGAATGCAATACCTCGTGGCCAGACAGAAATTTCCGGTTAAAGAAGGGGAGTGGTTCCAATAAAAAGAGCGGGAAAGGGAGTGGGGGGGGGGGGTGGCAGCAGCCCAGCCTCGGGGCAAGTGTCTGGTTGCCGGGGTTGGGGTGAAACCATTTCTGTGCGTCTGACTCATTTCGTCTGCTCTGCCCTCCCCCATCCCTCCTCGTGAACTGCAGAGCGACCATGCTGCCTGTCTGTCTGGCCGGCCGTCTCAACCCGGCCATCGGCACTGCGGCTCTGGGTTCGACCGCTCGCTGCCGTCAGGCCTCGATGCCACGTGGCTTGTGGCCGGCATGGTCGCTGCCGGACTGACCCACAGGAAATGTTGTTTCTCAAAGGTGTTTTCAATTTTCACAAGAAATACAGTTTGTTTTTTTTCTCTTTTTTTGTACAATTAGCTGACTATTTGTGAAACCAACAGCCAATAAAACCATGTAAAGTACACTTGGACACAATAAGATTTTACACCGAAACGTGTATGTGAGTCATTTTATTTTGGATGTTCTGTGATAGTTGTGAAGGAGAATTCTCCAAAACCCTGCTGAGAAAAATTTTTAGACCCAACTGAGACTTCAGTGCTTTGCAGGGATGGTTTCCCATGAGAATAATCTGCGCGATATGAGTCATGGCAGTAAGTCTGGTCTTTTTGTTGCGCTGATTCCGGAATAACCAGAGGTCTTACGTGATTTTTCCATTCCTCCAGGGAGACAGAAAGAGATGAAAGGTAGGGCCTTGACTAACGGTGGGCAATTCTGGTGGACTGTCACTAGTAGGAGCTGCGGAGAGATGGAAAGGACGCTTTCTGCATCGTCTGAGTTGCCATGGAACCCATCTGGGACAAACGACTGTGACATGAGCGGTGGCGGGTTGGCTGTGCCACCTCTGTTCTTGCAGTGAGACTTTTGTGTTGTGGTTCCTCTGCTAGGTATGCTAGCCGTTAGCATTTTTCCTCATCCGACGTGGATACAGAGCTGTACGTTAGCCAGCAGCTGGCTGAAGGCCCTATAGCACCCTTGGGAAAATAGGGGTCTAACTGCCCCATATCCAGATCTTCTTTACATATCAAGCTTTGTTGGTTTAATCATTCATTATTTGCATAGTAAAAGGTTCATTCAGGTGTACATAGCTGGCTAAATGAATGCAGAGGGATGGGATTTGCCCATTGAGGGGAAATTTGTTGCATATGAAGCAGCAGGCCGGTCAATGTAGAGGCCAATCTCACATCACTCGATGATCGGCGGCGATCGATCATGATCTAGTAACATTCACTGCCGACAGCCCCCCGACGTGGCCTGGGCTTCCCTCTGGGAGGGTGTCTGAACGTCAGTAGCTCCTGTCAGTCCTCCTCTTTTGATAACCCTTCCAGGCCTGCTAGATAACATCACTGAAGTGCCTCATTCCAGAGCAACAGAGCCGCACGTCACTGTGACTCCATGCCTTGGGGCGCTGTGTCTGTGATCGAAAGGACACCTCTTCAGATCCCTGAGTCAGCATTTAACCATTCCCTGTCCAATTGCCGCAGGGACTGTCTGACTGATGCTGTTTCCTCAAAAATGTATGTTACTTTGGATAAAAGCTTCTACCAAATAAATAAAATGTAATTACTAATGCATATGTATAGTACATGTAGTAGACATAGTAGCATATGTGTAGTACATGTAGCAGACATAGTAGCATATGTGTAGTACATGTAGTAGAGGTAGTATGTGTAGTGCATGTAGTAGTTGTAGTAGTATATGTGTAGTACATGTAGTAGACATAGTAGTATATGTGTAGTACATGTAGTATTCGTAGTAGTATATGTGTAGTACATGTAGTAGACATAGTATGTGTGTAGTACAGGTAGCAGAGTAGAATGTGTAGTAAATGTAACAGACAGAGTAGTATATGTATAATACAGGTGGCCAACAGAGTAGTATATGTGTAGTACAGGTAGCAGACAGACTATAATATGTATAGTAAATGTATCAGACAGAGTAGTATATCTGTAGTACAGGTAGCCGACAGAGTAGTATATGTGAAATGCTTCTGTTGCATTCTTCCAGCCAATGCTAATGGCAGCCGAGATCCCTTTGTCTTCTTACAGTGTACCTCATGAAAGAGCAGCGAGCTGGTGGATGAATGCAGGCCACCTCAGAATGAGCTGGCAAGCCCAAATGGCTTTATTTGTATTATGGTGCGTTGCCAGGCAACAGATTCTAAGGGTGTGGCAAACATGGCTGTTGTTTTTTCCCTCTGCTTTGTTCCGAATCCTTACCATGGGCTTGTGACTCGCAGCTGACCGGAATGAAATGGTGCATGATGGCAGTGGGAACTAAAGGCCCCTTTTCTGCCTCCATTCCTCTTGTTAGTGGAACATGTGTAGTGGCGATGCAGGTTGGACCTAGGCGTTTCTCTGAGGGCACCCATTTGAATGCACATGTAAATTGTAAGCCGACATTTTCCTAGAACATTACAGCCTTCCCTTCTGCTACATTTGGAGTCTATCAATATGTAAATGAACACGCTAAAGTTTAAACCCTATGTTGGAGCTACTAAATGCTTCAGTGAATATGCAGATTTGTAAAAAGGCACGGTGATTGATGTCCGTGGTGAAAAGGTCATGAGTACTGTCTGCTGCGGGGCTTGGCTTCTCTTCTGGTTCTGATTCAGACTTCTTCCTGACCGATGGATCTATGCTTTCATGTTGTTTACGACAAATACCATCTGAATGTCACAGCCAACATTGAAATTCATCTGACCAGCCAATGTTTTTCCAGTCTTCCATTGTCCAGTTTTGATGAACCCGTGCCCACTGTAGCCTCAGTTTCCTGTTTGTAGCTGACAGGAGTGGCACCCGGTGTGGTCTTCTGCTGCTGTAGCCAATCTGCTTCCAGGTTTGCCGTGTTGTGCGTTCAGAGATGCTCTTCGTCTATCTTGTGGACGGACGAAAGTCTATCCATGGGACGAGTTGGACTAATAAGTTTAATATGAGCGTCTAGTAAATGAAACAGAACTGTTTGCATAATAGAAAAGGTGCTGGGAGGGTTTGGACACAAATTATTTCCAAAAATTGCCAGAAAGGATGCAGTGAATCTGTGCTGCTATGATAAAGGCAAGGGCTGGGTATTTCGATGAAACTCGTACTTAAGCACTTACATTCATTAAATTGCACTTACAATGCAGAGTAAAATGCTACATTACACAAAACCAGTCAGCTGCATTTGTTTAAGTGTTTCTAATATTGTAAAAAAAAGTTTGAAAAGCAGTGTATCATTTATTTTTTTTTAAAAATAGGAGGGTGGGCCCAAACCTATGGCCTGTAGTGTATGATTAGATATTTGCTTCAACAAGCAATTGAACAAGTGTAACTGCATACATATATCTAGTAGGGCTGCAACAACTAATCGATTAAAATCGATTGTTAAAATAGTTGCCAACTAATTAAATAATCGATTAGTTGGGTCTACGTTATTATACACATAAGTACAGTGGCTACCTCCTAATTTGGGAGCAGTAAGCTAACCAAAGCTGCGGTGGCAATAAAGCACCATTAACCTGGATGCCAACTGCCATAAAAGAAAGAGGTGACGAGAACCAATGGTGTGCCTTGAGTAGCTTACGTGATGAATTCTGGGAGAACTGAAAAAAACGTTTAAAACAGACACAACAGAGTCTTGTTTTAATTCTGCCACAATTTGACCATAATTAGCTGAAATTAGGTCGGAGAGACACTGATGTATTATGTGACGTTGTGGAGTTTTTGGATTATTTTATGCAATTATTCAGATTACTTAACGCAAATTCTACATTCAGTGGTGTAGTGGAGGGTAAATGCACATAAACGCCATTTACGCACCTTTTAAATGTACAAAACAGCGTTTACTCACCTTTTTTGAGATCACTAATGTTAAGGATATAAATAGTTGCCCACCGTTTTTACTGCTGTACATACAGTTCACCCACCTTAAATTTCTTGTTACCACTACACCACTGTTTCATTTCTTAATGATAGAAATTTATAGTAATATCAAATGTTGTAGTAAGACCAGTTTTTGAAGGTCTCGATCTTGTCTTTGAATCAGCTGTATATTTGTACTCGTTCTTGTCATGGACTCGGGATTTTATTTCGAGACCACAACTCTGAGAATATTCTTATCAATGAGCCGTTTACTGTCGGATTAATAACTTCAAGTGCAACCAATGGCGTTACTGCCGGCCGCGTTACCCGCCCCGTCCCTTCACACACAAACGTGTTTAAATGAACGCAGGGGAAGTCGTGGTTGTCAACACAATCAGCTATTATGTGGCTACAAATGTGGCTACATATACCACAACGTGTTTACCCTACCATTCTATTAGGGGGGCGCCCCAAGTTAATTTTATTTAATTTTATTTAATTTTATATATAGCGCAAGATCACAACAGAAGTCATTTAAGGCTACCTTTCCTATATAGAACAGGTTTATATCTTGTCCTTTTATCACACAAATTAAATAGCCTTATGTTATTTATCTTATGTACAGTTCATCACCGTATTATGCTGAAACAACCGGACACGTTTTAAAACGAAATTTGCCGCCTGCCGTTCATGGGTTTTTCGTCACCAATCGTCTTATTTGCGTCGCTCAGTCACTAAAGTCTATGGCGTTTCACGAGAGTGCAAGCCGGCGCATTTTTGCGTAAAATGCGGAAAAGGCTGTTTACTTTGTTTGTCCGTAATAAATGCAGACACACTCGCTTGCGTGCTCTCTCCCCCTGTCACATATGTGTATCAACATTAAATATCATTAGACAATTATTTAATAACATTCTTAGTAGCAGTAGCGGTAGTCTTTGCTTTTACATTAAAAAACTGGAGTACTGAATACATTATCTAAAGCACCATGCTGGTTGCACTTCATAAAACAAGATTTTGTGTATTTCATTACATTGATTCAGCTGCTATATTTTTTTATATATATATATATATATATATATATATATATATATATATATATATATACTCTTAATGTAGCATACATTTGGTTTTATGTGAGTTGCTGGAAACAACCTTTGTGCGAAGACAGACTGGGTTATTAAAAATTGCTGGAAATCAAATTGGTTTTTGCCCCCCCCCCCCCCCCCCAATTAATTGATTAATTGAAAAAGTAATTGACAGATTAATCGATTATCAAAATAATCGTTAGTTGCAGCCCTAATATCTAGTGCTCATTTATTAGTAGTTGAACGTAAATGCCTTATCCATTTTCACAGGAGAGTTTGATGTTCACAGAGTAACTGTCCTACTTTGGGGGAGGGCTTGGTTTATGAAGATGCGGATCAGGGAAGATTCTGGGTGAGCTGCGTAAGAGAGGCCATAATTCACAGATAGGGGCCAATCTTATCATTAGCCAATGATATGTTTTGAATCGGTGAGTGACAGGGGAGGCGGTACTCATGCCTGTGTTTCCGCCTGTCTCTCCCTCTTTCTCATGCTGCTATACTCAGATCTGCCGGAGCTTAGACGAATATTGCACTCGTTCATTTTGCTTGCACTGCCTCTGATTTCCTCAACTCTGGCTAATACACAATTATTCTCACTTCCTCCCTCACCCCTTCTGGGGTGTGCTCCATGGAGCACAATGTCGTTGAAGAGTTTATGCCTCTGCGGCCTGCAAGACAACTACCTCCACCTCCGGCAACTACCCTCCAACCTGCCTGCCCTTGGCTCAACACGATGCCTCGCCATCCATCCTGCGGCTGTGTGTCTATTAATCCTGCCATCGTGCATCAAGCATCACGTGCCTGCACCGGTCGGCCGCTGCATTGAGACATATATTTCAACCCCTGTATTAGCTTAGTCATTTCATCTTGTCTGTATTAGCTTAGTCATATCATCTTGTTTGTTTGACTCATCTGCCGGCCCCTGGAGGATGGGCTCCCCCTTTGGGTCTGGTTCCTCCCAAGGTTTCTTCCTCTTAGGGAGTTTTTCCTTGCCACCGTTGCCTTTGGCTTACTCAATGGGGGGTCCTTACGAGGCAGAAATGTAAAGCGCATTGAGACAATGTAATGTTGTGATAATGCGCTATATAAATAAAATTGAATTGAAAAATTGAAATTGAATACTCTGGGGGCCAATCACCTTTCAGCTGGGGCCAGTGTCCCTGTGGCCCCGCCCCAGGTTGGGATCCATTTCATGGTTACATGAGTGAGGAGCACAGGAGTGTGTAACACAGGATGACAGGACAGGAAGGGTCCCCTCCGGTGACTGAATGGTGTTTGTGCTGAATGGCCACATGCCACCTCACCCAAGCCTGTGGCGATTCTCGTCAGCGACTGGCACAGGAGATGGTGCCGACGCCCAGGCCCGTGCCAGCTGGTGCTGCCCGCAAACGGGGCCCGGACCGCCGGCCGGCGGCTGTCATGTTTCCTCTTAGATGGGCTCCATGGCAGGTCTCGCTTCCCTCGGGTGAAACCCTTCAGCTCCTGAGCACCTTCAGCCCAGTTCTTCCTCCAGGACTCTGTAGGAATGTAAAGGACATCAGCTGTATAACCCAGCGGCTGCTGTGGCACAGCGTATGTCCTGGAAAGTTCCAGTAAAATGCCACAAATGAGCAAAAACATACTGTTTGAACTGTGCACTCCGCTAAGCAATAAGTTGCAGAGTATTTAATTCCTTAGCCTTAGTTCTTGTTCCCTGAGCTGACCTGTAACCTAACAACACGAGTCCAGTTACCCTGACATAAATACAGTATCTCCTCCACAATGTTCATTTTGTAGTGAACATTTCCTCCTGACCATATGGAAAAAGTGTCGTCACAGACTTGTGTGATTCTGAGAATGTTATGTAATAATCATATATCCTTGTTCTTCTTGCCATCCTGGCGTGGCTGCCTGTTGGGTGGCTGGTTCCTGGGTCCATGTGCTCGCCAGCTAACCTGCTCACCTTGCTATTCACCATCAGGGTAAGTGGCCAGAACCAGAACAGGGATCCCTGGGTAACATTATGTATCCTATGACCAAAGTGGCCATCTTGACCGCACTATTGCGATTATATGAGGTTTTCTTTATTCTCTCCACCCGGAATTAGATTGTGATGCCGGTGACTTGAAATTACAGCCCTACAGCGCGGTGAGCTGACGTAAGCGCCACACTGGAGAAGATGGCTTTCGCAAACTACCTGATCATGCACTGTCTGTGGAAGGGCGAGCCACTGAGCAAATTCCCCGCCCACCCTGCAGCACCAGCCAGTGAAATACAGCTTAACCCCCTGCCTATGCATTTTAAATTAGCTTTCATCTTAAAGCACATCTTTTTCCAGACACTCGTTCCTAGCTTAAAATTTATCTAATAGAACATATTTCACTGAAGTAGGGAGCCTGCTGGGTTGTGAACCCACAACCTTTCTCCCACCCGCCCGCTTAACCAGGCTGTCTGCTGTGTCTGTGCTGAGGGTCAGTGTCCTAACCACCCCCCCCACCGCCTCTGTGACATCATTCCAGTGTGTGCTCCCATCCAGAACGACTGCACCGAGTTAGCAGTGAAACTACAATCTTTTCCTTCGGCTGTATTTATGATTCTCCTTTTTCTGGGAACTCAGCAGTTATTTGATCAGCATTAACACGGCTCTGTTTACAGATTTTTTTTTTTTTTTTGACTGTTTTAATTTCACTTGTTGCTGTTGCCCGAGGGAATCAGCAGGAACAGAATGTCTGTACCAAGTGGACAGAACCAGCCAAGGAACACAGAGAAATCATTTATTAAATCTGCCTCAGCGCCCCCTGGAAAATGGTCCATACTACATTTTCCATCCTCATCCTCTGAATGGCCTCTGAGTGATTTTGGCCTCTAATCAAAGCCCCGGTTTCCTCCTGTTTGTATCTGTAAATATTTGTTTTATCTCTTCTGCGCTTATTGGGACCTGCTTTCTATTCTTTTTGGTTCTCTGGCTTGACCCAAGGAGACGTTCATTTACTTTTGATTTCCAGCAAAAGTTCAGAAATGTTTCACTCTCTGCTTGTTCTCCATTTGTCTGGATGTTTTTACCCCTTTCAAGAGAGGAAAAATATTGTTAATGGCCCTGTCCTGCCGCCCAAGGGGGCTGTAACTTTTGTGAGTGTTTGGAGCAGTGCTGCCGGCAGATGAAAGAGGAAAGAGATGATTGCTTGTAGTGCTTCTGCGTTTTTTCCCCCTCACACACAAAACACTGATGCAATATAAAGAAAGTTAAAATTTAACCAGCTGAGGAACTGAACTAATACTCAGGCATTTAAGTTGGGGAAAAACATCACCTAGCAATGCCCATGTGCATTGTTTCAGAAGAGGAATGTTCCGTATCTACTGGGCCGAGTTGTGGAATGATCTAACATTTTCAGACTAGCTCCTGGATTAATTATAATCTGCTAGTGAACTTGTGATTCTTTTTATTTGGGGCAAAAAGGTTTTTTGGCACTGCTCAAAATGTTTGCATTACCTTTCTATCTAGGAGACACTTTTGTGCAGAGAAGCAAACACACTTGAAAATGTTCAACGTTCTTAACTCAAGGGGATTTGTTTTATACATGCAGCCACACTAATGCAATTAGGCACCTTTTTTGTTGTGTGTTATGGAGACGACCCAGATGGGACTCGAACCCACAATTCCCAGCTCCGGAGGCTGATGCCTTATCCATTAGGCCACTGGGTCACACATGGGGTTTTTTTCCGTATAATTCTAACACACCTGAATTAATTATTCAGCTGCCTAGCTAACAATGCTGTAGCAAGGTAGTAGCAGGACTTGAAAAACATCTGGACTCTAACTCTTAAAATACAGTTTTGGAGACGTTTGTTTGGACGTTTGTAGGGAGCAGACTAACACCTTCTGCTGGCAGTTCTGAGCACGCCAAAGATGCTGGAGGTTCTGAGCACGCCAAAGATGCTGGAGGTTCTGAGCACGCCAAAGATGCTGGAGGTTCTGAGCACGCCAAAGATGCTGGAGGTTCTGAGCACGGCAAAGATGCTGGAGGTTCTGAGCACGCCAAAGATGCTGGAGGTTCTGAGCACGCCAAAGATGCTGGAGGTTCTGAGTACGCCAAAGAGGGTGTGAATCTCACCTCGTTTAAAAGCTTGAATTTGCCTGCAGAGTCGGGCCACTGCCACCGCTACTATATGGAGCATAACTGTGTAACGTGGGCTGAGCTCCTAGATAAATCCATAATGCGCATGACCTTGTCGATGGCTTTGGGACACTCCTGCGGCTCTGGTCCGGGCCGGCCCAACCTCCGCAAGTCGCCGTCTGCAGGGATCAGGTGGGCTGGGCGGCCCGTCTGTAGACAGGCGGGGGCCTCATTATCTTCTCTTCAATGACTCGTGTTCCAGGCTGGTAATTGCGGGGGCTCCCAGTAAAGCATGTGCCGCTTCCTGGCTAAGTGCGGCGGCTCTGGTGGGGGAGGGGGGTCTCTTTGAAAGGGTCTCTGTCACCAGCTCGTGCCTTGGGATAAACATTAGGCAATAGAAATGAGTGGATTTGGTACGTAAGGTAGCCAGAGTTTCAAGACAAGCCTGGGCTGTTTAATCAATGCAGTGGGGGGGGGGGGGGGGGGTATGGAAAATTCTTCCGTCTGACATTGCCAATATGGGGGGCTGCTGCTTCCTGTTCCCAAATTCGACATGGCGGGAAAGCCCATGGATCAGCCGTCCATGTCCTCGGGGACTCTGTCTGTTTTACTGCCCAGTAATGAAGTGGCCAGCGAGTGCCTGTGTTAGTTAAGTACCAAAAATGCAGCCAGAGATCGTGTCCCAGTTGTGTTGAGTAATGCTGCTGAGTTGTGAGTGTGGGTTCAGAATCGGGGTACTGACACCCCCCAACGGACTGCAACGTTGCTGGCATGAAGCACTTCATTCCCGAGTCCCTAACCCCCTCGCCGCCTCAATGGAAGGAGTATTTCTTCGAGACCTCCAACCTTAGCTCTCCACACACCCATCCATCCATCCACCCACCCATTCTGTCTGGCCCGAGACTGGCTCTTTAGAGAAGTGTTTTCATCTGCTGGCCAGGCCGCGTCACGGGACTCGGCCCAGCCGGAGCGCGATAGACAAAGGGAGGAAGCCCGGCGAGGAAGCCTGGGAACTCCCCTTAAAGCCTGGCTGAGGACAGGGTCCTTACTGGGCCGCTCCTTCCCGTCAGCTACCTGCTCCAACACTCTTTTTGTTTCTGGCCCAACGTGACGGTCGGTTCAGATGCTGAGCCGTACGGGATTAGCCTGCGGCTAACAGTCGCAGCTCTTCTCCTTCGGCTCCATAGCCTCGTCTCTAAGGTCGGCCATCGTGCCCCAGCAGGTAGTTCTGCTTCCTGTCGGACTCTCCAAAGCCGGTCCTGCCGGGAAAGCAGTTTCTCGAGAGCGGTGTTTCCGCTTGTCTGGCCCATTCAGCCCTGGCTGGGGGCTTAGCGGGAATCGGAAGCTGCTAGCCAGCCGCTACCGCCGAGGAAGTGATAAGATCGTCTAACAATAAGCAGTTTGGTGAGACGACAGTATTGGCGGGAAGTTGGAGAGGACAAGGAGCAAATAATCACCAGGTTTAATGACAGAATAACGAAGTGTGCAGCTGCTTCATCGATGTCATATTTGATGAAGAATATAATGCTTATTTAAACTGTGTCTGCTTCATCAGATAAACTACATATCATATAAACAAATCAGTTACTCTTAAGTATTTTTACATTGTTTCCTAAACAAGCAGGCCCCCTTTAGATGTCACGCCGTATTTCTTACGACACACCGAGGCAAGTCAACGGACTTCGCCGCGCCATCAAACCGCAACTGCAAACGGGTCAGATTTGACGCTGTGCCATTAGGCCAACTTATGGAGCTATCTTGGCGGTGCCAATTCTGGAAGGGCTCGTATTTGCGTGTTGGGGGGGGGGGGGGGGGGGGGCGTGCCGTCAGCTGTGCCGTCAGCTGTGCCACCAGGCCTGTTTTCCTGCATTCCATACCTTCTCCTCACTAAGATCAGCCCACAACTGTTTTCCCTCTTAATTCCCGTACTCACCAAAGGGATAAGGGACGAGTACATAAAAGGAGTGCCTGCACTTTGCAGTGTTTTACAGGGGTGTGGTGCCGCCCTGCTGGCCGGGGGGGTCATTACCAAATAACGCTGTCGTCATGACCGTAAACGAATCAATAGGCTGTAAATGACATGCTGGCTTATTTTACTGCACCCATTGTGCTGCGTGCCCGCCTCACTGCCATTAAGTCTGTCTTCTCAGCGGGGGGACATTTAAACAGATTAACATTTATCTATGCAAACGGTTCAACTGAGACAGAATGCACTGAGCACACTTCCTGTTGTGTTTGCACACTTCCTGTTGTGTATTATATTCAAGATTTGCTGTAAGATGCTCAGTAATCAGTCAGTCGCTACAATAAAAATCTTACTGCATATCCTGCCAGCCACTGGTACTCACAAATCAAACAAAATAAAAATACAAATTTAGGTGCTTCAATAACACAATAAAAACTTTAAGTACAATTATGACAAATACTTAAACACAGTGCAATGCAAATTACAACGGCCCGTGATGAGTGAATCATGTTTTCTGTGAAAGCGGGGATTTTCCCTTCTTTTCCAGTGTCCCAGAGAGATCTGCAGCATCGTCATGGTCACCGAGGCTGAGCTCCAAGGCCCTCGCTGCTGGCCGTCCGCACCCGGGCCTGTTCCCCCCTGCCACACAGTAGGCCCCTCCGCTGGAACGTGGTGGTATTTGTGTAAAGGGACTATTCCCACTCTAATGCGCGACTCCACCTGGCACTGGGAAAGAGAGCTTTGTGCTCGTCACCCCTTCCCTTTCGTCATCTGCTGCCGTCCAGCGCACAGGTGGGCCTCCGGACTACGGCATGTTTATATTTCCTTTCTCTTTAAAGGTTGAAGGAGTATATCAAGTGAAGGAATTTTTAAAACCCACACCACATAAAACGATAGAGCTGACCTGTGCCTTTATACTGCCACTCAGACGGCTCGCCCGCGTCCCAGAACCCCGTCTTCCTCTTTCCGCTGTCATTTATCCTTTTCCGAGAAGAAAAGGTAAACATCACGTTACTAAAAGCCTTTTCAGGGCCGGCCTCCCGGGCTTGGTGACGTTTTCTGTCTCCCTTTCCTTTCTCTCGTTTATTTTCCTTCTTCTCCGCTCACTCCATCCGTGTCTCCGGCGTTCCGCCTTTTCTCCGTGCCACGTTTCACCTGTGCAGGGAGGCGCTGAGTGCAAACGCGATCGGGGTGGGGGGGGGGTGTTAGGTGAGGTCACCAGGCTGCTGGACGCCATGGGAATGGGGAGAGATAAGAAGGGCCATAATTCATACAGTAAAGTGACACCTTTAGGAAAGGATCACATCTTATGTGTGTTTCTTGGGATTTGAGCTCACAACCTTTGCATCGTTAGGACAATGCTCTACTTGTTGAGCTACAGAACCTTGTGGCCCCACTTCTGTATTTAACCTTTTAGCATTGGTAGTATTTGCTGTAGGTCCAGGCTCCTCTTGGAGCTTCTTGGAGACGGAAGCGGCCTGCAAGCTGGGCCCGGCGACTGTGGTGAGGATGTGAAAATGCCCCGTCCTCTCTGTCTGGCCGCACGCAGCCGGCCCGTGTTTACAGAGTGACGAGTGCAGGTGCCGGGCGTTCCTGCCTCACACCCTCTCAGGCTGTGGCCTCTATCACCCCGGAGTGAGTCATCCCTTCTGGAGAAGGTCCGCCATTGTGGAAACGATGTAGCAGTCCTATACATTGCAGAGGCATCGCACAGCCAATTACAATTAATTTATTTAGGCACTTTTATCCAGGATGAGGTACAATTGAGAAAGCTGATCCCTGGGGCGACTGGGGGACCCACACCAAAAATCACTCTCCTGACTTTGGGATTTGAACCAGCAACTTTCCAAACATAGGCACAAGACCTTAGCCCATTGAGCCGCACGACACATATCGTTCGCCTGTTATTCCAAATCATTCAAAGTGTTATGCTGGTAATAATGCCTTGAATATGGAAACTGCAGCGGCTGTTTTTAATATGCTGCCTTTGTATATTTTTCAGGCCAGTCCATGCGATTTTAACAGGCACCCGATTAAAAGGTTCTTTCCTATATGGAAGACGATGCATAATTTTCTGGGAGCCATAATTGCTACGCTTGTTTGAGTGGGAGTCCCCGGCTGCCGCTGTGAGCGGCCAGGCTGCCCCAGGCGCTGTTTACACGGAGCCACGGCGCAAATCCGCCTGTCCCCAGCCCAGACCGCTGTGGCTAACCGCCGCTTGTCCAACACCGGCTTACACTCCGGCAGCAGTATGCTCCGCTGAGCCAGAGCGGCCACCTTCCCTGCGTGAGACGAAACGCGAGTCGCCTGGAAACCGAATCCCTGCCCCACCCTGCAGATTATATGGTGGAAAAAAACTGCAGAATAACAAACCAGAGTCAATAGGGAAGACAGACTCCCGACAGCTGTGGGTTTAAACTGAGCCACGGCATCACCGGACTGGCCTAAAGGGTGACCTAGTCCGGAATGAGGTCTGAAGGTTATGGGTTTGCATCCCAGGGACTGAGCCATGTTAACATGGGGTGAGGCACCTGGGCTGTTTCAGCTGTCGAAGGCCCTGGGGGGGTCATGACAGTAAACGCTGTTGACTGTGGGGCCCTTAGTAGCAGAGGCCCCTACCCAGGATGCACTTTGGGATGCATCCGCAAGCTGAAAGTTACCTCGAGTGTTAGCATATGCTAAGAATATACAGACAATGGGCTTGTAGTCTCACAGATGCTGGGAGCCGCTGGTTGCATTTTTTGATGTGGGTTACGTCTCTGTCTGATCTCAGTGTTTATTAAGAGGGTGAAGCAGCCATGACGGTGCTGATGATTGTTTATGGAGCCCATTAATCTCCGGTGGGTGCTAGGCACCAATGACATCATCGAATCCTGATACGTCCGCGTCGGACCACTTTCCCCATACCCCGTGCACCACCCACCTGCTCCGAACCACAGAGACTTTCGGACCTTAGATGACTCTTTCTTAGTTTCTTAGTTCTGTTTTTTTTTTGAGACATGTTTGGTGTGAATTTCTGTAGTGATTATGAAAACCAAGCTTTTCGCTGCAGATACGGATCCTGAGTCATGGATGTGGCCACGGCTGAGAGCGGCTCAGCAGAACGAAGCTAAACCACAATGCCGGTGATCTGGAAAGCTCTCGTCATCCTCTGCTGTCCTTCCCTCTAATTTATGGTGCCTTTATTGCGGAAATCAGTCTGAGAATTTGAAGAAATTCTCCCCCCTGTATCGTTCAGCATTAATGAACAGAGAGTGTCCTCAGCAGAGAGGAATATTCCAAAGCAGCTGAAGATGGAGGATTAGCCTAAGATGTAGATGTAAAATGCTTTATAGTAAAATATCTATAAAAGCAAGACACTGGATATTGTGGACTTCTAAGTGCATCGCAGTGTAGCCAGTCAGCCTGCTCTAACATGTTCTGCCTTTAAACTGTCTTGAGGTTTCCATAACAGTGGGATTCTAGGAAAGAGTGCAAAGGTTTGTGTGCTTGAGTCAGGGGTGGGGGGTGTATGAGCTGCTGGGAGGGCAACGGGGGGGTTCGAGGGTAGTGGGGAATGCATATGGGGGGGGGGGGGCTGGCGGGGGCCCGTTCCTCTCATCGGGAGATAAGGTGGCGTGTTTGGTGTCAGTGACCAGCGACAGCCACAGAACATTAGCCAGGCTCCCATCTCTCTCCGCCATGAAACCGTCTGCGGAGCCGGAACACACATAGCCACGGAGGCCAGGAGGCTGCGCAAACGCGGGGGGTAGAGGCATCCTCTGGGGGGGGGGGCTGCGTCAGTCATCACAGTCGTCACGTGGGGGTTTATGGAGGCCCAATAAAAGGAGCGTCAATAACTGTCCGTGTTTCCCTCGTAGGGCAGAAGTGAGCGTTTCTCTGCTTTGTTCTGTTTACTGGTAACCCGATCATGGCTTCATCAGGCACAAAATGTCCGATTTCTGCGCAGAGCAGAGTGGCGTGTCGGCGGCTGCATGTGCCCCCGCCTGTCCCACCGGGGCTCCTCAGGCGTCACCATGAGCATCGCCGCACGGCCCCTGTCGTCTCTGTCCTCCACAGCAAACCTCTCTGTCTGCCTCCATCATTCAGCGACTCCTTTCATTAGCTTTGCGTCCGAAGTGCGGCCTGCCGGACACAGAACCCGCTTCGTCAGCCAGCCGCTGCCAGTGTGTGTTAAAGAAAGAGGCTCAAGACAAGACAGGGACTATTCTGAGCTCCCTGACAAAATGGAGGCGAGAGAAACGGACTCTTTGGAGAGACGGCTGGGTGGGGAGTTGGTGTCGAGCCAGCCAGACAGGGCTGACGACTTTCATTAAAATTTCAAACATCTCACCGAGGGCGTTTGAGCGGAATAGCGACTCCTGTGCTCTGATCCTCGTTCGTGACGGGCCCTTGAGAGAGATTAGGGTTGCGACACTCCCCAGTGTGACAACCCCTCGTACCTTGTACCACCTGTGGCGGGATTTACTGTAAAGGCCTGCCTGGCCTGACCCACCTTCCCCAACTGGAAAAGCTGTGGCAACTGCAACAGTTGTCATGACAACTGCAAAAGTTGCTGTGACAACCACAAAAATTACCGTGGCAACCACATAAGTTGTTGTGGTCATTTATTCACTGAGCGTCAGTTACGCCACGCGACCCAGCAACCGACCAAACAGGTTGTCCCCGCCGGATCCCCTCGACAGTGCGTCACACGTTGTCAGGTCACGCTCCACGAGATCATGGAGGGCGTTCCTGTTTTGAAGCTGTGTTGCTTTGTTCCCACCGATACGGCAAATGGTACTGCAGTGTGTGAAGGTGTGTACTGTGTAGGAAGCTCCAAGATTCAATACCTATTATACGAAGCACAATTGAAGTGCACCGACCAAAATAGACTCTCCAATCTGTGGACGTGATCACAGGCACTTGTGCCGTCCCCTGATGTTCCCCTGTTGTTGTTCACGCTGGACACGATGTTCTCAGGATGCTCCCTTCTTCTGAAGCAGTTCATAGTCATCTTTTTTTTTTTACATTAATGCTTAAATGCCTCAAGACCCATCTGTTCTAGGAATACCTCCACTAGCCTGCAGAACTCCTTGTTCCCTGAATGCTCTTCAAGTTGCACTTCCAGTCATTGAATAGTCTTATTAGTTTCCTGCTTTGTCTGGAATATGTTTGTAGCTCATGTTCCAATACCGCTTACACTCAGACTTGGGCATTCACTAGATTCTTTGATATGAGTCCTTGACAGTCATATCTTTGTAATGTACGATTTACCTCACTTTAGTGTCGCTTTGGAGTATAATAGTATAATATTTTACAAGTTTCAGAAGTCCCTTTGAGAGCAGTGGTGTTTAAATTGAAGGGCTGTTAAGTTCCACTGTAATTTTACATCTTAAATATAAGGCTATATCGGGATGACGGCACAGGTCATGCGGAGCTGACATTAGCTTAAGCGATGGCGCTACTCGATCCTGCGAGAGGACGGGCTCTACTTCTGCTGGGTGAAAATGCCTCGAAGCCGTGTAGAAAGGTTAGGGCTGAGGCCTTTCATTAGTGCAGACAGACCCATGACTGAGCACCTCGCTCTGGTCTGAGGTCGCTGATGCAGATTCTTCACATCGGAGGGAAAAAGGACTGTATCTTCACTCACTTAAAATGCCTCTCATAATTACTGTGGTTTTTATCTTTTGGTGGGGGGGAAAGGATTGTGACGCTGTTATTACCACGGTAAATGTAGTATGAATTTGTCATCCACGTGACATTTGTAAGCATGGCCCTGAGCATGACGAGACGACGGGACGACAGCCGGTGGCTGAATCCCAAGTCTCTGGGAACCTTTTTGTCACGCAATGCTGATAAAGCTGTGAGCTTCTCTTTAAGTTTAATAAACTGCAGCGGGTCAGAGGGAACCTTCCGGTGTTCGATGGGCACAGAGTGAATATCAGCACAGCTTGTTTCTTCGGCACCACAGAGGGTTTTAATCGTGGGATGTCAGAGTCATGTGATGTAGGTCACCCCCCCCCCCCCCCCCCCCCCAGAGGTCGTCAGTTCGTGGGACCTCTGAACCCCCCTGTGCCCATCGACTCCTTTGCAGCTTGTCACCAGCCACCCCTCCCCCCCCCCCCGAAGTGTGACTGCGTGTTATACAAGTGAAACCACAGACTGGGCAGAGCGACACAGCTGAGGGAAGCTGTGTGAGGGTGGGGGTGCTGCTCGTGGCCTGGAAACCCCCCCCGCACCATCTCTAACCCACACAGGTGGGGGCGGGTCTCTGTCAGGAGGGGGAGCGCGAGGTTGTCTCTCGCCACGAGCCTCCTGCATGCTTCCACAAGTGCTCCCCCCCCCCCACACCCCCCACTGCACAACTAATTAAACCCCCCCGCCTGGCACTTCTCCTTATCTCCCCCTGCTTACAGTACGGGAGAAGGCCAACCTACATCACATTGCCAAAAAAGTTAAAGCTGTTAGCTATATACAAATCAAGCATTAATATGCATCTCTGCTGCCCCCCCCCCCCCCACCTGTATTCAGCTGTAAAAGTTCTGATAGCCTGTATATAAGGCCAATGGACATTTAACGGTGCCTGGCGCAAGTGACCCCTATTATTCAGTGTTTCGTAAAAGCGTAATCAAGTCAAATGGCATGATGATTCCCAAAGTTAAATCGCTAAATGGGTTAGATGGGAATTAGCGCTGTAGCTTGCCAGTCTGGAGCCGGATCCCTACAGAGCTGCCAGGAGGGTCACGTGGCGGCCCGGCTGCCCCTGGGGTTTCTGATTCACTAAAAGGCAGAAAAAATATCTGAGAAAGTCCTTAGCGACTCTGTGAGCGCCGATGTCCCGATGAGGTGGTCCTCGGGTGACGCGTGAGGCGGCGGAGTGGGTCCGGCCCTTCCTGCTCCATTAGCTCTTTGTGAGGGCTGGGTTGGGCCTCTGTGGCTCCCTGGAAGAACATGCTGCTCATATTTTTAGCCATATTCCTTTGAGAGGCATAATGGAGCTTTTCACAATCTCACATGCAGATGTTTGTTTTTGCTGATCTTCCTGTTTCTCTGAGTTTTACGGACAGTGGCGACATTCAGGGTCTGTGGCTCAGTGTCCACCCCCCCGCCCCGATCGCGGGTGACAGGCCGCATTCCCGCCTTTTCTCCTTCCCTAACACTCCCATCTGCAGTCCTCCGCATCGTGTGGGGCTGGCCAGGTTTCCCATTTGTTCAGAGTTTTCTGCGTCTGTGTGTGTGTGTGTGTGTGTGTGTGTGTGCTAGAGCCAGTACTGCTCCATCACGGCTGAGATGTGCTGTTTTATAGGTTTATGTCAGAGGTTTGCTTTCTTCTCCCTGTCTCACCTCGCCCACATATCCAAACTGCTCCCCCGTTTCACTCACTAAAAGCCTCTGCGGCACCTGACTTAGCGTAGCACCGCTTACACACTCTGCTGTTAGATCATACATGAAAGCAGGTCAGATATGTGTGTGACGGTCTAACAGGCGTCCCCCTTCCGGGATGTGGCGGGCAGGTCGTCTTGGCAGGCCAGTCTTCTGAAGTGCGCGTGGTGTTCTTCAAAATGCCGAGTCTGTGTTTTGGTGCATGGAGATGAAAGGCGGGAACGACCTTAAAAGCACGTCTGTTGGTCTGTGCTGTCAGACTCCGTCAGCCGCTGAGAGACACGCAGACCCCCCCACCCTGTCACAAACGCCTGGCCCCCGTTAACAACACGCTGCTTGTTTGCCGCAATGGTGGTACAGTCACTCCTGTGTGTCTCCCATCCTTTGTGGCTCTCTCCTCTTTTGTGGTTTGTTGTCTGTCGGGGGCTGGCAGAGCCAGTCTCTGCCCCCCCCCCCCCAGCCTGCCCCGCCTCCCCGACTCCTGCTTTGTGATCACTGTGTCTAGACCCCCCCTTACCACGGGGGCGTGGCACCGGCTCATCAAAGCAAGCGAGACACATGGGTGGGCTGGTGCGTGTTTGCTGAGCGTGAGGGAGTCGGCGTGCTGGACTCTGCGGCCCCGTGCTCGTGTGTATCTGTGAGAGTGCTGCCCATGCGATGACTGAGGGTGCGTGTGCATGGGGGGGGTTCGGGAATGCGCATGTGCAGGAGAGTGACCAGCGTTTGCTGAGGGCTGCTGCTGCGACGCATCGCATATGGTGTGAAATTAAACACTCTATTTGCCTTTTGTGCCATAAATACTGCGAAATACTTCTGTACGTATATCCCATCACATTCCTTACTCACACACACACACAGGTTTGTAAATATATCTTTGTGGGGACCTTCCATTTATTTCTATGGGGAAAACTCTAATCCCAACATGACGACCTTAATTAAGACGGATTTCACACTGATGTGGGAACACTGTGCTGATTTGGGAATGCCGTGCCGCCCTTAGGAACACTGTGTGACCTCTGGGAACAACATGCTGCCCCTGGGAATGCCGTGCCGCCCCAGGGAACGCCGTGCCGCCCCTGGGAACGCCGTGCTGCCCTTGGGAACGCCGTGCCGGCCCTGGGAATGCCGTGCCGCCCCAGGGAATGCCGTGCTGCCCCTGGGAATGCTGCGCCACCCCTAGGAATGCTGTGCCGCCCCAGGGAATGCCGTGATGCCCATGGGAACACCATGCCGTCCCTGGGAATGCCGTGCCGGCCCTGGGAATGCCGTGCTGCTGAGAACAGACCATGGAGGGATGTGGTCATGGAGATGCAGCTTGACAGGCAGCCTTGGCTGAGGATCATCTAGGTGGGACACGCCTCCATAATTCCCCCACCTAGCTCGAATCACCGGCTGAGCAGCCCCGGCCGGTCGTCACAGAACGTTGGGGCACAGGTAAGGCCAGTATTGCAGCGTTTGTGAATCAGTTTCCCCCCCCTGGAACCAAGCAATTGTTCAGGTATGAAGAAAAGGTGGAGAGCTCAGGGAGTGTTATGATAGTACCTTATAAGCTCTGTCGCATGAAAAGGTATGAGGTATGAGACTAACAGCAGCAGCGGGCTGTGGCTCAGGGGTTAGGCCTGAGATAATAGGTTGCAGGTTTGAATCCCATGCTCAGTAGAATGTGTACGGGTGTGTGGGTTTGCACAAATCATATCCGGGGACCAAAATGTCCCCAAAGTGTGGCAAAAGTTAGTTTGGGGGACATTTTTCAGTTTATCATTTGGATAACCTCAATTTTATACAAAAAAATCTGTGAATGCAATCAAAAAGTAAAAATGCCAAAAGTCTCATATTGGTTACTTATGGGTAAGGTTAGGGCTGGGTAGGGGTTAACCCTCCTCCTCCACAGTGGACCGTGTGCATTTTGCAGCCATGCTGGTGCTGATGCAGTGGCTTGCATTTCCTGTGCCCCCCCCTTGAGGATGCCCCCATTGCCTCTCACTGACATCTCACAGTGGCAGTAGGTGGCCAACTCATGACTTCACTCGGATTGCCGATTTGCGTTTAATTTGGATCAGATGAAGTGCTGTTTGTGAGCGCGACGCGATGCGCGCATTGTGGTTATATGATGCTTTATTGAGGAATCGAGCTCATCCCGTTTCCTCGGAGATGAGCTAAGCAGGGTTTGGCCGGCCGATGTCACCCTCACATGCGCCCTAATTGTTCCCTGACTTTCACCAGCTCACGATCCGTTGCAGGCTGCAGCCCGGCTGCTGTTTGTCATCGCCGAGTAGGGCTGGGCTCGTCAGGACCTTCCAGTGCTCTCATCACGGGCATGTGGCCCAGTGGTCACTGTCACGCCCTGGGCCTGGCTACGGCGCCACTAAATGGGCATTTCTAGGGAGAACTCAGGCCGCAGGAGTGACGCTGCCGAATTGGTCGGTTGCCTTGGGAACGCCAAGCAAGCCAGCCACACAGTCGGTGACACACACGTGCCGGCTGAAGGTCACTGCGAAGGCCCGGCTGCGTGACCTTTGCCCTCTGGGAGCCCGGGGGCGCCTGGGGAGTTGTCCCCACCGTGGGGCCGCCCTGCTGGTCCTTGGCCAGACAGCTGCTTTGGCTCGAGTTACAGGAGCTGCCGTTCAGGTAACAATGGGGGAGCATTCAGGGTTTAGCAGGTGCTGGGGGGGGGGCTCTGTGGAGGGGCTCTGTGGAGGGGTTCTGGGTGGGGGGAGGGTCAAGGGTACTGTTATCAGGCTGAAAATTGTGGGTCTCTTTACTGTGTGAAGGGAAGGAGCGAGCAGAGTGGTAAAAAATGAGTGAAATTCTTAAATGAAACATCTCACGTCAAGGAAGCGACT
Organism: Paramormyrops kingsleyae; assembly: GCF_048594095.1. Lineage (NCBI taxonomy): Eukaryota > Metazoa > Chordata > Actinopteri > Osteoglossiformes > Mormyridae > Paramormyrops > Paramormyrops kingsleyae. Next base: position 4,688,296 of record NC_132797.1, on the reverse strand, counting down.
GAGGAGGAAAGAAAACAAGTGAAGAGCTTAGATTCTGGGGCTAACTGACTGTCAGTCCTATGGAATCCCTGTAGGACTGATGTGCTGAGGAGGTTCTGGCAGGAGCCGGGCGGATGGATAGACTGGGTTCTGGCAGGAGGTGGGTAGATGGATAGACTGGGTTCTGGCAGGAAGCAGATGGATGTACAGGCCGGGTTCTGGCAGGAAACGGGCGGATGGATAGACTGGGTTCTGGCAGGAGGTGGGCGGATGGATAGACTGGGTTCTGGCAGGAGGTGGGCGGATGGACAGACTGAGTTCTGGCAGGAAATGGGCGGATGGATAGACTGGGTTCTGGCAGGAGGTGGGCGGATGGACAGACTGGGTTCTGGCAGGAAGCAGATGGATGTACAGGCAGGAGGTGGGCGAATGGATAGACTGGGTTCAGGCAGGAGGTGGGCGGATGGACAGACTGGGTTCTGGCAGGAAATGGGCGGATGTACGGGCCGGGTTCTGGCAGACTGGGAGCTTCATCATTGGTGGTCCTTTAAGAGGTGGGTCTCCAACTCGGTACAGTTTAGCTGCCGCCACCCAGCAGTGCCTCAGGGGGGAGGCAGGTGGGGTGAGGGGCTGGGGGGTGGAGGGGGGGGTCACCCAGCAGCTGAAGCTTACAGACGCAGGCCGACACGGACGCAGACGGATCGGCCAGGCTGGTCGTCGCCTGCAGATGGGCGACATTCTAATTACAGAGGGGGGGGGGCGCCTAGCTGGCTTCCTGGTTCAAGGCCCCAGCCGCTGAGCTACAGTAACACGCCGGGGTCCTTGTTATTACCCAGCAGTCAGGGACCCCCTCCCCCCTCCCAAAATAACCACTAATTATGGTGGATCGGTCCTGGAGGTTAGACTCTGTTCATACTGTGATCATGACAGAGGCGTCATTAGAGAGAATGTCAGTAAAATAAAAATAGCATGGAAAAACATCTTCCAGAATCTTCCCCTGTCCCTGTCCAACAGCAGCGATACTCCATCGTATTACATCACATATGGCAAAGGCTTCTGTCCAAATCAAATCTCATGGTTCACACAGTTTTTACACTGTTTGCTTATGCAGCAGGATATTTTAGCTAAAGCAGTTCAGGCTAGGCACTAGCGGCCCATCTGGGACTTAAACACACAACCATTTGATGTCCAAAACAGAATGGAACCTTCTTTTCCTCATGCTGTCCTCCCTGCAGGTGGGGCTTTTCTGGATTGGCAGTGCTTTAATTTGACCTCCCAAATCACACGCACAGGAACACGCCATTCTTGGGTTCAGGCTTCTCGGGTCAGATTGACAGCAGCCTCCTCCAATGACAGGACAGCACTGACCTGGGACACGGCCCTCTCGCTCCCTCCAAACTGCACGGTGCACGTTGTCGCCCCATCTTCCCGAATCTGGAGCCGTTCACTGTGTGGCTGGGCGCTGTATGGGTCACGCCCCCACCCCCCCCCCCATGCCCCCCACCCCTCGGAGAGCAGCGCCGGGCTCGGGGGCAGTAGCCAGACAAACCACTCTCTGATATTAAATCACCTCTTCTGCAGCGTGTCGACCCCAGGGATGGAATGTGCCACTATTAGAGCCCCTGATTTATGCCTCACTGTGGAATAAAACAGATGAATGGTTTGCAATAAGAGGGCCGCTGTTGGGGCCCGGGGGGCGGGGGCCCGGGGGGGTTGGGGGGGCAGTGTAGGCCCTGGCAGTGCCAGGCTCAGATTAAGGGCGCGAGCCGGTGCCAGGCTGGCCGCTCTGTTTACTTGTTTCTTTTATGTCGCTTTTAACTGTTTTCAGTGTTAATCGCCCAGAAAGGCTTTGCTCTTTGAATGTGTGTGTGTGAGTATGCAGGTGAATGAGTGTGTGTGTGTGTGACTGAGTATGCGGCCGTGTGTTTGATGAAGCAGATAGTAGTTTCACTAGCTATATAAATATTATTTTACTTAAATGGTCTCACTTAATTTTTTTCAAGTTTTATTATTATTATGAAACAGATCTTCCTGTCTGGAAAGGAGGGAGTGTTTTCTTTCAGGGCGGGGTATACTTTCTTTTCTTCCATTAATGACAAGGAAACAAGCCCACGTTCCCTCCCCCTCCCGTGATGTATGTTCCTGTAATCCCCCCCCCCATGAAGTAATGAACACATCCACACAGAACGCTTATGGGTATGACATCACGCGTCGGCCACCCGCCTGTGTTTGCGGTGCGTGCCGGGCCCCCCGCCCCCCTCCCTCCCCCATACGCTGCGTCCGCTCGTCTGACTGGTTGGTTGACATTGCCTGCAGTGATTTACTGTGCCTGATTACGAATTCCCTGGGATGAGTTAGTGACTGTACCCTAGGGGGGAGACATGAACAGTAACCCCCCCGCGACCTCAGGGCCCGAGTAAGAACATCCCAGTGTAAACAACAGCACATGTACACAGTGTTCATCTGGCATGAAACGGATCTTGCAGCACAGGTACGGCCGGCCACTGCCCCCCCCCCAGCCCCAACGCGAGAGGTATTTGTCAGAGACCCAGAGGTCTCTGGCGTGTGACCCGTACCCCCCCGCTTTGCCCGCCTCACAGGGACATTATTTACATGCCGCCAAGTTTCTCTGTATGACATTCAAAGTGTTCATGAGCATTAGAGGGGTCTAAACAGGCCGGACCGGAGCTGGGAATTTCCACATTATTCCTCTCGGGAAAATTTGTTTTCTGTTCCAGGAACTGGCCCCTGTAGGTTCTAAAAGCCTTATTGGTTTGGGGGCGGTTAGCGAGTCCTGAAGTAGACCTGCCTGTCTTCCCTGTGGCCCCGGGCTGGGAGCTCTAGGGGGGGGAAGCCCTCACAGGAGAAAACACAGACCTTAAGCTTCTCCCTGCATGCACTTTTCAAGATGTGAATGTACAATATCATTCGTTTTATCGATGCACAAGAAAAATCTCATTGTGATCTTGTGCTTTATTCATTTCCCCCTCTCTTTGTTGTTGGAATGTAATGATTTATCCAGTGAATATTTAGCAGCTAGATTTCAATTTTGAACTCAGCATGTGGACCTATTTGAGGGGAGGGGGCATCCTGGGGGGCCACAGTGTTTGAGGAACATGGGCTTTAGCATCTAGCACTGGGGTGGGGGGGTTCGCCCTACATTCCACTCCTGGTCGGGCAGGCCCTAGACGATCGTGCGATCACATGCTAATTAGATGACTTGTGTCTACGGGCTGCTGCTGATGACATGCTGCCATTCCTTCATGTTCTCCTTGGAATGTTCTCATGTGCCACACTGCCCCGGGCTTCAGCGCGAGCCTGGCGCCCAACGCCTGTGCTTTGCTGACCAGGAAAGGGGTAAGACCACAGATTATGAGTGTCATCTCTGGGTCTCTCTCTCTCATTTGATCCTCCATGTTTTTCCACCGTCAGACAGCCGGAAAATGTGAGATGTTGCCATCAGGTTGACATGCAGGGTCATCGCTCTATCTTTGTTGACATTTTTAAGGTGCCTGCAAATTCTGCTCTTTGCGGCAGAGCAGCATTCAGCTCTCATGCGGCATCTCTTGGGATTAGAGCTGGGGAACATGTGATCTAGAGCGTACGCGTCCCACTCCACTGTATCCTGCTGCATCTCCTCCACGGGGCCGCCCCGCCTGGCCCAGCAGGGGCTGAGGTCTCCACAGCAAGGCCGCCGTCGCCGTTTGTTTTGTGTTTGCGGCTTTCTCTCCATTCGCAGACTCTTTATCATACTTCACTCCTGGCTGTGTTTACACCCGCTCTCCGTTCCACTGCTGTGTTTACTTCTCAGCAATGAATTAATGGGACTCTGCAGCAGCGTCACACTGTCGCTATCTGCAGGTTTAAAAATTCTGCTCCATGTTCATCAAGCGCTCACGGGGGGGCTTGCATCTATTTTCGCTTCCGCTTCCGCTTCCCGTCATTTTGGGCTCTTTTGTCCATCTCCGGCCTTCACACGCAGTCTCGGGTCGGACCCAACCCGGCAGACAGTGTCAGCCATTCCCGGGATCTCCTGTCCTGTTCCCACCGCACAAAAATGGCAGAGGTGGGGCAGGGATCTGTGCCAGAGCTGGCGTGATCCCGGCTGGGGGAGGTAACCGCCCCATATCTCCCAGTGCGTGTCAAACCTTTACAGCGTGTATTTTATTCGTTGTTTTGAAAATGAACCGCAGGCCGTTGGAGACGCCTAGGGATATGTGCATGTAGCTGAGCACAGGCGGCGCTGAGGATGACGCACCCCCCCCCCCCCACTCACCCAGAGGGCCCAGCTAATGATTAGTCACACGTTCCCCCAGCCTGCTCCATGCCGCCACCCCACTTATTCACAAAGCACCCACCCTTTTTTATGATATCGGGCATTAAAGAAGGTGTCGTCCGTAGAGAATGGAGCTGCCACTCATGGCCGCCGTTAAGTTAAGAAAGTGGTCCCTGCAGAGATGACCAGACAGGCAGTGTGTAAAAACGCCTCATGCCATGCTATATTGTCCCTGTCGCTGTTGTAGGCCCAGTTTTACAGGCAACGATCCATCGCTTTATAGGATACCGCGTAAACACTCTGCCATTTTATCCTTTTTACCGCAAACTATTACCTGTTAATTGCTCTGGCCGCCAGACAGCAAACAGCAGGCTTGTGTGTTTACAGTCGCTGGGTTTTCCTTGAAATGGATATCTGATGGATTCACAGAAGGCAGCTGTGGCATTCCGGGGCAGGGTGAATCACAGGGAAGTGGCACTCGTTTGCGTTTCTGGGCAGTCTTTCTGGTTAGCAGAGAGTAACAGGATTTTTGGAGGAGGATAGGGAGGGCCACGTCAGTACTTTTGATGGCCCGTTTGAATCAGCCACCTGCTTGGGTCGAGTACAGTGGATTTGATAGAAGTCACTGGAATTCCAGTGTCCTCAAAAACAAGGCTTTCTCTCACAAGCCCGAGTCTATGCTGTCTTCAGTCGAGCCCTATCTGGGAAGAAGGGTCTGTCTGCAGATTGCAAGACAAGGTCGGGATGTGTAGGGGCACAACTTGTAGCAGAAGGCGTGTACGATAGTTTTCTAAATCACAGTTTTCTAAATGATTTAACATTTAACAAGCTGTAGCCTTCTGCAGACAGTGATAACTAGGCCAACTCAACTCAGCTGTAAAGACTTGTTATTTTTGGAGCTTATTTATTAGCCTGTATAACCTAAATATTATTTTTTGTTAAATTTGATTTTATTGGATGAAGTCTACTGGTTAAATCCTAATATAGTCATGCGTCGCTAAACGACAGGGACGTGTTAGGTGATAGAGCAAACTTACACAGACCTGGATGGTATAGGCTACTACACACCTAGGCTACAGTAAACTTTTTCTTTATATGTAGAAAGAGTACACTCTAAAATAACTATTAAAAGTACTGTGTAGTAAATACATAATCCAGTAAACATAGTCATTATTATTATCAAGTATTATGTGTTGTACGTAATTGTATGTGCTATAATTTCAGTGCAGTGAGTTTGCAGTGCAGTGAGTTTGTTTACACCAGCATTACTACAAACAAAATATTAATGCATCATGTTTCAACATCACTAGGCGTCAAGAAATTTTCAGCTTTGTTATAATGGGACCACGGTTGTAAATGTAGTCTGTCGTTGACCGAAATGGCACATGAGTGTACATTTATCAATAAGTTTGTCATCGTTATCGATGGAGAGTGCAGTGATGTTACATTTCCATATTTAATTTCATGTAGACTTATCAAATTACACAGTTGGTGTGACTTGTGCCATGACGTTACTATGAAGTGGGCGTGTTTGTAGTAGGCCTTACTCGTAGTGGGCGTGTCTTGTAGTAGGCCTTACTCGTAGTGGGCATGTCTTGTAGTCATCATAATTACCCTACTTTTTAATAATTGGAAGGTCACTGGTTCAAGCCCTGTGCTCAGCAAAATATATGAATCTTTGTTGGACCCTTGAGGAAGGCCCTTAACTCCCCAAAATGCTTCATTGGGGCTGGATAAATGGCCGGACCATATGCTGGGACCCGTGTGTGTGTGTGTGTGTGTGTGTGTGTGTCTATGTCTAAAAGGTCAGCAAGATGGCAAATGTGAAAATATTCTCGTGTAGACAACAGGAACACATATATAGCACAGGCAAGCAGTCAACTGCCAACACTGCGCAAAGACAGTACATATATCATTTAAAAAGTACACAGTACACAAACAAAACACCCCAAAGAAATGAATATTAAGAAATAAAAGAAATATATATTAATTATAAATGAACGGAAAGGTATACATGCGATTATCTGTGCAAACTGATAGCGACAGAGTCTTGCCACGTGAAAGATGGGGGGGGGGGGGGGGGTGACATGTCAGGAGGGGGTGCCGTGGTGCCCGGTGTCAGCAGGCAGAACGGATCCCCAGTAGCAGTTAGGGTTAGTGCTACACCTAAGTCATTAGCCTGGTGACACGCCTAGGTAGTTTCGTTTAGTGACACGCCCTGGATCTTTAAAGTAGTGGCACGCCTAGGTCATTAGGTTAGGTTAGGTTAGATCATTATACAGGTGGTTTTTTTTTGTTTATAAAGGACTGGAATTCAACTGGCAATGGCATTATGGGAGGGTCCCTTGGAAAGAGGAACCTCATGTGCTATGACGGGGCGACCAGAAGTCAGCCCTGTGCGCTGAGAAAGCGCCCTGCTGGATTCGGGTGTGGGTGGCTCGTTGTGGGGGGGGGGGTGCTGTGCCTGTGATCAGAAGGTTGCATGTTTGAATCCCAGGGTTAGTAGACCAAGCCCCCACCCCACCCCCCAATTGCTCATGAGGCTGTCCTCCTGATTGTATGCCCCCCCGTAGTTAGGGTGGTGCCTTTGTACTACTTCATTTTATCTAGGTTTGCTGAAGATGAATTTCAATAAACTTCCTGTGCTTTGGACTTTTAGTCAGCATCAGCTGAGGGTGACGGTCACCTGATACATCTCTTACACATGCAGTCATACGTTTTCACCCCCCTGCTCAATATGATCCCAGTTCGAGGGAGATCATCCTTCTGGTTCCAGTTTAAGGTCTCTGTTAATTGGCTGCCTAGCATCAGATGCAAAATTACACCCCTAAAGCATCACTATCTCAGAGATCTCTGGGCGATCAGGGGTTCTGGCCTTCAGGACTTGTCTTTCTGCGGACAGGCGTCAAACAACTCTCCAGGCGAAGAGAAGTTTGCTGCTGTTGTTTTACACCAAATGTACCGAGAGATTCTTGTACAGTTTTGATCTCTTTTACAATCTTGTTTTTCGATGTATGGTCTGAATCTGGGTGAAAGGGCAAGTCTTTTCATGCGGAGACAAGAAAACCAAACAGTCACCGATACCACAGAACAAATGTTGTCCCCCTTTGTGGGATTCATCAGTGCAGCTCCAGGGAAGGGGCTTCGGACAGGTGAGTGTGGAGACGTGAATGGCAGGTCTTGAACGTTTGACAAGCACACTAAGTGTTTAGCTTGGACTATAAGCTTGTAAACAATATGACAATAAAGGCGACTTGACTTGACTTGAGGCTATATGCTTGTACTCGGGGCAGGCACCCAAGGGATAGATTCTTGTTGGCCCACAGGTCTTTCTCACCTTGTTATATGCTGTGGGGCCCACCCCTGTGCATTACCAGTGGTCTGCTAATCGCATGTGGGTCGTTGACGGGCCGGTGACCCATTCCCTGGCTAACAGGGTGCTGAGTGAACCGGGCGTTTTGCCCCAAGGCGCGGTATTGGAGGCCCTGGCACTGAATCGCATTAGCGATGTCCTCGTTAAGAGCCTCCCCCACACACTCTAAGAGGGAGATGGTAATCTTGCAGAAAATGCCTGGGAGCAGACTCTCCAGGGCTTGTGCGACTGTCCGGCTCACGCAGCACTTGGTAGCTTCACGGGAGGCTTGGTTTTCCTAAAGGGCAAAGTTGTTTATTTGGATTTTGATTATCCTTCAACAAGCTCCGAAGCACAAAACATCAATCGCTCCTTAGCCGGCTGTAGGACGTTTTCTGCTTATCGGCTGTGCTGCTTTATCTGCCAGGCCATTCTCGAATGAGGTGGGAGGGACGTCAAGGGAGGGCGGCTTTTATGAGGGGATGGGACTGTGATCTGGGCAGCGGCTAGCCCCCCCCCCCCCCACACACACTTCTCTGCAGGCTGGGGGCTTTAAACCAGCCATTGCAGTTTCTTTTTCCACCCCAGAAACTTCCGGCAAAACTTGCTTGAGATGTTCTTATGGTGGAGGGTTGGGCGGGGGGGTGTGGAGCCCAATTGCTGAATAGTAACCCCAGCCCCCCCCCCCGGCCAGGCCGTGACGTGCCACGTGCTCCGTGATCCAGAGGAGAACCACACTAATGAAAACGTGTTGTCAGCAAGATGGTCCTATATTTGGAAACTGGGAGTGGAGGGTTGGGGGTGGGTACAGGGTTAGGGCTGGCGTTAGCAGGAAGCCCCCCCTCCCCTCCCCCCTCGCGCTTCACACAGCTGTGCCTCGCAGGCGATATAACATAAAACAGGCTTTATTTGATTTAATGCTTCTTACGGGATGGCAGCCTGTAATCAGGCCCAATCTGCTGGCACGCTGGCCTTGGCACAGAGATTTGGGCCTGGAACGCCAGCCGGCGTGCAGATAAGCCCAGGCAGCTGAGAGGCGTGCGCTGTGCGTACCGCCCGCTTCACCGCCGCGTACCGCTGCTACTACCACATATTGTTACCACTGCTGTGTATAACCCTCTCCACCACCTCGTACCGCCACTACCGCCGTGTACCACCCGCTCCACCACCTCGTACCGCCGTGTACCGCCCGCTCCACCACCTCGTACCACCACTACCGCCGTGTACCGCCCGCTCCACCACTTCGTACCGCCGTGTACCACCCGCTCCACCACCTCGTACCGCCGTGTACCGCCCGCTCCACCACCTCGTACCACCACTACCGCCGTTTACCGCCCGCTCCACCACCTCGTACCGCCACTACCGCCGTGTACCGCCCGCTCCACCACCTCGTACCGCTGCTACCGCCGTGTACCGCCTGCTCCACCACCTCGTACCGCCACTACCGCCGTGTACCGCCCGCTCCACCACCTCATACCGCCGCCACCATCACATACTGCTCATTCTACCGCTGCCACTTCCACGTACTGCCCATTCCACCACTGGGATCTGCTGCCACATCCATGTATCTGCCCACTCCACTGCCATATACCACCCACTCCATCTCAGCGTACCGCCACAACTGCCACGTACCGCCAACTCCACCACCATGTACCACAGCCACTGCCACATACCGCTGCCACTGCCTGCTCCACCGCCGCATACCGCCACCATTGCCATGTACCCCCCGCTCCACCATCCCTCCACTGCCAACACTGCCTGTTCCACTGTTGTGTGCCACTCCACCACCGCATACCACCGCGCATGCTGCATGTGTGTGTGTATGTGTGCCCACAAATGTCTCCAACATGCGACAAAATCCTGTTATTTTGATGTTGTCGGGACCTTTTTTTCACTCTCCACAAGGGAATGTATGTGTGTGCGTGTGTGTTTGTGTGTGTGTCTGTGTCTGTGTGTGCATGCGAGCCTTATATACCTATCCTTATGGGGACACAATGTCCCCATAACGTGATAAATATCCATTTTTTTAATAAAACTCTATTTTATTAAAATCGGTGACTGCTATGAAAAAACTAAAAATGCAAAACTCTTGTCTCTTGCTTGGTTATTTATGGTTATGGTTAGGGCAGGGTGGGGCTTAAGGTTGTCATAGTTAACGTTAGCATTTTTCCCATAGAAGTGAATCAGCGGGCCCCATAAAGATAGGTACAGTATACCCGACATGTGCGTGTGTGTGCCTGCGTGTGCGTGTGTGTGCCTGCGTGTGCGTGTGTGTGCCTGCGTGTGCGTGTGCGTGTGCGTGTGCGTGTGCGTGTGCGTGTGCGTGCTCCCAGAAGGGGAGGAGGAGACACGACTGTCACATACTGCCGGCTTCACCGCAACATACCGGTGCATACTTTGCATGTGCGTGCACAAGTGTGTGTGCGTGCCCCCAAAAGGGGCGGCGGAGACGGTAATCAGAGCCCACTTGTTCGTGCAAAGATCCTGCCTGTGAAAATAAAGCTGACTCTTGTCACATGCTTGGCGTCACAGAGGTCAGCCAGTGGGGAAGAGAGACCCCGCCTAATAGGCGGGGCTGAAATGTCATACAGTGAATATCTACAGAACAGGGACAGGGAACATCTACAGCAGCATTTAGCTTTGGGGAGGAGTCACCCCTGTGCATGTGGCACAAAGTGCATTCTGCTGTAAGGACCCTAAAAAATAAAAGTGCTTTTTAATCATCTGTGAATGTGTCATAATCAGGGAATGAACACTGGTGTCAAATGATAAGAGCAACCAACCAATGGGATGCCGTGACCATGTGGGACGGGGGACACTCCTGTTGAAAGCCGCAGGTGGAGGATGGGGGGGGCCATAAGCGGGGGCCGTCACTCACTTCTCTGACACACACTCGGTCTGATGTGGGGGGGGGGGGTCCTTCCTCATTTCGCTACACCGTTTTGGGTGTGTGCGACGGCTGCGGTGTGGGTAAGTTCATTAAAATGGTGGTGGGGGGGGGGGGGGGGGGCGGCTCACAGCTGTCCAAAGAGGCAACTGGGGCGATATTTACAGATCCTTCAAAAAAAGAATAAATGAAAAGGAGCCGGCGACTGCAGGGCAGCTTGTCCCCCAGGCTGCAAGATACATTTCAGAGAGTGTTGCTCTCACTGTAATTAAAATACGGTGCAGCGTGAGCAGACCGGGAGGGGCGGCCGTGTTCGGGGTCTGCACTCTGCTGCTGTCCTGCAGACCTGCCCGCAGCTGCCTGTCAGACGGCCTGGTGACCTTGCAGCTGTGCCTGCGCAACCCCCACCCCTGTCTGCGCCCTTAATACCCCCTCCGGCACACATGCACACGCAATCGGCTGCAAGGCGTGAAGCTCCAATGGCACTCAAAGGCATCTGGTGAATTTCTGCCACAGACCGGCTGCCAGTGGATGAATTTTGGTAAAAGGTGATCGTTAGACGTGGGGTTGGGAACGCTGGGATCCTGAGTACGCCCTGTGAGTCCCGGGGAGGCGGCAGCACCATTTAGGGAGGAGCTCTGCTCCCTGCTGCTCCTCTGTCCTCCTCCTGGTTCTTCACTGGTGGCACGACCCATGTGACCCTTGTAAAGCATTCATCTCACACTCTCCAGAGAATTAGACAGAACTGATGGCAGCTAACTAACTGCTAATTTGATATAATATCATAGATACATTTAAAAGTTCAATGAGAAGACAGATTCCGCATATCTGCTAAGCAGTAACACAGCAGGTAGTCGGTAGTTAATATTTTTAGGGCCGAATCGGTGACGAACCGTTCTCAGTGTGAACCGTTCTCAGTGTGAATCGTTCTCAGTGTGAACCGTTCTCAGTGTGAACCGTTCTCAGTGTGAACCGTTCTCAGTGTGAATCGTTCTCAGTGTGAACCGTTCTCAGTGTGAATCATTCTCAGTCTGAATTGTTCTCAGTGTGAATCGTTCTCAGTGTGAACCGTTCTCAGTGTGAATCATTCTCAGTGTGAATTGTTCTCAGTGTGAATCGTTCTCAGTGTGAATCGTTCCTTGGATTTATCAGCAGCTCAAATCAGTTCTGATGTAATACCGGGTCAGAAATCAGGTCTCCCCACGGTAACATGATACCAGAAAAGGAAAAAACACACATACACGCATCCACGTGGACAGGACTGTACCTCCTGCTGAAAGTGGCTTTGAGCCGCGCTGCCATTTCCTGGCACGCAGTGTGGGCCCAGTGCTTCTCGTGTGCATCAGCTCTGATCACCCCAGTCTGCGAGGAGAGGAGCTGAAGAACAACGAAGGCCGTATGGAATCCGCCAGCGCCTGACCAGGTCCGTTAGGGTTAGGGCCGCGCGTCCTAGGACGCAGAGAGCTGGGTCGCCTCCTACAGGTCCCCCCCCTCCCAGGCCTCTGCACACGCAGATAAGGAGATACACAGAGCAGCTGGTCCCATAGCCCCCCCCCCCCCACCATGCACAGATGTTCATGAGGGTCTGTGTGCCAGGTAGCCCTCTGGATGCGCTCAGTGTGCTGCCGTACGAGAACCCCCCCCCCCCCCCAACCACCTGACTGGGGGGGGGAGGGGGGGCACAGGAAATGCCGCCGACAATGGGGCATGGTGCTGAATGAGGCCTGGGCCCCCCAATGTGGGAGAGGGCCACTTTGAGATGGTGCCCCCCCCCCACCTTTACCTTCTCTTCACAGCACTCCTTGCCGGTGTTTGTCCCCCCTCCCTTGGGGGGCTGTCTCCCGTCACGCCGGACCCCCCCTCGCCTTTGGCAGAGTGTCTCCAGCACCTTCTTTCTATTCATGACTGCCAGCACATTCCAGGCCTCATTTTCTTTTTTCCTTTCCCTCTTCTGTCTGGAAGCCAGCTCTCCCAGAACAGGAAGCTCGCGCCTCCATCCATCCAGCGTCTCTGCTGTCTCATCTGTCTGCTTATTCAACCACGGCCCTCTTCTGCGCTCAGATCCCCGGCGTCCGATCTTACCGCCTCACCGTGACTGGGAATAGCTTCAGTGGCCGCTGATGATGGTGTCGGCCCAGCCCTTCTCCGGAATACACTCCCGTGACGATCCCGGTGCTGTATTTGTTATTTCAGGAATGGCTGAAATTCCCCCGCATCTATGGGATTCTCCCTCCCCCCCTCTGACAGGTGACAGTAGTACCTTCTCTTGAGTTCGCTTCTGTGCTTCGATCGGGGCATTAAAATGAAATGGACACCGCGGTGCCGTTTTTCGTTTCACTGGGGGTGCCGAGCCTGTGCCAGCCAGACACCTGCAGATGTGCAGGCTAACGCCCCCCCCATCCCTCCCCCAACGCCCCCCTTCCCTTTGTCACATCTCTCCTTTCTACTGGGCGCGGATGCGCTCGCTCTGCTGTCACGCGATCCCATGCGCCCGCAGGGAGCGTCGGTGTGGGGGGGGTGCCCTCCTCTGGTGCCACGTACTGGTGGGGTGGGGTGGGGTGGAATCTGGCCAAGCCGGTCCAGCAGGTCCGGGCGGTGCATGCAGATAATCGCCGGTGGGTATCAAAAACGGTCCCGGGCTGCACGGCTGCCCCCCTCCCACAGGGAGATGGGTGGTGTGGCCTCCCGCTGACCCCGGGTTTGCCTGCCCTGTGAGGACCGTGTGCCCCCTCCCTTATTACGCTGCTCCTGCTGCGACGGTGGCTGCTGCCCACGCTTCCCGGCTCAGGTTAAATCCATGCCCTTCCGAGATGCCCTACACCCCCCCCCCCACACCCAACCCCCTCCCGTTTCCCTGCCGTTTCCTGTGAGTGACACCATTAATTAAACATAATTACCTGAAGACGAGTGAGACGGCCTAACCCCCCCCGACACGGCCGTCTTCAGGATCACCCACCCCTACGCCACTTTGATATCTATCCCATAATGCACATTTGGAGTGAGGCGTCTTTCTTCTGTAATTCTTAAACATAATTAAAGAATTACACACAATTGGTGCCCAAAAACAAACATAAACACAGTTTCCCCCATTTTAGCCTCTTATAAATGACGCATGGTCCAAGTAAACAGCATTATCTCGAGGAAAACCAATTTACAACGAAAATAACAAGCTAATGAGGGGTGTTTAATCGCCTGTCAAGACATTAAATTGCTTTGTGTGACATGAGGTCGTTTTAGATGCAAAGCACCATAATATGCTTGCATTTTGCTTAACATTTCTAGCCATTTTTTGTGGTTTAGGTTAAGTATAAGGGTTCAACAGAAGGAGCCCGTGGCTGAGCTGCTATGGGGAAAGTCCCCCCGTGCAGTGTTGTCATTGGCTGAATGAATGGGGCTCCCATGAGGGGGTGTGGTCAGCCTCAGGGGTCAGATGAGGGTCACCAGTCTCCATACTGTCGCTTCCCTCCCACAATGCTGCGGCCCCACCCACGGCTGTGCCTTACTGTCGCACCTTGAAAGTGACAGCGGCTCGCGTGCGGGGACTGTTTGTTCAGAATACGCCTGGTTCTTTGCTATTGTTCTGTCCCGGTACATTCTTCTTGTTGTCGTCACAGATCAACTCGAGAAAATGAGTGGAATCCGTCACCCTGCAAACAAAACGACACTCGTGCGCCACCGGCATTTTGACAGTGAAAGCTTGTAACTGGAATTGTGCTCTGTGGTGATTAGTGAGCCTAGGCTCATTTCATGTTTTACACAGAAAAAAAGGCAAATCCTTCTGGGCAGAATCGACAGTTGCTACGGCATTTTCCTGCGGTCGCCATCGTGCGTTAATTTGTCTCTGTTTTCCTCCTGAGGTACACAGTGAAATGTCCTTCTACTGTGGTGCCCCTGGTTTCTGTGGCGACCCATATTTCATTCCTTTTTCGAAATGAACATGGTTTAGATTCTATAAGTGTCTGACGAGTCGAAGAATCAGGCCACTAAGAAAAAAAAAAAGAAAAACAAACAGGAATGGTTTGAAACGGTGAGAAGACAGGAAGACGGGAGCCCTGAATTCAGACAGGTGACTCATTCTGAATGTCTTGTTCACGATGGAAAGAAGGCTTCAAGCTGCCTATATACACCTGGCATGGGTTTCCCCAGTACGGCGTGTGTATGAGTGTGTCTGTCTGTGTGTGCGTGTGTCTGTGTGTGCGTGTGTCTGTGTGTGCGTGTGTGCGTGTGTCTGTGTGTGCGTGTGTCTGTGTGTGCGTGTGTCTGTGTGTGCGTGTGTGCGTGTGTCTGTGTGTGCGTGTGTGCGTGTGTCTGTGTGTGCGTGTGTGCGTGTGTCTGTGTGTGCGTGTGTCTGTGTGTGCGTGTGTCTGTGTGTGCGTGTGTCTGTGTGTGCGTGTGTGCGTGTGTCTGTGTGTGCGTGTGTCTGTGTGTGCGTGTGTGCGTGTGTCTGTGTGTGCGTGTTGCTGCCAGTCGTCTGTTATGATGACCTCCGCTGCGGTTGACGTGTTGTCTCCAGCCTATGTAGACGCTGTGACAGATGCGGTTAACTCACACAGCTCCTTTTATCTCTCCTCCTCCTCTCTTCCTCTCTTCCTCTGCCCCCTTACCAACTGAAGTGGCGAATCTGGTCCTGTACCATTTTCCCAAAGAACGCGTTTTCACATCTCTTCGCGCTCTTCACCAGCCTGATGTTGACCAGGTCTCACAACGGTGGGCCGATCTTTTGCGACCCGTCGTACTGGTCTCTCCATAGGATGGGGTGGGTGGCTGGGAGATGTTGGGAGAGTTATTAAGTGCTCTGTGTTCGCTTTTTTTTTTTTGCCGAGACACGCCCGTTAGGTCTGGGTGGCGCTAAGAATGGCGCGCGCTCGCTGATGTACATCTGAACGTATGATTTTTAAAAAAAAAAAAAAAAAAAGCTCACAACAACACTAGGAGCTTTCAAGCACCGATTAACTTAATGTCTCCAGTGAGTGAACCACAAAAGGTTAAAAAGATAAAGCAGTAGACAAGATCCTTCTGCTGACGTATCAAGACATTAGACATCACTAGACAGAAATAGCAGTGTTCCTGTCTGCTCAGCGTCTCTGGAGCAACGGTCCAAATTAAAATGGTCTGGATTTTCCTCTTGCCTGTTGCAGATGGAGCAGAGGGTTGAGGTTGTCGGGGAGATCCTGCCGGAGGACTCAGCCAAACCATGTGGCACATACAGTATTCGCCCAAACCAGCGTACCAGATAAGCTCTGATATCTGTGGCCCCTGAAAGTGGTTAGTGGCAGTGACCTCTGACATCATTTTTTTGCATGTTCACTACAACTCAGTGTTTTTCTTCTATGATCATGGCCACCTTCATGCCAAAAAACACACCTGACATGTAAGGCACTTGAGGAAAAAGCTTACAGGAAAATTATGCAACTGTTACATGCATTTTACATTTTACATATGGCTTTAGTAGGAAATACATGTTTATTGCTTGATGTTTTTTTTAATAAAATGTATATTGCTTTTATGTTATTCTAATGAAGGATATGTATGATCTCACCACAATTAGCTGGTTTAAATACACATGAGAAAAGGCATGTTATGTTCTCAGAATACAAAGTGAATGTACCAAATGAAACCTTTTCAAAATACTCATTGTAGCTATGAGGAACTATACAAACGAACTATACAAACGAGAGGAGGCCATTCGGCCCCATGTGGAACCACTGTCCACGATTCAGTTCATTCAAAGAATTATGCATAAAAACTAATACTGACAAAACATAAATTTAATATGAATTGTTCAATATAGAAGCTACGATTGACAAAACAGAAATTTAATGTCTTATATGAATACAAGACATATATGACTAATATACAAACATTTAATATGGACTACACATGAATGTAGGACTTATATGTTTGACAGTACTGACACATCGAGTTAATATGAATTTATTTCATATTATTTATTTTGAGTGTCATATAGAGCTTATATGACTTGAGTAAAACACCTATATAAGAGCCATATGTTATTTTTAAAAAGGTTTTCCACATGGCTGCGCATATCGCAGATATGTAGTCAAGCTGGGGGCCTTATATCCACTCCCACAAAGCCGGCAGCGATCAGCTCATGCGACTGGTCTGAGAATCATCTTCACATGGGCGTCATCATATGCTCGCAAATGATCTGATCTTCAGGATGTCCAAACGGCAAAGGGCCACCCACGTGCCGGATCGGTGGAAATCAGCGCAGGCCGGGCTGCCTTGCCCTGAAGTCACATGACATCTGTTAATGGCATTGAGAAGTGCCATCACGCAGCCTTTGGGTTATTCAATGAGCTATCTGCTGTTTCAGCTGGGTTCTCGCTACCATATACATCTTTCAAACACATTATACCTTTGGCGTGTCCTTTCCGCTACTGAACAAATGTCAATATTCAGGAATGCTATTTTTTTTCTCTCCAAAACTAATGGAAATGTGCCGCAGGAACTAATCTGGAGCTGATTTATTGCCACGGTTAAGTTAATAAAAATAGCAAAACAGCCGTGACAGGGTTTAATGGAGTATTACGGGAAGACGAAGAGGAAGACAGACCGTTATGGCACGTCGGTGAGTTTGTTTAAAGCCCAGCGCCAAGGGCTTCGCCGACGTCTAAGATGTTTTTCTTTTCCTTTAATGCAGGGCTACAGGCGCGCAATTCCGAATGAATTTGCCCCGTTCGAGCTCGCGATCGTTTTTCTCCCTTCAACGAATCAGGCGCCGAATACCGAAGTTACTCGGGTGTGAGCGAAGGGCCCCGAAAGCAGCGAGAGGAATGTGGAGAAGCAGCGGCGGTGTGTATGTCACCCGCAACACTCGAGAAACGCACAAAAGTAACAACCGCAGCCTACAATTATAATGGAATGGAATGTTCTTGATTTCACTCGCACCACCAAAAACTCACGCTTAAATTATGACTTAAGCTGGATTTGAAAGTGATGTTGTAGGTGAACCCGTTTCGCCGAAACTAATGCTGACATTATTTTATTCTTCTCTATGATCCACTCCTACTGTAATTATAGTATTTATGAAGATTATAGAAGGATTATTGTACATGTTATTTGGATAATAAGAGGTGCTTTCTCCAAAAAGCAAACTTTTATCTTTTGGAATGGCCATTGAAAACCAACTGTCCTAGATTGTGTGCATTTTTATTTTTATTCGATGAATTCAAATATCTATAAAAATATTTATTTGCTAAATATTTCAAGATTTTCTTTTAGCTTTGAAAAATCTTGTGTTTCTGCGACCTTCATTACAATCGGTCACTGCAAAACCCCTCCTAAAATCTCCAGGATATTTTTTTCGCCATGTTGCAATCACAGAAGACATTTTGCGATGCCTACTGCTGAGTTTGACTCTGAACATCCATTTTCCATCAAAAATGAGCCAAGTATACAACACAGAAAGTTTCTCATATTACAGCTCAACTGTATTTTTCTTCAAAGCCCCTCCAAACTGAAAGAAAAAAAAAAAATTGTCGACATCCCAAAAAAAACTCCACCTGAACTCAGCTGAATCCCAAGAGCAGAAGGATGGCCGGAGCGGGACCTTTTCATTGGAACAGGACCAAGCGAAGAGAAGACAATGTTATTCCACTTATTGTGGTTTTCAGGCATCAATAAGAAGGCCTCTGTCCGCCGTTTATAGAAAGCGGCACTGTGGCACACAGGCTCTGCCTCAGTTTCATGCGGAGACGTTTTTTTACTCATTCTTTTAATTAATTTGTCTGACACTCTTATCCAAAATCCACTTACAGTACAGGAAAGGGTTAAAATTTATCTGTGTTCCCTGGGATTGGTGCCCACAACCATTGCGTTTTCAACATAATGCTTTACTTGTTGAGGTAACGGAACTGATACAGGCCTCCCTTTTAGTGGGCCAACTTCTCCAGAAGGACCAGGGCCTACAGGGAGCTCAGCCCCTGGATCAGTCACTCTGAAGCTAAGCAGGGAGCTACTGATGATCGCTGAGTTCATTACAGTTACTTCTGTAGACCATTTGGCAAGTCCTCCAGTATCCATGCAGTAAGCACTGGACTGTAATGCGTCTGTTGATCCTACACACTATCTCTGCTCAGTAATTCCTTTGCCTGAATGTATGAGCTGACCAAAGTGTAACCATTGCACTCTCATAGTATCCTTTTGTACTTACAAAGCATCAGCAGAACCATAATTACTTACCCGGCACGGTTTCCTCTGTAAAGCCATGACCAGTGAGGTCAAAGGTCGTCGGCCCTAGCAACACAACGCAAACCATTTGTGTATTAGCAGGAAAACAGCTATGGCACGGCCTTCGCCAGTGGGCTGTGGGGGTTCAAGAAACCACCACCCGTTGCTGAGCAGGTGTGTGCGTGAACAGGTGCTCGGGGGGGGTTGGGGAGGGACAGCTGATGCCAGCCACTCTAACTTAGGTCCCGAAATAACTGAGGCCTTTGAACAGTTGGGCAGATGGCTGTTGTTTTTTGACTTTTGCTCTGCTTTGTGGTTATATGAGTGAGGCAGGCTTGTCTTCAGCAGATAACATAAAGGAGCATTGATTCAACGGGACCTCTACTCTTAAGTCCTACCATCTCAGCGTGCCCAATGTGTCGTAGCATTCTTGGTGGCCCTGTCACCCCACCAAGCCTCATGGGGGAGGGGGGCAGGCGGCTCCAGGGTCTCTAGGAGTATTGAAATATTTGACTTTGAACTGTTCACAAGCCAACAGATGTGCTATTAAGTGTTGGGGCTTAGCCTGAGCTCCATATCCATGGCCCAGGATCCAGACACATCTTGATATACCGGGCCTCTGACCTCCAGCTGGGCCTGAGCGCTCAGCAAATCCATGCAAGGGGTTCTGGGATGTGCTATGGGGTGAAGTGACCATTGAGAGGTTATCTGTCTGGAGGACAGAATTAAAAAACAGAGCAAACCCTCGCGTGCAGCCTTGGCAGCTGTGCAGCGGGTGACTCGGGCGCACGTGTTGTTACGTAAAAGGGGACGGGGACTGGGGGGGCTGGGGGGCTGCGCCAGCGAAGTAGGTCACATTTCTGGGGTCTTTTCTTCCAGACAGACAGAGAATTCCAGGCTGCAACTGGAAGGACTTCAGTGGTGTGGTTTGGGTCGGCCAGCCGGCGCAGTATTTCAGGCATGGTGACAACTGCTGCTACTGTGGAGATGGGACAGGCATTAGCGACAGGCCTGGGTAAACAGGACAGCGTCCCCCAGAGGTCACCCATCCCACTGCAGGTTCCAGTCCTGCTCCCGTTCTCTTAGGTTGCATCCATAGTTTGTGGGTGAGTCCTGATCTGTCGGTTACATTTGGCTCTGAGTTCCCTGCTACTTTTGGCAGGCATGTGGATGAACACGTCCATAGGGCATCAGCATGAGCAGCGGCTGAAGTATTGAATCTGAAATTACACACCCCGCACACTTACGGCACGGACCCCAAGGCAAGACGAAAGCTGAAGGTATATGGTCCAAAAATGAAACCAATAATGGGTTTGACTCCGACCCAAAGAGCATGGCACGCTAAGAAAACCAAAACACATATGCTTAATTCAATTCATTAGTTCACAGCAAGGCATAAATTTCTGTGGCTTCGACATGGAAAAAAATAGGTCCTTTGGCATTTGGGTTGTTTACATCTTTCATTGAGCATGTTTGGCCAGCTGGAGTAAATCACTGCCAGCAGGCCGCTGTGGGAAACGGCGAGCGGACGTTTCGGCGTTTCCCATCATGCCCCGGGACAGTGCTTGTGTGCTTTTTTTTGTGGTCACAGCACCTCTGTCTGATGGTGGAGAGGGTTATGGGCCTTACCGCCGTTCCAGAGCTAAGCACTGCCGCGCCATCAACGGGGAAAGGTTCGACAAATCTCAGAAATACATGTCAGAAAATGTGGTCTTTCCTAGTTTCATGAGCTGTGGATGTTTTTTATTTTCATTTTTTTCAGCTGCAGGTGTTCCTTGGCAACCTGACGGAGAGATTCGGACTGCCAGATCTGGGTGAATTAGACCATACCAACAAATCGAGGAGGGGAAAAAAAACTTTAAGCCGATCGTAAACCGTTTAACTGAATGACAATTCAAAACAGATGCATGGTTGCGTTTTGGAAACAAAATAGAAATTTGTAAAGCTAAATCTCCGTGGAAGTGAAATCACGCATGTTCCCGTCTGCTAAATGTCTGTTAATATCTTCTTTAATCATGGCTTTTGTCTCATTATGTGCCATGTTGTAAAATTAGCCCTGTACCAAATTCATCCCAGTGGCATGCATCATATTCACATAAACAAGGGTAATGTTGTCTCAGGAAGCCCCCTAACCCCAGTTTTGCGCGTTGTGTATCTGAGATTCCAGCACTGGGATCAACTTCTTCGAGAATGGGAATGTGGTATGGTTGTGATTATGAAGTTAGCTGGACCGTCCTGGAGGCACATAAGCCCAACCCAGGGGTGTTTAGATTAGGGTTTCTTAAACCAGTCCTCAGGGATCCCCAGAGTGTCAGGCTGAGAGCCAAACATATGGACTGTCTGAAGGTTCCTGAGGACCAGGATGAGAAGCACTGGGTTAGATGACCCAGACAAGCAGCCCAAGTTCTACCAGCCTTGGTTCTCCGGGGCTTGTTCACACCTGGAGGAGTATTTTAAGACGCTGACCTCATCTCCACGTTAGGGATGTGCTTTTGGCAGCTACTTTCACGTCACCAAGGATGTGTGTGATTTCGCATAGTATTCATATCGTACTGCTGGTTTCTTCTGCTACAGTAAACCCATCTGGACTAACACCTCTCCATCTCTACAGTGGTCTGGTCTTAAACATAAAGGGACTGGACAATGAAACTGAAACACTGGCCAATGTAGTGCTTGAGGTTTCGCATATATATATGCAGTGGTACCTCAGTTCTCTAACTCATTAGAACTCAAATTTCTTAAAAGTCGAACCAGCCAGTTCGAAAAAAAATTACCTAGAACTCGACCTGAATCTCAGAAGTCAAACTGTGAACGGCGACCTAAAATAACTTGTACGCGCGGGGAAATGAGTCAGGCGGCACGTCTCTCATCGGAAACAAAGGGTAACGCTTCAGTCTCAGCCTTGCATTCGCTGTGATAGCACCGTGCATGTTTACACTAGCTTAATACAAATATTTAGACAGTAAAAATACATTTAGACAATGATAGACAATAACAGTAATTATTATAATATAATAAAATACATTTAAAAATAAAGATTTCTTATTCATTATTTTAATATTAATAATAAATCATTAATACATTTAATTATAATAATATTGTCGTGCCCAGAGGGACGGAACGGAGACAAAGTCACAGACATCAGGGTATCGGGGAATACGGGGTTTAATTACAGGTAAGGCAGGCAAAACGCAGACGGACAATACAATGACCGGACTGGGGAAACAAACTGAAACGTGGACGAAATACAGAGGACTAATGACAACAACCAGAAACAGCTGATCACATGGGGATCCCACACGGGGTTAACAAGGGGGGGGGGGGGGGGGGGGTGGCACGCGGAAGGAGCGGACGATTGGGGCAGGACACATTGTTTGGATACATTTATTTTCTTACTTTACAAATTACTGTTTGATAAATGTGCTTAGATGTGTTTAGTACAGTATATGCTCTTCTTGTTTGATCCGGTTCATTTTGTGTTTTAATGTTTAAAAAAAAAACATATTTAGTTGTAATTTTTTGGGGCCAGGAACCAATTAATTGGTTTTCCATTATTTCTTATGGGGAAAATTCAATCACAACTCGAACTTTTTAGGATTCAATCCGGAGCTCTGAACGGATAAAATTCCAGTTCTGAGGTACCACTGTGTGTGTGTGTGTGTGTGTGTGTGTGTGTGTGTGTGTGTGTGTGTGTGTGTGTGTGTGTGTGTGTGTGTGTGTGTGTGTGTGTGTGTGTGTGTGTGTGTGTGTGTGTGTGTGTGTGCGCGTGACCTGGTGGCCAGTCTTCACTGATTGCGATTCTGTCCGTAAGAGCACAGTGTGAAGGTTGAATTAGTGGATCAATAGCACAGCGGTACATAAAATATTACAATCCATACAACATTATGAGAGACATATCAGAGTTCAAAAGAGGACAAATTGTTGGTGCGCATCTCACTGGTGCATCTGTGACCATGACGTCATGTCTTTGTGGTGTATCGAGAGCCACGGTATCCAGAGTAATGTTGCCATACCACCATGAAGGAAGGACCACATTCAACAGGAATAACTGTGAATGTTAGAGACTTACGGTGTGGAGAAGCCCCAAAGAGGCTTACCACCTAGACTGTTGCAAACCCCAAGTGAAACACAGGGGTGGATCAGTGATGGTTTGGGCTGGAATATCATGGCATTCCACAGGCCCACTAATTGTTCTAGATGGGTGCCTCACTACCAAGGACTACGGAGCCATTCAGGAGGACCATGTATATCCATTGGTTCAAACATTGTACCCTGAAGGTGGCGTTGGGAATCATGGCTGAACATCTCCCATGGCCTGCACAGTCACCAGATCTGAATATTACTGAGCCACTTTATGGTGTTTTGGAGGAGCGAGGCAGGAAACATTTTCCTCCACCAGCATCACATAGTGACCTAACAACTGTTCAATGACTCAAAGGCCCTCTCCACAGTATGGGACTTGTATCCGTCATTCTCAAGACAAGTCGATGCGGTATTGGCCACAAAAGCAGGTCCTACACCACACCATACTAATAAATTATTTTGGTCTAAAACTATTGGGACACCTGGCCATTACACCCATGCACATCAAGACGTCTTGGAGAATTCTATGCTTCCAACTTTTTCGGAACGGTTCATGGGAGGCCTTTTTCTGTTCCATCATGACTGCACCACAATGCACAAATCAAGGTCCATAAAGACATGGTTGGGTGAGCTTGGTGTGGAACAAGTTGACTGGCCTGCACAGAGCCCTGACCTCAACCCCATGCAACACCTTTGAGATTGACTGGAGATTGCAAGCCAGGCCTTCATGTCCAACATCAGTGCCTGAGCTCACAATGAATGTATGACCAAAACTCCCCACAGACACACTCCAAAATACTGTGGAAAGCCTCCCCAGAAAAGTGGCAGCTGTTATAGCTGCAAGGGGGGGACCAGCTCCATATTGATGCCTATGGAGTTAGAATGGGACGTCATAAAAGTTCCCCTGGGTGCAATGGCCTAGTGTCCCAATACTTTTGTCCATATAGTATATCTTGTTTTTTAGTGGAGAATGGCTCACTGCCTTTCGCAGTGAAACGGGAAGCTGCTTTACTGGAAGTCAGTCATCTAGCCGGTGTTTTTTTCAGAATGACTCAAGCGTCTTACCCAGACTCAGGCTGCTATATTGATTCAAGATTTAAGATTCAAAGAACTTTATTATTCCAGGATTCCAGGAGACAGGCAGTTACTCTAGAAGAGCTGGACAGAGCCGTAGAAGGTCCTTAACCCATCAGCAGGACCAGTATCTGCTCCTTTGTACAAGAATGAACAGGTTGAGCACTGCCAGAGCCCTAAATGACCTCCAACAGGCCACTGATGTGAATGTCTCTGAGCAAACAATCAGAAACAGACTTTATGAAGGTGGCCTGAGGGCCCGACGTCCTCTAGTGGACCCTGTGCTCACTGCCCGGCACTGTGGAGCTCGATTGGCATTTGTCATAGAATACCAGAATTGGCAGGTCCAACACTGGCACCCTGTGCTTTTCACAGATGAGAGCAGGTTCACCCTGAGCACATGTGACAGACGTGAAAGGGTCTGGAGAAGCCGTGGAGAATGTTATGCTGCCTGTAACATTGTTCAGCATGACCAGTTTGGTGGTTGGTCAGTGATGGTCTGGGGAGGCATATCCATGGAGGGACGCACAGACCTCTACAGGCTAGACAATGGCACCTTGACTGCCATTGGGTATCGGGATGAAATCCTTGAACCCATTGTCAGACCCTACGCTGGTGCAGTGGGTCCTGGGTTCCTCCTGGTGCCTGACAATGCCCGGCCTCATGTGGTGAGAGTATGCAGGCAGTTCCTGTAGGATGAAGGAATTGATACCATTGACTGGCCCCCATGATCGCCTGACCTAAATCCAATAGAACACCTCTGGGACATTATGTTTCGGTCCATCTGACGCCAACAGGTTGCACCTCCAAGAGCTCAGTGATGCCCTGGTCCAGATCTGGGAGGAGATCCCCCAGGACGCCATCCGTCGTCTCATTAGGAGCAGGCCCGATGTTGTCAGGCGTGCATACAAGCACGTGGGGGCCAGACAAACTACTGCCGCATCATTTTTTCCACTTTGATTTTCGGGGTGTATTTGTAGGTTGATAATTTTCATTTCCATCAAACTATGTGGCATCGTTTCATTCCTCGCACATTATCCAGTCCATATCAGTATAGATATCCAGCATGTTTTTTTTCCCTTTGAGATCTTCTGTGTTTTCAAAGTGTTCCTTTAATTTTTTTGAGCAATGTGTTTACGTACTGTATTTGTTTAGCAGAAGTTTTATCCTAAGCAATTGAGAAACCAGTCGGCCAGTTCCCAGAGCAAGTGTAGGTTAAGAGCCTCACTTAAAGACCCAACTGTGAAATCACTCTGCCAACCCTGGGATTTGAAGCAGTGCACTTCTCATTACAGGCACAGCAAACGATTCCACTGAGCCCTGAGTCCTGTTCATTCACACCGCAGGCACGTCTTGGTTCAAGCTCAGTTCCATCCATTCATCCATCCATTTCCTATACCTGCTTGTCCTATGTAGGGTCGCAGGGCTCTGGAGTCTATCTCAGAACTTACGGGGCACAACCCAGGATGGGGAACCAGCCCATCGCAGGGACTTCAGTTTCATTAGGAAGCTATTTTATGTTTCTAGAGGTGGGAAAAGACTCGGCCAGAACACAGAGCTCCAGTTGGGATCTGACCACTGCACATTCCCCATCTAGACCCCCATAGTCTTGACCTCATTTACATCTACACCATGGAGAGACAGAGACCTCCACGTGGCATGCACTGGACTGGGCTGCCAGAACCCTGCCAGTATGCGGCCTTAAGTCACACTCCGAACAAATAATCCCCAGCTCCAAAGATTATTCCAGTAGGTGGATTCACACAGATGAGTGGGTGCTTCACCTAAGTAGCACTCAACAACTGAATTCTGATACTCGGGAACAAACATTTGAATCATATTGTCAAGACAAGTAACGTGATGTCAGACGTGATTTGAAATCAAAGACTTTCACTACTCAATTATCTGCCCTTCACAGTCATTTGAAAACTACAGTCTTAATCATAACATTTCTTGTAGTAACTCTAAGTTCAGGAGTTCAGCCATGGTAATTGGACTGTATGTGAGTTATATTTGAAATACACATTCCAATCAATCTGATACGAATTATTTTGTGACAGTTCTTCTCTTACGGGATCTTTGAATCTCCGAGTTCATTCATAGCCTTGCCACTCATTAATTTCAAGGCCTGTTTTTACAGCTGGTTAGGTTGGCTGCAGTGCTTAACGAAGGGTCCTAGTTTGTACCAATTAAATTAGTGGGAAACATAGTGATTGAACTTCACTCTGTATACACTTGTCCTAATGCAGGAAATCAGTTTGGTACAAGTAGCTTCTTGGTCAAGATTGATTCTTTTGGCTCGCAACTTCTGAGCTTGATCCTGAGATACCGGTAGGATTTTAAGACATTGGAGATGGAAGCGCTGCGAGGGTTTTGAGAAGCGCAGGCTGTAGTGAGTTATCAAGCTTTCGGTTCATGGTTGCTGAAACATGCTGATATTTGGGCACCATTTGGATTAATTCAGGGCTTCAACACTCATCGCCATCTGGCTTGAATTGTGGACCATCACTTAACTTACCTGAGACCCCAAGACAAAATCGCCTTTCCTATTGGCTCATTAATCGCCTTTCCTATTGGCTCATCAATCGCCTTTCCTATTGGCTCATCAATCGCCTTTCCTATTGGCTCATCAATCGCCTTTCCTATTGGCTCATCAATCGCCTTTCCTATTGGCTCATTGGCAATTTCATAAGTATCTATCACAGGAGCACCAGCAAAACACTTGCTGAAGATTCCGCCATATTCAGCATCAGTCGTGTTGGCTCACAAACCTGGACTAAAAGAGAGCTGTGGTTTTATTTATGTGTGACGATACAACCGGAAAAAGTACTGCTGGGTAGAGATCCAACGCTTGGCCTCTCATCCTGTGAAGATCACATGGTCTTCTTTTCCCGCCACATTCTCTGCGTACGTGTTGAGTGTGAGTCGCCGCTGCTATTGCTGGGACATTCTTATGGTTGTTTGTGAGTTTTTTTTTTTAGGCTTAAATCCCCATTTCTCACCAAGCCACCAGTAGGTATCGGGGCTTTTTCAGTGACGACAGTTGTGGCCAGTGGAGGAACCACAGAGAGGAAGTAGAGGGTTTCTATAAACTGTAGGGTTGGTCTCTAATAGGAAAATTCAGCATGCTGCTATTGACTTTACCATGAATCGCGATTGCAAGAGATATATTTGATCACGTATGCAGAAAAACAAAACTTGTGCAATAATTTTGTTTCTCTGAATCCTGTTCTCTGCTGTCATAGTGGCTTCCTAGTAAGGTGCTGTTATTTTTTTTTTTTGGGGGGGGGGGGGCTTTTATATATGTACTATGGCTTGCAAAGGTTGACCAATGGTTCAGATCATATACACATGGGCTAAAAAAAAAAACCCTGACCTTTAGCAAAGTGTGAAACAGCCAAAACGCAGGGCATATGAGGTGCCGCTCGGTCTAGGCATAGACTTTTCCATTCCTAAGAACGGTTTCAGCCCTGGTTAGCATTGGTCTTCTTTAGAAGCTGTGAAGATTCGTGACCATCAGCACACAGCCCATATGGCTGATGCTATTTTAATGGGCAGCTACTGGTGAAATTGGTCAGACTTTCCATTGTGCAAGTGGCATTTAGTGATAATGCCGGGGGGGGGGGGGGGGGGGGCGATGTGTGCTTCAGCAGGTTAGGACGCTGTCGCCGCTGCAAATCCCAGGGTCTGCAGAGTGATGTCACTGCTGGGTCCCTGACAAGCCATTAACCCCCAACAAGCCTGGGCCTGCTTTTTTGAAAATGTATGTCCCTTTGGATAACAGCATCTGTTAAAATAGATACAATGTAAATGATAGAGAATGGTCCAGCAGGCTGAACCCAAATGTCAAAAAAGAATCTTCTCAACCAGCACATCTATACAATGCCTTTCTAGAACTCTCTACAAAGTTATTATCTAGAATTTGAACTTAATTTACAATAACCCTTGCAAGAGCCTGTTCTTTATTCAGAATACAAGCTCGATTTCTTGGCCCAGGAATTGAAATGCAGTTGCTTGCTTGTTTGACTCAATGATTTGTTTCACTGTGTGGTGTTTGATATTGACCTTCAATGTCTTCAAAATTCCAATGTTCTTCGAAAATCCTGAGCGTATTATTTTTCCTGATGCTCCCGGAACGTTATCCCACTGCTTCTACAACTAAAACTAAACAAATCAGCTCAGATAAAGTGCGGGGGGGGGGGGGGTTAGTTCACTTCACACCTCAAAGGTCATGGGTTTGAGGCTGGATAGTGAATTGCCAGTATAGGCTTATAGCACTTATAAAATAATAAATAAAATACTTTTATTATAAAACAATATTTTCAACATTAATTGTGTTTAAAGGGTGCTCGGATAATGATGTGATTGTACTGATATCAACAGAACCTTTGTTAAAATGTAAAATGTGGCAATAACGTTCGATTGATGTTACAGTAAGAATGTCCGCTGCCAATTCTGAGAGGACCTTCAGGAAACCTTGGCGTACGTTCTGGGAGCGTTCCCTGTTACCTGGGCAGCTCTGGCTCAGAAACTCTTCTAACCACATGGCCTAGGCTGGGGGCTGGAGGTGCCTGATGAGGTCATCAGAAACGGCCGGTCCAACTGTTTGACATTTGCCTTTTATAACAACTTCTCTTCAAGCCACATTTGCGAACCACATCGGCATGAAAAAAATCTAGAAAGGAAGAATGAATTTGTTTACGTCAGCTATACTTGGACTAAACATTTTCTCCACCTCACACAGCCCAAAACAGATTGGTTCCCGTAAATATATAAATAGGGCTTCCTTCAATGTGAGTGTTTACTAATACATAAATCCATCTATCCATCCATCCATCCATCCATCCATCTGCTTATTCTGTATAGGATTGCAGGGAATATGCAGAAGTATTCTTTTTTCAAATACTTAGCTTTTATTGAGTCTACGCCAGTTTGTGATGGTGGAAATTTCTGGGAAAATGACACATCTCAGAATGGACATACCACTCGTGTGCACCTTCTTAAGACATGCAGGAGCTATACTTGTATTCAGGATTGTCAGATATCTCTCTGCCAAGAACATTGGAAAGTCCTTGTTAAAGTTGTCTAACCTTTACTCTATATGTTAAGCACGGGTATACAAACCATGTATGCAATTTCATGCATTTTTTACTTTGTAGCTCTTGAAAGCCGGTCGATGAGGAATGACTGGCGTTTCCTCTAAGCGTATACATTTTCATGCTGCAGATATGAATTTGTTAAAGCCGCGTGATTCAAAGGCCGAAGAGGGTCTGTGGTCTTTTCTGGCCTTATCGTGGTCAGGCCCTGCTTACCGCGCAATGAGAGACGATGCTTTGTGAATACACCCCTTTCTTTAAATAGATGTCTCTCAACAGATTTGGTCTATGGGGTAAATAGGAATGAGAGAGGAATGCTGATACGCTAGGCAGTGTCCGCAGCCGTGCCTCTTGCTAAATCCCCCTTTTTCGCCAGTAACTTCTTGTCTGGCTTTAACCAGCGATGCCACCTTCTCCCAAACAAGAAGCTCTGTGCCTGCGAATCGCTCGTGCTGTTCTGCCCTTTTCTGTGTGCCTTCTGGTAAGTGGATGTTCCCCATTGGGATCATTGTCTCTGGCACTGGCCTTTAGCCTTCTCACGATGCACTTCAGTGTAGAACAACACTGCGGGAAGAACAATTAGCTGGGCTGGACTTGGCCTGGGGGGCGGGTGAAGCGCGGGGGGCGGAGGGACTTGAGATTACACACCTGGAGGCCTTTGACGATCCCTGGAAGGGCACAGATGTTTTCCTGTTCAAAAAAAACCACACTAAAGCTCATGCTTCGATGAAAGAAGCCTGTTGTTTCATTACCTGTTTTGTCTCTCAGATTTCCTTGTTAAGAAATGATGATTATTTGCCATCGACACAAGTAGAAGGTGTACCGGGATGTGTCTTTTTCACATATCCCATCATGCTTTGAGGCATACGCACACGCGTTCAGTAGAGAGCGAAGCTTGCAGAGTCGTGGCCATTTATGCAGCACCCCTGCAGCCTTTCTCAAACCTTTCTTGAGCTCTTGCTCAAAGGTCCAATGGAGATGTGACTGTTCTGAGCTGGGACTCGAACTTGAACCACAGGACTTTCTACATTTTCCCACTGGTCATTTGGCTTCCATTCAGTCAGATTCCAGAGTTGCTATCAGTGTTCTAAATATTTCTATTTGAAAATCACCTACAGATGATAGGGGAGGATGTTACAGCACTATGTTTCAATAATCATATTTCAGTTATTTCACAGGGGTAAGACTGAGGGCACCAGTACTTCCTACAGACAGACTCCACGAAAAGAGGAACTAAAGTTGTTTTTCATGTGTAGTGTTCGTCACGTATTGTGAAATGTTTGCATGCAATTAAAAAAAAAATCAAACGTGGGCTTTACTATTTTCCTTTGTGTAGTCTAAAAATGGCCCGTTTTTTTCTGGCCAAATCCTGCAGCGTGTTACAGCGTTTGTGTGAATATTTTCCGTATGTATTTGGCTCGGGCTGCTCAGCCGTCAAGGCCGGCCTCCTGACCTGCTTTTCTCTTTTTTCCCCCTCATTTTCTGTTGGTTTATTTCCCCAGTTACTGTCCCTCACATTCCCACATTCCTCAGGATGCACTTTAGGTGAACTGGTGACTCTGAGCTGCCCTCGAAGTGGAGCTGTGTGTGTGTGTGTGTGTGTGTGTGTGTGTGTGTGTGTGTGGGTCAAATGCCCCCACAATGTGATAAACCTTGTTATTTTGACATTGTGGGGACCATTTTTTGCATGTTTAATATTTATAAAAATCTGTGAATGCGATCAAAAAACTAAAAATTACTTGCACTTTTTTGGTTACTTATGGGTAAGGTTAGGGCCGGGTAGGGATTAAGGTTGTCATTGTTGGTATTAAGGTTTTGCCCGTAGAAATGAATGGAGAGTCCCCACAAAGATATGAATACAGGTCTGTGTGTGTTTGTGTTTGACTGGTGAAGGACTCTGCATTGAGGCTCCTCTGCACCCAAAGGACAGAGAGATAGCAGAGATACTCTGATGTTACTCTCGGCAAGTAAAATATAATCGAGGTGAATGCAAGCACACCCACAGTCACAAACATGCCCAGCCCTCAACTTCCTGACAGACTGTGAGCACTCATGGTTAACTCCTCGTGTGCCAGAGCACTGCCACATCTGTTGCTTTCAGTCACCGAGAAGCTCTGTAAGAATCAGCTGCTATTCCTGGCTTCCTCGTCATTCCCACTTGGTTAATTACTAAAACACTGGCCTAATCTGCCCAAGGCCTGTTACAATTTGTTTGCAATTTGCTGTCTCAACTTGTCTGGGGGAGGAGGGAGCCCCTCCCTCTGATTTAATGGGGGTAAATTGGCAAAAGAAAATAAAATTAAAAATAAAATATAGGATTTTATGCAGCTTCCATGTGCAGAATAGGGGATTAAACACCATTCTGCTGTGCTGTCCACCCGAATTACACAGACACACATGGGATCATAAAAACGTTCGCCAAGCAAAAAACCGGGGGCCCCATTTGGACAAATCACACTGTTTTAGGCTCTCAGGGTTTGGGGGACGTTTTGACTCACCATTAAAGCATAATGCGTGGTCTTTTCACGAAACGACTTCTTAATTAAGAGAATGCATTGCACAGGCTTGGTTGGGTTTTATAATCTACTAAAGGTAAATGGGCATTTTTTCGATAGTGAAATTTGGACCTTGTATGGATCAAGGATGTTCTTCCATTAGAGTGATCTCTGAAGCCTGCTATGCTCCCTCACATCTGAAGAGCTGAGCCTCTTCCTGGGAGATTACACGGTCCATCTCAGCTCACACACGTACACGAAGCTCATTCAGGCCGATTCAGAGTCACCAGTTCACCTAAAGTGCAGGCGTTTGGAGGAAAGGGGAGCTGGGTGGGATTAATCTTGAAGACTAATCCTCTGCCAGCACGCGCATAGTTACGTAAGTATGGTTATTTAAAAAAATAAATATTTTGTATACAGGGTGAATTTGACCATAACTGTATATGTGCACAGACCTGGATCCGGACAGATGAGGAGCATCCGTCCTTAGCCACCATACCTCTACCCAGTGTGGAAGGAGGACAATGAAGCCTCTAAAGCAATCACTTTCAAACATTTATGCAAGAATGTTTTTCTTCTAAGAAACCGAGTAGTACAGTGTTCATGGGACAACAGCCAACCCCAGAGAGAGGCCTGGGACCTTAGACTTCATGCAGGATGGTTATATTTATGCTGTTAGTTATGAAGCATATTAATCATTTTCAGCATAACCTGCTGCTGCCAGGGGAAATACTCTGAATATTAACTCTGCGCAGATGCTCTGTTCCAGCAGATAATGGTAATAGGGCTGTTTCATAGAGACTCTGTTTATACAGTATTACTGATGAACAAAGTGTTTTTAGGTGTCCCAGATCCGCTATGGTATCGACATGGGGAGCAGACACCGTAAGGTGTACAAACACTAAACATTGAATAAAAGTTCATCTACTCATTAAGCATTAGTTATCTATTCTTAGAGGCACAATGTCACAGTGGGCCTGAGTTCATAATGGGGTATTGCACGGTTAGATTTTGGGACCATTTCTATTCCTAATTTACATTAATGATATTGACACCAATATATACAGCAAACTGGTTACATTTTGCAGACGACACCAAGGTGGGTGGTGTAGCAGATACTGAACTAGCGGCACAGAGGCTACAACGGGATCTTGATTTAATTAAATTTCCAGATGAAATTTAACACAGATAAATGCAAGGTAATCCATGCAGGGAGCAGAAATATAAAGTACAGATATTTTATGGGTTCCACTGAAATAAAGGCAGCTGATTATGAGAAAGATCTCGGTATGTATGTTGATGCGTCCATGTCCCACTCTCGCCTGTGTGGGGAAGCAATAAAAAAGGCCAATAGGATGTTGGGTTACATCTCTAGGTGTGTGGAGTTTAAGTCAAGGGAGGTGATGCTATGATTATACAATTCCTTGGTAAGACCCCACCTAGAATATTGTGTGCAGGTTTGGTCACCTTGCCATAGAAAGACTTTGCTGCCTTAGAAAGGGTTCAACATAGTACTGGAAGAATGTTCCTGGTCTTGAAGAATGTATTATGAGGAGAGGTTAGCTGAGATTAATCTGTTCAGCCTCGAGCAAAGGAGACTAAGGGGGACATGATCTTGGTATGTAAGATTCTAACGGGTCTGGATGCTGTTTAGCCAGTTACTTCAAAATTACTCCAAATATAAGAACTCGTGGCCATAGGAGGAAATTATCGGGAGAACATTTTAATCTGGATTTGAGAAAGCACTTCTTTACACAGCGTGTAGTTAGAGTATGGAATAGTCTTCCTGCTAGTGTAGCGGAAGCTAAAACCCTGGGTTCCTAAATCAGAGCTAGATAAGAATTTAACAGCGTTAAGCTATTAGTTAAGTTCTCCCCAAACAAGCTTGATGGGCTGAATGGCCTCCTCTCGTTTGTAA
Source organism: Paramormyrops kingsleyae (assembly GCF_048594095.1). Lineage (NCBI taxonomy): Eukaryota > Metazoa > Chordata > Actinopteri > Osteoglossiformes > Mormyridae > Paramormyrops > Paramormyrops kingsleyae. The sequence continues at coordinate 4,654,943 of NC_132797.1, read as the reverse complement.
ATTTCTTATGTTCTTACAACAGTCAATCAGATTTCAGCAGGCTATAATTACTCTTGTATATGACCTAGGATCATGAAATTTGGTGCCATGGTGCAACAGTCCCTCCACTGTTCAGGGCTGCAAATAAACACTGATCAGCCTAATGGTAGCTGTGTTTTACATTTTGGCCCATATTTTCTGCACTGTGGGTCATAGAAAGTAAATTCTGTTTTCTGCAGATTCCTTGGTTTCAAGCATATTTGCTAATGAGATCATCAAACTGTGCCCCTTAGATTGTTAGCTAATTTGCAAAATGTGCAAATCCTACTTTTCTGAAACTGACCTAATCACACAGAATTTGAACTGCAACATGTTGAGACCATTTAGCCAAAAATTTGTAGGATTTCTGTTCCAGGGCTACAGAGCAATGAATTTCTTGTTGAATTTGTAATCCTATTGTGAGTTTAATAGCTCACTTTTTCATAAAGTTACCTAACTAAAAATATACACACTGGCGTTTTCACAGGCTATTTTTCAAAGGGGCATTAATACATCTGTCATATGTCCAGGTTTTATTGTGATTGTTATATCAACAAATACAAATTTAGATATCACTTTGATAAATGCTTTTCCTGAGCTAATATGTGTGACTGTTTCTGGATGGTACCATTTTTATATTCTGGTGGTGTAAGTACAAGTACAGTATAATACTGTGGAATGAATATGATTGTAGCAAGTAGGCAAGTAGGTGTAAAAAGCGTTTTACAGTGTTATCGAAGATTTTGCGAATCTATGAGCATAGTGTGTTGATCATGGATAATTTATCCGTTTAGATTGCATCTACGCTATAGTACTGTATGTGTACCGAGACTGTAGTTGTGATGACTAAGACAGCATTTGATTTATATGCTGTACATTTGAAGTTTGCCTGTTTTTTTTTAACTGAATGGAAGTCGTTCCTTACGAGTCAGGGGGAGTGGATGGGGACTCAGCTGCTATACTCCTACATTCTGCTGATTTATGGGTTTCAACAAGCAGGTAATTTAAGTTCACCCTGACTTTTAAATACCGGGATTAGCGTTGCTCCTGAACGGTATACAGATTTAAGCCATTTACCCTCGTAGCTATATATTAACGTGAAAATGTAAAATTCTTTTTTTTTAATTAACGTAAACGGCTCTAAAGGTGGGGAGGGTGTCACCTACTGGCACACTCCAAGGTCAGCGCCTGGAATTAAAATATAAATGCATTTATTTTAATTAAAATGTTTTCACCGAACATTCCCTGCCTTGCGTTTGACATGGGCTTTCATATGCTTTCCTGGAATCATCTCCACGGCAGAACTACGACACACTACTTTTCCACAAGAATTTCTCCAAGGATTTCCGCTCAAATAAATGCAGTTAAATCCCAGCAGCACAGGACAGTCGAGCTCTCGCAAATAATAAAAACTATTTTTCGGTTTGAATCATTCCTCAAGTAAATCGGCGTTTCGGAGTGTCCCTTTGCTACGGATCAGCGGGTCTGTATAAAAATATTAAATTATGTTGCATAATAGGCCTGTTTTACTTTTCGTTCGGCTCCTCCAGGTTACTGGTGTATTACTTGCGCATTATTAAAGCGCAACAAACAAGCGGCTAAAGTAAAAACGCTTTGTTTGAAAAGTCCGCACTCCGGCCGCGAACGACAGAAAACCACACCTATGCATTTTTTTCCTGCTTATTTTAAGTCGCTTGCATCAGCAAAAAGAGAAAAACAAACTATCCAATGAATGTGGCGGAAGGGCCCGGCCCCTCTCGGGGTTCAGCCCGAACCTCCGCCCGCAGCGCCGCTCCGGATCGTGCAGCAGGCCGATGTCAGTGGCTGCCGTCAGTGGTGTGCTTTTCTGCACCCCCGCCGGATTGGGTGAGTCGCACGTCAGTAAAGCGCCTCTTTTCCGTGGAGGGCCCTTATTCCCCCCCCCTACTCCAGGCTTTCAAGGTCTCGTGCGTCTCAGCGTTTAGCCCCGGATCGCTACGGTGCGAGGAATCGGCCCGGGTCCATTCCCATCTCATCCATTTTACAGCGAAAGAGGCGATGCACTCTGTCTGCACGTTAAGCGGTTTTACCAAAAAGCAGCGCACGCCCCACAATGTGCAGGAAACACGTCTGGCTCCAGCCTGCACGTACACAAGCTGCACCAACCCATTCCCTGCGCCACCGTCGCTAGGCATGAATTAACACTGCATACAATATGAAATACTTTGAATTACTTTTTCAACTATGTATTTTTTTTTTTTTTTACAATTAGCTATCACTTTTGGGCTTATTAGCCTAATTATAGTCTAGAAACAGGAGCCGAGTCATTCATCCAGGTAAATGGGGGTATGATGTCATGCTGATTTGCAGTCACACAACTTCTCTGTGGTTATGTGAGTAAATAAAACATTAAAGAACAAATCATTGCGCGTATACATACATACATATATACATACATATATACATACATATATATATTCTACATGTTTATACATGTCTATACATTGTGAAGTACCAATAATAAACTAGATTGTACTACGACTGCATTATAATATTGACAGCAATCCAAAATCCAGTTCTGTTTTTGTTGATAAAATAGTAACACGTCGTGGGGGTTACTCTTGGGGGTTACTCATGGGGGTTAACAACTGTGTCTGAAAACGTCAGTGTATCTCTACCTTCACTTGTCGAGGTCATCAGAGTCCCATACAAATATGTTTATTAATAACCAATCACACGTACTAGCCTGAAATCTACTTGGCTCCGAATGGCTGAGGGTGACTAAAGGTCACCATAGTTGCAGTATTTTCTGCTGCAGGATCTGACCAGGTATCAGTGTTCACCAAAGTCCCCGCGACATGCGTTTGGGTGAATGGTCACTGTAGCAGAGGGCAGAGCAATGTTTGTAAATTGTGGTTCCCCAAATGATGTAACACTTGTGCAGTACTGCTCCAAGGAACTGGCTGTTCCACGTGGCCTGAAAAACATCTTGTGCTATAAAGGTGTTAAAAAAAGCTACATGATCCCGTTTTAAATCACATTCCCAGTAACATCCGCTTGTATACATCTAAATGTGTCAGATATATTTAATGCGTCATTGGTGTAGGTGGCTATGGTGTTTAAGTTTGTCTTTTGTATTTACAGATTGGTGTATTTTGCCATGCAAGGAAATTAGTTTTTATTTTTAGGAATTTTAGCATACCATTCAGTTTCCACTAGTAAAAATAAATACTTAAACAGCCCAATGCAGACAGGAAGTCAAAATCATTTGCCAAATCATTTTTAATTGATTGTAACAAAAGGAGCACAACAGACACACATGCGCACACGCACACACACACACACACACACCTGCACACAATTCAAAATGCAAATATCAAATAAAGGCTCAGTTTGCAACCATATATGATCTGTTTAAAAAACATCTGAAAGAAATACTACCAATCAATAATTACAAAAAAAATAAGCGCTTTAAACAAGGAACAAGGAAAAAAAAAAAAAAGCCGAGGATTAACCCAACCCGTTTAAAAAAGAAAAAGAACAAAAAACATAAATAAGTTAGTTTTCTCAGTGTTTTTACAGTTATGTACACAGGTACACTTTCCTGTTTTACACAAATACACATGCAGTGTAAGAAATAACTTCTGAATAATAGTGCCAAGTCTTATTCGGGGGTGGGGGGGAGAGTTAACAAGTGGGAAGAACAAAAAATAAAAAATAAAAAACAGGGGTACTGTGGATGCATACATTATAAAAATACATTTTGCTGATTCATGCTCTTGGGCAGGAAAAAAAATTAAATCGAGTAATTTTAAGTCAGTCTGAGGGTAAATATACTATCATTAAATATATAAAAAAAAAACCACAATATTTTAGTTACAATGTATTATATGTTCAGTAGGACAACTCAACCAAAACATTACGTATAAATAAGACTGTTTAAACAGCCATGGCCAATGTACAATTAATACTGTAGATGTTGACCGTATGCATTTAACTTCAATTAAAAGTAGTTTTTTTTAAAGCCAACTCCGATATTCACAAGGTGCCAGGATTATGAGGCCTTATTAAAAAACACAACTGATGCTCCTGCTCTAAATGACTAGTTTATTCAGACTAAGGCATGAATGGCAAAACTAGATGTTTGTGTATGTTTCCACCTACACACCCCCTCCAACTGACAAAAACTGGGACTCACCATTAATGTGTCCAGAGAAAGATCGAATTAGCCAGTGAACCAAAGTTGAATACTGTACTAAAACTCTCCTCATGTACACATACATGTCTTAAAAAGCAAAGAACTTCAATTTGACAGAATAATAAATTAGACCAGGATTATGAACACACCCTGATTTGTAAATTTTGTTTGCATCGCTTTCATGCAAATTATCTACTAAAGGATTTGACACCTTCCATTTTTTTTTTTTTTGCAATATTCTGAGAACTACAATGCAAGCCTTCAAGTCAAATCAAAAATTCACACTTTTATACAAAGGGGGAAAAAATTCTCCGTAATAAAAACGTTTATGTGCTACATATGAATAGAAAAATATATACACAGGTAGTTTAAAAAAAAAAAACAACGGCCAAAATTAGCAGAGGCTAACTGCAAATTGCTACATTTACTGCTATAGAGGCAGATTAACTTTTGCTGAGTGCCAGACTGTTAGTGTTTTAATTCAGTGTCTAAGTCTCCACATCCTTGGAAGAGTCCGAATGAAATCGGTTCCCCTCATCCATCTGCAGTTCCTTTTTACTGAAGTATTCTGTGACATTGTTGTTTATCTTCAGCTCTGCGAGGAGAAGTCAGATAAGAAAATTGATTTTAAAAAATACATTTACTTCCTCCTCGCAATACGCCAAATGCAAAAATCAAATCTCAGCATAACATCCTGAATGGGGGGGGGGATCAGCTACTTCACCAGTTGCATCATTTTATATGTATTAATTCCATCGCAGTTGCATGAAATACGATATTACCAAAAGTATAGTTTGCGCTTTTTTAAAAGTAGACTTCATGTTTGTAATGCTATCCGGCGGACGGTGAGACTGCGTGACCTAAATCATAAATCGGCGGCTCCGCACCGAAGTGGAAACCGGTGTAAGGTCCACTTCGGATTCGGCCGAACACGTAGGCAGAGCCGCGGGGCTCCGGAGCTGCTGACGTGTTACTACAGCCTTGTTTACAGGCGGCAGGAAGCGCCGCGAAACGCGCACGGCTCCCTTCGCGTTTAACCCCTTTCGGGCGTCGGCGCCAAATTTATCACCAACTAGTGTTTCTGAATCTATTCTCAAAATGACGCACCGAGATTTGGGGCACAAGTTAACTAGATAAACCTGCATAACTGACCAGTTCGTTCACCTTCATATAAACGCCTTTAAATGCATTTCTAAATTAAGTGTCAGTAACAAAGTTAAAACATAAAGGTTAACCTACGATCGTTCATATTTTTATTTGTTATGCCTTTTAATCCACTGTCCCGTTAAGAATTTCCAAACACTTAAGTATATTTCTAGATGGACAGTTCTAGGACATATCCAGACTTTGCTTTCCCGATTACTGTTTAGGCAAGAGAAAAACATTCTGTTTTCTGGATCTTAAAACGGATACGGCTTTGCAACATTTCAAAGTTGCAAACTCCGTCAGAACTTCGGGCAAACGGCAGTGCGATCAGCTGCTCGCACAAGCCATTAAAATAAATGCATAACCAAAGAGCCTTATAAGAAACAAAAAAGCACCTTACCGTAATGCTCACGTTTGAGTCTTTGGGCTGGATTTCCTGGGTGTGTTTTCAACCGAATGGGGGACAACTGGGTTACGAATAACTTCATCCGAACTGTTCCGCGATCGTTTTTTTTGCGACGAGCAATCTAGCATAGGAGAATAACACATAGCGTTAAAATTACGAGGAATAACGCTGTACTGCATGCAAGATGAAAGGCTTTATTAGTACCTCAGCCACTCCGATTGCTGTAGTACATTTAAAAAAACATGGTGCACGGAGTTCTTACTACGTAATAAATGGCAACATACGGATATTTAGTAGCGGAGTGCAAAATTAAGCCTTGCAAGGAAGTTTGACTGCATAACTGTTTTAGTGCATCTGCGCCTTGCAAGGCAGGAGTTGGAGTTTTGCCGTAAACATGACTGCAAAATAAAATTTAATCCAGATTTCGTTGGCTAGACATCGTACCGGCACTCGCTCGCTTTCTCTTCTGACTCGTCGCCCGCTCCTTGCAGTCCGTTTGCCCTTCCGAGATGTGTTCAGGCGGCCGGGCTCCGGCGCTCTCCTGCACCGAGCCGCCGTGTCCATTAACATCCACGCCGTTCTCCGCTGCAGCGTCCGCTGGCCGGGAGTCCGCTGGCGTGCAGCGCGGTCCGCCGTAAAACTCGGGGGCGTCGTCCACCGGCTCCCACTTGTACCTCCCGGGCGGGAGCGGCCTGTGAGCCGCAAAGTCGAAATTCCACTTGTCGCTTTTGGCCTCCTCGATCTCCCGCAGGCGCTCGCTTAACTCCCGCTGCAGCTCCTCATGGTTCGGCATCCCGAACAGCACCCTGCAGGCTGACGGCTTCGGGAAGTCCGACACCCGCGCCTCCATCCTCTCCAGGGGGGGACTCCCATTCGAGAGCCGCACATCTGACATTTTCCGTGTTTGGGAGAAACAAAAAAAATAAGAACAACAGAAGTACCCAAAATCACTGCAGAAAATTACCACGTATTTCCCCCCTCGTCCGATTCAAGCACGATCCAAAGCTGGCGTAGAGGCAGCGATCGCCGCAAACGCAGGCATGCCGTGCGCAGAAAGAAGCAGTCCTTCCCGGCGGTAACAGTGGCGAGTCAGTGCGGCGATGCGCGCAAAAGGGTGACCACCATCAAATCTGCAACGGCAAAACCCACAGCTGCAAAAAGCAAACAACACCCTGTCAATATCTCCTCTGAGTCAAATAAGAGAGTGGAAGGAGCAGACGAGACTCTTAGGATCCCAATATGGCGATGGTTGAGAAAAATGATTGACACCAGAGCTATTTAAACAGAGCGAAAGAGCCATTGGCCCGAGCCAGCGGTCCGCCCACTTTTAAGGTGAACCCGGCTGTGCGTGCCGGTGCCAGTCCGCTGGCCGAGGTGTAACCGTGCTTACATCTGCAACCTTTTATTCGGCCGCATTTCAATTATGTATATTTTCAGAAAATGTAAAAAAATGCTTTTTACAGTGCAAAGCATAATTATTATTATTATGCAGTCTCTGCCCACTACTGGCGACTATGCAGACTGCATTCCTCCAAAATATCACTGTCTTCTGTTTGGTTCTTTTAACTGTTGGGCATTAAGTATATTGATTAATATCGATTGAATTGGTTTAAACATATGCTTCTTTTGAATTATTTGAATTAAGTTATATGTAAAAATGCGGAGTAATGCACGAGTATATAAAAGGGATTTTTGTGTCTTACCCAGTATTCTTTAGGCCGCTTTTTTCTGACTTGATTTAGTTTTGTATTTTTGGAAACAGGCTGGTGGGTGCGGCGACCCAGTCGTGGTCTGAAGTGTTTTGTTTACGCTTAGGAATCACTCCCCCAAAGCGTAGTGAATCCGGCGTAGTAAGTGTATTCGCGCCGTCTAACCGCGGAGCAAGGTGCCTTGGAAAGCTCGTAAAACCCGCAGCGCCTTTGGCCCCGGAAAAACCCGGAATACAGTCGGGGATAGGTTTTAATAGTTACTCCAGGTTGGACTTAAATTAATTCAGTTCTATCATTCATTTGGAATCACTAGAAATTGTTGAAATCAAGAAATTGTGGTCGGAGGTGAGGTATTTCATTACACCATATGATTCTCTCGGTCCTGATGAAATGAGTGCATTTGCTCGTAGGTTCAGCAGACAAAAATGTTCGCCCTTATCTGAGCAGTGACATATTTTGTCGTTGCAGCAACCAGAACTGAAGCCTCAGTTTACGCTGTACATTTTTAAAACAACGTTGGCACCCATTTAAAAAACTGAAGACCAACAGTCTAGTCCGCGGTTTAAACGACTCCGATTTTTGTAGCAGTCAGTCTGAATTATCACAGCCCCCCATAGACGGCGAGTGACAGTTTACATAGGCTTAGGAGAACTTCACTAAAACAGAAAAAAATGGACGAACCACTCCTGGACCCAAGAAAATAACAGGTCAGCCACACATGGCTACATTTACCCCATGATAAATTCCATTTGAAAGAATTACACATCTTATACAATGTTTACACACATTATATGCCGTCAAATTGATATAGTCCAATTTTAAAAAATGAGATACTGAATGACAACTGAAGAAAGCCGACAACTGAAGGAAGGCCAATCCTGACACCTAGTGGTAGGACTGAAAACATTCAATTTCAGAGAAAGTCATCAGGGAACACCAATAGCAGCCTTTACAACAGTAGCACAGGAATTTGACTGCGTATTTACATATTTATTCCATGCATTAATCTTCCAATCTTACCTTGGACATAGTTACAGAGCCTACCCCATACAGTATAGGGCAGAAGGCTGGGGTACACCGTGGACAGAACACTGGATAATCCCAGGGCCCACACACACAAACTAGGGGACAGCAGAGATGCCCACTGAGCCACACTGCCCTCCAAAGGCAAAACATGTTTACTACACTGATAGTGGAACTGAGAAAAAGGTACAAGTTGTTTTGCCTGATTATTATTTTCCTTTTATTTTTTTTGTGTGTGTGTGTGTGGGGGGGGGGTTGTAGGTATTCTAATTTTCACACTCTTTTCTTCAAAACTGAGCATAGCTGAAGTTAGTTATTTTATCACAGTGTACAACAGACCTGATTTTGGTCATAACTTGATTTTGATAAAACATGCAGTTACGGTGTTCAGCCTTTGTGGGGCAGCACTGGGCTGCTCACCTGGAAAACAGTGCAAACATACCCGAACGATGCCTTAACTTGCATTACTGATGATGTGGTTTTGCTCTTTCTGTTCAACAAACAGCTTTGTGTTGCTGCCCGCCCCCCTCCCCCCCCCCATTTTAATGTATGATACATACAGTGCCATACTAAGCCTTAAATATACTTGGTATACACTGGAATATTGTCCTACGTCATAAAGTCAGCTGACTGTCCAAAAGTAGTTCAGTCTGGAAGCACACGGTCCATCATGCCCCTTTCAGAGAGCTTGAAGAAGGGTTACGAGGTCAACCATTTAAGGATGTAGAAGTTCCTCTTGCCCACCCTAAGCAAGGTCAGCCCGTTGGCCAAGATATGGTTGTCCTGACTGATCAGCTGCTCTGCACAGTCGACCCGGCAGTGGTTCAGCCACACCGCCCCTTCCTTCACCATCCGGGACCTGCCCGGCATGAGATGCATGGTCAACTGGGCCACAAGATATAACTTTAGATTCTTTTTTTTTTTACTCTTCCTGTTAGTCCTTGTATGTTTTTAAAAATATGAGGAAAATGGATCATTTCACCACCAGAACCTTGGACACATAAGGGAACTGCTTCCACAAGACTTCGTTCCAGCTCAAAAGACAATCACCCAAGACAGTTAAAAATAAATCAACACTGAAGTAGGGCTATGGTCAGCATTGTGGTTAGTATAATAAGCTGATGGTTGCTTGTTCCGACCCGAGCTGAAGCCCTCACAGACTACATCATTTTTATCTGAGAACCGGTATGAGGTTCCAGTGCTTCACAGCTGCAGGATTTAGCAGACGGCTGCCCTATACTTACCCACGGGGCCCGTCGGGAACAGCCCCCGCTTTCCTGCAGACGTCCAGCACGGTGAATCTCGGCTCCAGCACCAACTCGCAGACAGGCACCTCCCTAAAGAGTTCCTGCAGCTCCACATCACTCATTTCCTGCAGCGCCTCCAGGCTGCCATGGTAGAGGGCGTCCGTGCACCTGTCGGCATGCAATGAGGTAACAGAGCAAGGAAATGGAGTAGCTTGGATGATTTCAGCAGGGACCACTAGAGGGAGCCACAGTTAAAGGGGAGCGGCTTGCCTCCGGGCGCTTTCCACACCGTCTTCGCCGTGGACGAGTCTGGTCACCTCTTCCGCCAGCTGCCGCTGCGCAGACCGTTTGCCGGGGTCCTGCTTCTGCTCCTCCATCACATGACCCACCTCCTCCAAGGAGAGGAATGTGAACAGCCTCAGGTACCTGCATCGGGGAAACCACCGACCGATCAGGGAAGACGGCACATCCGCGACTGGCTCTCATACACAAACGTGGGGAGATTCATAAACAACTTCTGTTACTGCCGTCAGCGTGTACAAAATCCATCCCATAACACTGCATGACCACGTTGCATTTCACTGCAGGACATAGTCTGACTGTATACTTGCATATGACAAATAAAACAAGTGAAACCATCTCAATATCATTGTCTTTTAAAAAGCATCTTCCAGCACCAGATATAGATTTTTTGGTGGGCAGATGAACGTACGATTACAAACCAATCCCTTGACATGAATTTGCATTTATCCATCTTCTAGTCCAATGTTTACTATATTCACCAACCTATTTATTACCATATCTATATATTACACTTATTTTTATACAGTAAGTGTATTTTCTCTTTTTGCCTTTTGTGTGGCAGTGTACTGTACAGTCTGTAATCACCAGCAATTTCCTCTGGGATAATGAAAGTTTTCTGATTGATTCATCATACTGCATTTTGACAGTGCTACGCCTTTCCCTTCCTGCAGGGGGCAGACCTGACACACCTGCCTGTCTCCGAACGAACACCTGCCTTTCCACACAGCTGTCGGGCTGCCTCAGGAAGTACTGGAACAGCTCAAAGGGTGACGTCCGCTCCCGGTCCAGCCACAGTGCGTTTCCCGCTGTCTTCCCCAGCTTGTCCCCTGCAAAGCTGGCTACCAGCGGCACGGTGAGTCCGTACACGTCCTGCCCAGTCATCCTACACCACGTCAATGATGAAGGCAGAGTCCAGATTAAACCAGATTTTTTAAGATCCAGCCTTCCCTTATATGAAGCACCAGCCTATTCCAATTAATAATTAAAGCAGACTAATGAGCTACATTTACAAATTCCATTCATAATATTGACGGCGTACAATGTTATATATCAGGTACCACCAATGCGTGGATATGTGATGCAGTGCAGCCATTTTCATACAAAATGTCAGGTCAGGCCATTCAATTAACTTGTTTCGGTCCTGGATGGTTCCCTAATTAGGCCATCTGGGTTAGCGTGTCATTCTTTGTGTTAGTTGGCTTTTAATGACCTTCATCAGGACAGATAAGACCTTCAGCAGGGAGCAGTGTGGTTATGGCACTGGGCCTACTGTACTGTATGTAACCAAGTGCCTCACAATTGCTTGAATAACCCCAGCATTAGAATAAATGACAAATCAGATAAGTGCCTGTTTTTGGTTAACTGATTCCACCAGGATCTTTTAACATACATTTAATCCATCGCATAATAAGATATTTTGCGCTAGTTATGAAATACGCTACTATTGCTTTGTGATGAATAATACAGAACAGCACGTATGATTATCTGCATGGGCCTAGTTACTTGTGAATGAATTCTTGTCCGGACGCGATGTTGCCGAGCTGGTCCGCCCCCCCGACCTGGATCCTGCAGTCCTGGTGCTGATGTAGGTGATAGAAGTCGTAGGCTTGAAGGAGCTGGTACGTGAACTCGGTCAGATTCAGGCCCTCGGCACTCTTCAGTCGCGACTGAACGCCGTGTCTGCTTAACAGCGCCCCCATTCGGAAGTGTCTCCCCACCTCGGACAGGAAAGATACGGCACTCCATCCGCGGTACCAGCTGGCATTGTTTAGCACTGCCACCGATCCAAGCTTCTGATGCTCGCTTGAGAAGCACAGTTCATGATGGATGAATAATCGTTGCAGGCAATTTCTGACGCCCCTGGCGTTCTCCTTCATTGTACCGACGGATAGTCGGTCCCGTTCCACGGGCTTGCCGCAAGGATCCCCGATCTGGGCAGTGGCTTCGCCGATGACTGCTACGACATTGTGTCCGGCGTTACGGAAGTGCATTAGGGCGATGACGGGTAGCAGGTTCCCGATGTGCAGGCTGTCGGCCGTGGGGTCGAAGCCGCAGTACACCGTCTGTGCGCCCGAATGCAAGAGCCGAGACAGCGACAGCTGGCCAGACTCGGGAAGAATGTCCTCTAAAACCCCCCTTTGGTTTAACAAATACAGAAATCCCCATTCACTGCTCCCTGAGGAGGCGTGCCTTGGGTATAATCCGGGATTCACATTTTTCAATCCTGATAATAAGTAGTATTTATGTCTCGCGAACAACTTCCATGACTTCGCTATGGGCGCCGCCATTTTTGTCATGATGGCGCGATAAACAGGGTTTAATCTCGTCGTTGAGAATGAAAGGACGTGGCGCCATCTACCGGTAGTAAGTAGGAGTACCCAGATCGTATTCTGCGCCGTGATTCTCTTTACTTAAAATTTAGCAAAATACAGCTGAAGTACAACGCTATAAAAGCCGCTGAGGAAATATATCCTAAATGTATTTATGAATTTATGGTGGCTATTAAATGATTCAAGTCCATTTTAACTTAAAAGACCAAACAAGTTATAATTAACAGGACAGAAACCACCTAGAAGTAGGTGTAATAATTTATGAAAAGATCAGAGTGACGTACAATGTTCAGTTTTCGGCAACTTTACAAACCGTATTTCCATTGAAAATTTATATCATTTTATTGATTTGGTGGTCAGATAAATTTCAATTTAGTGTTCAACGGAATATATTAAATAAAGTTGTGGTGATGAAAACAGAATATAGTTTATCTGGCCAACAAATCTTAATGGTAATATGCCACTATGTATTATGTCAGTATTTCAAAATTTTACAAAATAACTTTCATTCAGAGTTAGAATGACCAGTGGAACAGGTAAGAATTCAATGTTTTATTGTTTTAAATCCATAAATGTCAAATCATCTGTTGTTTAAGTGACTAAACATACATTCATCAAACATGTACAATATTATTAGTCCATAATTACAATTCAATAACACCAACTTGGTCAGACTGAGTTGCAGTCCTCTCATGGCTGCTAGCTAGAAAACCACTGCATGAAATACCAAAATGGAAAAAAAAAGAAACATTAGGGATTGTTCCTATTTACGGTACGAAACTCCAACATGAAATAGAATCATTAGTCGTGGTTTCGCTTACTGCAGCCCCACCGGGTATTTATGATTACTGGTGATAGTCAGTACGTAAGGAACTAGATTGGACATTCAGGACAAGTACTTAATGCATCATGCTGAGTGCTGCCTTGGGGTGGGGGGGGGGGGGGGGGCTGAGGGAAGCCTAAGGAGAATGCTAACGGTTATGCTAACAGAAATGATAACAGTACCCAAAAGTATCCTGAGCTAGTATAAACTGAGGAAGACGACGTCATATTCCCTGATACATATTTAAAATCCCTTGTCAGTGAAACACAAATTGATACACAGTGAGGCAAGAGAAAGTGATACAAAATACCTTGTCGGTTCTGCATTTTGGATGTAGAGTGTTGTATGTCTGCTTGGCCCACTGATTAGTGACTTCGGTGAACCTTGGAAAGTGCTGACTTCCACGGCAGATGTTTTAAAGGATTTCAGAATGCAGAAATAGATGGGTTGGATATGTACACCTGCTGATAGGATTTGTGGCATGCCCTTAATCATGTGTGCAGACACCTATCTTCTTACTGGAAAGTGACACATATGTCATTTGCTGTGTCTCCACACCACACACATGTGCTTCCTAAGGCACAAATGGTAACAAAAGCCCACCCCCCAAAGTAACATAAATCAGGAAAAGGTCCTCATCAGAGCTGTGATGAGCTTTGAAAGTGGGAATGTCAACATTCATATTTGGGTTTCCGTTGCTAAGGAGAAGCTTTAGTGGTGATTCTTAAGTGATACATTACACAGCCAGCAGGGGGCAGTGTGACCTCATAAGATTAACACAAGACGACATTAGAATACCAGGTATTCAGAGATTCGTGATGTTCCACACGTCCACCTTTCATTATCATAATCTGGTACAGGCATGGCTGCGGGAGTTTTTACTGCAAGAAACAGAGAAATCTTTTAAGTTGCAGCGCTCTGGACTGATACCAGAACAAAGTAAATGGACTTGCCACATTTTGTTGTGGTTCTGTGACGGATTCACATCCTCCTGGGAATACTGTCAGCGCTGCGTGCGACCACGCCTTCATGACTAATGTGGGCCAGAATGTTGAAAATCCAAAGAAAAAAAAAAAAACGCAGTCATTGCAATCTTGTCCTACCGGCTATGATGATATCACCAGTCAACATCAGTTCATATAAATCCCACAAAGACACGAGGCAAAATTTCAGGATTTTCCAGAATTACGAAGGATGGGTGAATGTGCATTTACTTCACTCTTCCAAGAGGAGTACTATGGACAGACATTTCATTGCAGTGACAGTGGAAGGTGGGGATCTGAAGCGCCCCTGGTGGACAAACCTTTAACTGCACCACTCTTGCAGTTTTGAGAGGTCCCCGTTTCACTCCGGGTGATGTGGCAACCCCCATCCTCACTCCAGTCACTCTATCAGGGGGCCAAAACCTACTTAACTGTGGCTACAGAAAGACATCTTCTGATTCCAAACCTACATACACATTTAGCATATATTTTATTAGTGTTACCTTGGATATTTTACAATCAGTATAAAAATGATCGAATGTAATTACAACAATCAATATATTATTTTGTAGTGCATGAGCAAGAGTTTTCCATTCATCCTACAACGTATCAGTTAATACCACTGTTCTTTTTCCAATGAAAGGGATTCATGAATCGTTTGATGAATTACCTGCCCCCAGTGTCACACTGTACAGGGTATCAAGTGCAATGGGTCCATAAAATCTGAATATGGACCATGAGTAAAACAGAACCTTCATGTCTGAACCGTTGAGGAGTTACTCGTCATGATGAAGGCAGGTATAGCCCAAGGCTAATATCTTACTCCTAGTTCTCCACCACATTTGGGTTCTTTTACATCATTATCAAACTTCCCTTCCTATTAGACATCTATTAAACCTTTATTAAAGATCTTTTAAAAACAGGATCTCTATTTCAGTTTACCTCTCACCAAGAACACACCTGGTTATATTTCCCTATTAAACCAATAGCAGTTGAAGATCATATTTACAAACTCCTTGAACTGCCCCATTCCCCCCCCCCCCCCCCCCCTTCCAACTGGTCAGACAAGAAACCAAGTGGCACCCAAACGTCTGTGCTAAACCTCCAGTACAGGTTCCTGATCTCTTAAAACACTAGAGTCAAAACAAACCTCCAAAATATGTCGGCAGGTCATTTCTACTGAGGTACAGACTAGTCAGACACCAAAAATGTGAGATACTTCTTTCCTACGATACTGGAGATGATCACCGATGGTGCTTCTTTAAAATGGCGTTGCTATGGCTGCCTTGTTGTGGAAACAAACTGTTCAAGGCAGGATAAACATTGTTACAGCAGCTCTGATCGGGACAATATGAAATTAATGGGCCAAGTGATTGGATTGTGTTTGTATAAAACGAGGTTGAACTAAACTGACACTTATATACAAAGACAAGGCATTGAACTATTTCCATTTGGTATTAGAAATAGGACAATTTGATGTCTGTTTTAAGTTTGATTTCATCATGAATACAGTAGCTGGGAAACAGTCTTTCTGGGATGAAAAACATCCAGTTGGTTAAGAAACTTTCCCCTGAAGGCTCTTTCCATGTCACCCATCCAGTCAGCATCTCCATCCAAACGCGAGAACGAGGGAAAAAGGAACTGGGACCAAAACACCTGGTATCACACACGTTGCACTGCCAAGCTGACCGCTAAGACCACTGACTGTTACCAGTTATGTAGCAACACAGTGTGGATTTACTGTTTGTTGGGTCACGTGACATTTTCCGTTTTAAGACAGTGCTACGTGAACGGAGAGTTTCTACACAAGGCTACCGAAGGCTGAAACGAACTACCTAAATCTAGTTTTAGTGTTTTTTGAGCACTGGTGAATCACATTTACCTGAACTTGGATTGGAAACATTTACGAATGAAATATACATGAAATCATGATAAATAAAAGAAACTGTGAACCATGTGATTTTTCCCCAGGAAGGCCCCAGAAGAACACACTCATCCACTAAGATATCCAAAGGGATGGGGGGGGGGGGTTTATAAGAATACCACAGCGAATAAAGCGTTCAGAAATTCAACGCTGCATCGCTTTGGTATGCGAGTGCTTCCAGTGCATGAGTTCATCTCTTTCCTGTCTCCGGTCTCTCTCGCGTTGTATTGCTACCGATTTATACAGAATGTGAAAGAAGCTGAGGGACGGGGCAAGTGAGACCAGTACTGCAATCAGTTAGCTTAAAAGAATATGGGCCATTAACCCAATAAGAGTTGCCAATGTACTACCATGAGGTGAATGTTTATATTGTGGTAATCAGCGCTCATGGAGTAGTGCACCTTCTGAAGGTGGATGCGTAGGTTCCGATGAGCTCTGCAGCCTGTCAGCTCCTCTGGAGCCTCCACAGTCTGCCCCCGTGAACTTTGCAGCAGGCTGGAGTGGGCTGGTTCACCCCCCAGCACCACCTGTTCCTCAGTACATGTCCCGGTAGATCTCCTGCAGCAAAGGGTGCAGCGAGGTGTCCTCTGTCTTCTTGATCTCCTGCACCAGCTGGGCATGCTCAGTCACCAGCTGCCGCAGGTCGGCCAGCTTCTGCAGCAGCTTGGGGAACAGAAAGGCGTCATCGGGGTGGTTGGTCTGCAGGTGGCTGCGCAGCACCTGAACCAGGGTCTCCTGAAGTCGCTCGATGTACTGCACATTCACCAGACCTGGGCGGTCTGTGAGGAGGAGGAGGAGATGAAGAGAGAGATGAGACCAGCTCAAGCAGAGGAGAGACACACCCCAACATTTAAGGAAAATAAGTTAGCGTTGGCTAAGAGATGCATGCCCCTTGAGAGATCACTGGATGAGTTTATTACATAGAACAAGATTTCTTAATAGTTTTCCTGGCATCCCAAAAAATAATTTTCCATTAATGCATAACAGAGACCAATTGGGGAAAAAAAAATTCAAGAAATGGAATTGTTTCATCTTCTGCCATACATTTAATCCAGTGTTTTTCAACCAGTAGTGTGCCGCCGCACAGCCATTGAAAAACACTGCCTTGTGCAAAGTGTGCCATGGTAGAAATAAGGTTGGGAAACACTGATTTAGTCGACAGTTCAAACAAAGGTTTTATGAAGGAGGAGCTTGACTGTAATTCCATCTAGCAGCGGAAACGTGACCCTAGTTCCTGTGTTGGCCACCCTTAACACCCATTCTCACCTCCACAGCAGATGATGGTGGCGACAAAGAGTGCCAGGTCACTGTCATCCAGCTCCAGGGCATTGAACTTCATGGCAAACTGGAATTTGGGCTCCATCATGTCGCTGAAGGGCCGCCGCAAGCTTTTGAGGAACTCGCGCGTGATGAAGCCATTACCGTAGGCAACCAACAGCCCGTCCTTGTTCATGCACGAGGCCAACATGGCAAACATGGCCTCGTAGACGCCATACTTGAGCAGTGTCACCTGGTCGTTGAGGTCCAGGACGGAAAAGCCCGGCACGGCCTTGGCGAACTCAGTCAGCTCAGTAACTGTCTCCACGGAGGTGCACTGGCAGCAGTGGAAGATGCGTACCTCTGCCTCCTTGTTCTGCAGGCCGCCCACACCACCCACCAGCTTGGCCACTAGGGTGCGCTCTGCCAGGCGTAGCGTGTCCATGTCATGGATGACGAAGGGCTATAAAGTGGAGGAGGTGAAAGATGTTTGACATCCAGATACTTACTTTGTTCGAGCTGAAAGAGGGAGTTAGAAACCAACAGTCTGAAATACAAAATCTCAGGATGGGAACATCAAGGAAATTCCTGAACGTTTACATTTGCCCTGAAGGTGGTGCCCTACATCTATCACAACTTCTGTTGACATGAGACTGAAGTTGCATGACGTCTGGTTCTCTCAAAATCTATGTGGCCTGGTTGAAAGAGATCTTTGGCTGGAGATTCAGCCAAGCGTGCTCCAGCTGTGTCGTGATGTTCAACAGCAAGCAAAACAAACACTCTAATCTTATCAACCTTCTCACCCTTTGACTTGCAAAAACAGGGGCAAGACCTCCAGCGTCCATCTGAAAGAAAGCATGGTCACATGACACAGATGGCGTCCTTGACACTGGCCTCTGGCGGCCAGGCCGTGCACCTGCCCCCGCTCTTCAGGACGTGCCCCGTGACAATATCAGCTGCCCGCTACTCGTGGGTCCAGTAACGCTATAAACATATGCGCTTCGGAACATTTCCAGCATCAGTGTGTTCATATCAAGTTGCCAAAACAAAGACATGAATTCACTCCAGATCTTATGTGATTTGCTGCCATGTTAGAGGCACTTGCAAAACACGGGTGTACTTCAAGGAGGACAACATCGATGGTCAACATTAAGGGCAACCTGGGTACCTCAGATTTCTGCCCAGTGCTCAGAAATGTATCCACTTTTCTTAGCTGCTTTAGTGGAAGACCACATTGTCCTTAAATTAACATCCCATCCGTAGCAAGGCCTCTTGGCTCGGATCTATAAATTCCCTTCCGAAAGCCAGGAAATCCAGAAAATCAAGTTCCTAAATTCTGCGTCATGCAGGCCATACCGCAACGAGAGGAAACAAACAAGCTCAGAGCACGTCTTGCCCCCATCGTCCTCCAAATAGCTTAGCCTTGCCAAATATGCCCTCCACTGGGCCTTACACGTTCGGTAGCTGGGTAAGCTGCGATGAGCCTGTAGAGAGAAGCCGTGTGTGTTCAGAAACCAGTGGAATCCCTCCTGCGGCGACCTTTCCCACCCTGACACCCGGCGAATCACTGCAATCAAATTCCTGAAAGCGTAACATAAACCAGGAGCTGGACCAATCGGATGTCAGACACCTGACCCTTGGGGTCTGGAACCACCCGGTCGTCATCCCTAATAATAGGGCAAGGCAAGGGGATACAGAGTGTCTGTGGTGACTCAGTTTCAAGTGACCGGAGAAGGACTACTGGTTGAATGGCCCACAGACCCACATTACCCAGGAAGAGGATGCAGAAGAGCGAGCTTTTTGATGGGGTTAGGGATTCCCTAGTTTACAGTGACTGGGCAGCGATGGGAGGAATACAACATCGAGAAGAAACAGCTGGTGAGAAGAATACAGAGAAATTAAACTCTGGTGTGTTTCTCGAAGGATGAAATAAACCCTTGTTGGGCAAGTTTCAGGGCCTAGTTGGGTTAAGTAGAGGTAAGAAATAACCAGACAAAAAGGTTTATACCTTTGGCCATGAATGGGCAACGGATGGAATTTCTGACCCCAGAATATCCCTGGTGAGACACCCTGCCCCAGTTGTGTTAATAATCTGCAATGACTGCTAGAAGGAAAAAAGGTCCTATCAACTTCCAATGAATGTCTCTTTGCAAATGCTTGGGTTGTGAAAGTGTTACCCTTTCATCGTGCACAGGCAGCTGTGAGGACAGCGGTCCCTTTCCAAGGGGTGTTAGGACATCAGGCCTGATTGGTGGCCAATGAACGCACATATGTTCCATGCAACTGGATCAAGTGTGAAAGCAGCAGAGCCTCCCACAGAGGGGTGGGTGGAACACAGAACTGTATCCCCCTTATTGTGGCCGGTACATTGCTAAATCTGGCTCTTACTCACTCGTTTATCAGATTATCTATTTGGGGGATTTTTTTGTGTAATGTCACCCTGCCTCTTTCATACAGATGTTTGTTCTGATAACTTTAACAGATACAGAGCTCTGGATGAGGTATTCTCAGCAGCAGAGAGCCAGGCTTGTGTTTCTCCTATGTTAACACATTGGCCCAGAAGTGATCCTCTGCATCCACCCACCCACATCAGCTTTTCCGTTGATGGTGATGGATCTCACCATCAATTGTCAGCAGACAAAGGCCTCCTACCGGTGTGCTGGTCTTCCCCGTCAGGATGACTCGCGCTTTTGACTTGTTCATGTTGAAGTTCTTTAGGTAGGCCTCGTAGATTTGCTTGGCTAGGGTCTTCTGGTCAGCCAGCTGCGGGTTCTCCGTCTCCTTCTCCACGGTCAGGATCTCTGCCTTCAGCTTCATCTTCTCCGACTGGGGCATTCTCCCGAATCGGATGGCTGTACCGAAGATCCGAAAGGCATTGTGTAAATATCTGGGTGTATTAGGCACGCACAAGAACCCGCAATCATCATCCTGGCTGGAAAGCCTCACACAGACCGTAGTAAAGGTGACCACCTAATCCATGACTGGTCAACTTTAGCTTTTACAAACTACTTTGAAACTGAAAGGCTCCTGTGCTTGGCTAATTAGTTCAGTTCCTCTTGTGCTTTTTACTGGTTTGTTTCCTTGACTGAAACACTCACCCAGCTGTTTCACATTAACGTTAGTGACACATGCTTGATTATGACTAATCAGCACATAGAAAGTGCTAAAGTGAAATCCAGGTCTTTTTAATAGAAATTGTAGTTTATAAATCCTGTCCTAGCTCATAATGTCCCCCTGACATGGATTAGGCGGTCACCCTAACCATAGTCAGTTGAGATTGATGAACAAATGCAATGTGCGAATGTCTGGCCACAACAGGCGCAAAAACGGCTTTGAAACAAACAGCTTTCCACTGCCAAGGTGGTTGCCCCAAGGGCTCTCCTGTCTAGACGGTCTCAGGGCAAGTTGCACTATTTAATCAATTCACACTTGCCTTTCAAATCAAAAATTTATAGGGAAGAGTTTTTAGGGGGGATTTTCCTGTGATTACAGGCTGACCTCCTCCATTCTCTGCAACATTCTGGTGTAGTAACACTACAATATTGGTCAACCATGGGACTTTCAGCACTTAAGATGTTACAGTGGCCACTGAGATTAGCAATGTAACAGAGCAATAAAATTGTGAAATGCTGGCACATGGCACTGCTGAGTAAGGGGGCGGTGCATTAAAGGTCCTTGGTACGTGACAAACACAGGGCACGGCAACACTGTCACAAGGACAGCAACTAGCCGTAGTGGTTAAGCACCTGACCTTGTGATCTGGAGTTTAGTAAACATAATACAATCCAGCAAGTTGAATATAGTATTACGGTACGATATTATTAGTAAGTATAATATTAATTCAGCTGTATAAATAAATAAAAGCATGCAAGATTTGTTGGCTGCTCTTCATCAATGCCTACTTAGTCCCTGAACTGGGAGAGCCAGAAAGTTTGAGCTTCTGGATAGACAAAGACAGGGGGAAAAAAAAAGGCTTTGGATGGTGTTCCCTGAGGAAAATGTCCGGCACTGACCGTCAGTGACTTTCACGTCATGAAACACAGCCCCTCTCCGCAGCCCTAGACAGGGAAATTAATTTCCACCTCAAGCATGAAGATGAGAGCCATTTCAGCTAACTAGAATCCATTAATCGTCAGGGGTGACATTCAAAAGGAATTTAACCCCATTAGTATAAAGGCAGGATGGGGCATGCCGGCATTCTGTTCGGCACGGCGTGAGCATATTAACTAAGCTGTACCGGGGGGGGGAGGCAAGGCCACGCAATCCTGTCATTGTGGAGACAGGGGGTGCGAGCCTCCTGCCTCTCTCCGCTCCCAGGACATCCGGAAAGGGGGGGGGGCTCCCTCTCTGGCCCAGGTCAGGCATCAGCCAATGGAGGAGCAGACGTCTCCTTTCCTCCACCGGGGGACGCTGGTCTTAATCAAAGGTGTAAAGAGAGTACTGCAGTTCGTTTGTAGGATGTGGGGCTTCTTTAGGTGTGATTCGACGTCAACAGACAATGAAACCAGACTAAAATTCAGGAGAAATGGGGGTGAGCTGGCTGGAAGGCTGTCAACTGCTTACTGGCTAATACTGCTTGTCCCTGGTGTGTAAGGGCTAATGTAAGTGAAGCATGCCCCAGCGAGCCCCTTTGAGCAGGGAACCATCTTCTATGCCTCAGGCTGGCCCCCTGCTGCTCTCCGTGCATGCGGCTGAAGCGCATTCCTGTGGGTTAAGGTCACACTAGCGGAACCGGTTATGGTGCCCCTTCCTTCACAGACTGGGGGCATCAGGTTCACTCGCACACCGAAAAAAAAAAAAAAAAAATGGGGTCACTGTGGCAGCGAGACCTTGTGGCAGTAAACATATGAGGGGTCACGTGAATAACTGTCGATGACTCGCTGTTATCCTGTTATTGGACCACTGTTTCGTTAAGGTCATCGGATCTGGCGAACGTTAACTCAATGTCAGCGAACCTGCGGCTAGTGAACCATACACTCCGTCCCCTCCAAAGCAACGCTGGGTGCATCTCTCGCCAAATGATAACCTCCTCTTTGATTGTACCACTGTTTCTTGTCTGTGATTAAAGAATGGGATCAGAACTATTTTTAACTATTTTAGTCGCTTGTTTAACATCAAGCAGCTTTATTTCAACCCCGTAGCGAGTTATGTTTCATTACGAGCGTATGTTTTAGTAATGGGAACGTTGTCACGGCTTAGTGATTAGATGCCTTCTGGAACTGGGTTTGTCAGCACTGTGCTGGGACATGAATGCACAATGGGCACTGCATGCCCCGCCCCACCCACAGAAACCCCACCCACTCACCATTGTGGGACATGCCTACCGACAGGCACTTCTGGAAACGGCAGTACTGGCACTTGTTGCGGTTCTTCTTCTGGATCTTGCAACTGCGCTCACACTTGTCGTACTCCAGCTTCAGCCGGATCGTCCTTCTGAAGAAACCCTAACGGGGGGACGTCAATGTAAACTGCCATCCCAACCTTAACCTAACTGTCACATCCAGCAACAGGAGCTACTGCAGTACATGTAAACTGCTCTGCGATTTCGCTAACAGCATGATAGCCATTCAAGACAAACAAGTAACCTTTTGTTTTTTAGCAACCGACCAGAGATTCCTTTTAGGTCTTCAGTAGCTGGGCAGACTGCCTATCCAGGCATATTTTGCACCTATAAATGGAGTCGGCCAGGTTTCCTTGGCATGCTGGCGTGGGAGCCCAGGTCGCACAAACAAACAGCTTCGACACCAAACATTAATACTCAAATACTGTAGCGCACGTGCAATGGGTGCTGCGCATGAGTGTGGAGTACCTCAGGGATCTCAGAGATCTATAAAAAACGATGGAGTGTGTGAGGAACCTGGCATGGAGAAATGAATACTCTCCTGGTACGGCCTGTCAGCGCTCAGAGACACACACACAAAAAAAAAAAGCTTTCCTTTCATCAGTTCTATGCGTTGGAGGACAACGTAACCTTCTGCAGGTTGTAAATCTCCATGAAGCTCTGAATAATGATAATATGGAGGCGTGCTGATCTGGCCTAGGCGCACGTCAGAGATTCCTCCAAACCTCCACTGCCAATCTTATCTGTATAAGACATCTTGCGCAGGATGTGGGTCTCCTTGCTAGCCCTGCGCCCCCACAGGGCCCCCTGTCACTGGAAGTCAGGGTTAGTGGACTGAGCTTGGTCAACTGGGAACATCAAAACGAGGAACAGAGATCACCATGGCCGAGCATGTTAGTCTGCACACGCTAGAGGGAGTACACCACTAGGGTAAAACCTTCACAACCAAGCACCTGTAAAGAGGCACTGATCTGAAGTGAGCAGAGAACATGTGGCTGGCAGTGGGGGGGGGGGGGGGGGGGCAGCGGCAAGCGGACAGCACGTCCCTATATCTGCTCTAAGCCCTGATTCACCTAGAGCTGGCTGCACATGCCGTTCTGCATGCGTCTGCCCGCATGAGTGCACGTGGCATGGCACCTGCCCCTGGCCCCAGCATTATTCAGCTGTTTATGACTCATTGTCACTGGCAAGGCAGTCGTCACCACAAGGGGAAAACCAGCCCTCCCCAGGAGTGGCGATCACCGAAGGTGCACTGGCCATAAATCGGAGAGAGATCTTGTGACTATTTGCATCATGTGCTTCCTTAAAATCTGGTAAATACTGATATTAAACAGCGGTTGTCCCTTTTTTGTTCATTAATGTTTCACATTTTCATCACCCCAAAACCATCAGACCTTGACTTTTGTATTTGCAGTCTAGTGCTTCTAGTTAAAAAAAAAGTCAGATGACCACTCTGTCCTACCACGTATGCAAGAGTTCGCAGAGTTCTCTGTGAGTTTTCTTCCTTTCAGTTACACTGTTTGTTTTGCAGGGACACACACCTGAACCCAGAGTACAAAAACAATAGTGCTTACTGCTGCCCCCTGGTGGTCTTCAGTTTGGTCAACTGAGAACACAAAAATGAGGAACAAGGATACGTGACTGTAATGCCACGAACCAGACAAGGACCAAGGAACTAGTGCCTCTGGCAGGGGGGGTGCAGAGCAGCTTGGGATGAAGACCAGATAAACAAACGTCACTGAATATCGAGTACAAAATCCAGTCCCCAGCTTAACTGCTATGTTGTAAGCACCTCTTTCCAAAAATCAATTTAAAGGAAAAACTGTGCCTAACAGCTCGGAGGTTAGCGTCCGCTCACGCAAAACATGGGTGGCTTTAGCAAATCTGAGTGGGGGGACAGCAGAATTCGGCCAGCAAGAGCCTTGCAAAGCCCCTCTTTGCATGGCTGCCTCTGGCCTCACACCATGGGGGAATCTGAAAGTGTTTTTCCAACAAGCTTTTCCACAAAAACATCTCCTAGTGATCTTCTGGTTTTGATTTACTTGACAAAATAAAGCATTTTAGACCTCCCACGCATTTGCACACTTTACTCATGCCTAGGCTTCATACTTTTTTGCGTTCATTCATTGGAGCAGGTCATCATCAGATACTAGATACTACGGGCCCTCATGCCATGTAGAGACCGGCATGGGGCTACACCTCATGCTTGCTTGGCTCACCCGCCCCCTTGTTTCCGTTGAGTCCTCGTGCCGTTACGTGACCTTGCATTGCTATGGAAATCTGCACACTCGACCAGGTCAAGCGACATACCAGTCTGGCCAGAAGAGGCTCATTCGTGACTTAAGTCACGAGTGTCTCTAGGTGACGTCTATCACCTTGACAATCCCGGGCAAGACAACCTGCCACTGTTGTCATTGCGGATGCCTGGAAGCACATGGACAGTCCGGCGCGAGCCAAGTGACCACAGCCTCACGTTCCGTACCCTTAGCTGCATAAGTTCCTAGCCACGCCCACTGCCCCCCCCCCACTCTCCCCTAATTGGTCGCTGCACCCACCTTACAGCCCTCGCAGGCGTGCACTCCATAGTGGTAGCCTGAAGCGCGGTCTGCGCACACTCGACACTCCAGGGTCAGAGAAGTGGAGGAGAACTCTTCCTGCCCTGTTACCGCCCCAAATACCCCTGAGGAGGGGCTGGAGGCAGGGGTGAGGCCATCTGTGAGACAAGGACAGACAGAGACAGACGCACACACAGAGCCAGTCAGCCATGACAACAAAATACAGGATAGAAAGTGGGGGGAAATTAGGAACTCTTTGTGAAACTGGAAAAAAAAACAGCTCTCAGACTTTTTTTTCTTCCTCAGTTTAAGCAGCAGCAAGTCAGAAGTATGAGCCAAGAGTGGAAATTCACCGGAATCTGGAGCTGAGCTCTACCTGTCCTTCAAAAATTCAGCTAAGCAAGCAACTATTACGGCGTATTTCAGTACATCTGTGACAATGATTTGGGCATGAATAAAGCTGTCGAGTTCCACTCTACAACAGCTGAAACCCCCTAGTACGCCTAGAACATTTCCAGTGCCTTTGGCAGAGGTCATGTGGGCTAGACAGCTCAGTGTTCCATATCTTAAAGTGACAGGAGCACAGATAATCCAGGATGGCATGCTAAGTTACGCTACACTATGCTATGGTACGTCACACTACGCTTCCTGCCAACTCCTCCGTCGCATGCTTCCCAAGCGTGTGCAGGTCATAGGCCGGAAGCTGGACCAGCGCTGCAAACAGACACTATTGCTGTTAGAGGGTTACACGCCTACACGCTGGCCCAACTAAGGCCCGTGTGAGCAGAACAGGAAGTCAGGGCGCAAATAGCGCAGCAGCCAATTGCTCGGCAACAGTGAGAAAGACAGCTGCTAATAGTCTTGCATGACAACACAATATCAGCCTTCCTGCAACCCCTTCCACGACATCCTGTGCCTGGATAAACCAGAGCACAGTGAGAGTCAACTTCTGAATTGTTATCGTCATCATTTCTCTGGGAACTTGAACACCACACATCCCTGTCTGTCCAGCAACGAAGAAGCTGTTTTCTGGATGTCCACCAGTCCAGAAGATCCAGAAAGTGGGCCACAGATTCCAAACCGTCTACGGTTCCCACAGCTAGCGTCCTGGCTGTGAAATGTGGGGGTCACCCAGCACAACACTGAGGTCAACCAGGAGACTCACACATGGGGAAGCATGCTTAGTGTGCAAATCGGCTCTTAAAAGCGAACACGCTTTCAGGAAGGTCTACAGCAGTACTGTCAAAGGAACGCTGTTATACACCCCATTATTAAATCAGAAACACCCCCCCTTGGCAAGCCTCACCAACATCACTCCTGCTGCTGACTAACAGATTATTATGTTACATCGTTTTTTTAATCAGACTGCAATAAACGACACTACCTACAAGTTATAAAATTCTATATAAGTTGCCTTCTGTTAAAAATCTAGAACTGCCTCTGGTTTAGCTAGTGTAATGTGTTGACTGCATGAGAGGTTTAACACCATTTAGAGTGACGTGTGACATTAGGAAAGGTTGGAAATCCTTTAGTGTAATGTAGAACTGCACGGGAGGCTGTACGTCATTTAGGGTGGCGTCTGACTGCAGGAGAGGGTGGACATTATTTACGGCTGGTGTGTCACCGTTGGAGTGTGTGGTCATCATTTACGGAGGATTCTGATTCTGGGAGAGAGTGGAGGTCATTTAGAGAGGTGCATGATCCTGAACCACGAGGCCTTGCTGTTGACCATAACAAAATGTCAGTGACCCACTGGATAAATTTCACTGACTGGTAAAGTTGGTGACCCATTACAGACCAATCCACAACTACCTCATATTGAACCATGGCCTCCCCATGAGCCTTGAACCTGTGGTTGAGAAACCCTGGTGTAGACCACCCTCTTCCAACAGCTCATGACGGTAGTACCCACATGGAGCAGAGAGTTCATACCTATGACAGTGGAGCTCTCAGACCCAGAACCCGGACCAGATGACTGGTACTCTGGGACGTCAAAGGAGCTGAGGGCGTCGTCTTCAATGGACTGTGAGAGGTCCTGCAGGTCATCTATATCCCGAATGAGGTCCCCACACAACGGGCTGCCCAGAACCGGGACTTCCAGCGGGGAAGGGGGGCTGTAGCGACTTGGCAAGTCTACCATGGTGGTGGACAGGGTCGGCTTCCGGGTCACACATCAGACTGCACCAGGATCACGAAGAGATGGCGGTGGGGAGGCAACAGATGGGGCATGATGGGAAGAGAGAAGAGAAAGAAGAGAGTTCACAGTGTGTTTTATTGCCCCGGGAATAAGAGGAATAGTTACAGTTTAATTCAGGACAGCAATCATATCCCATCATCCTGCTAAAGGTGCTCAAAGTAGAGTTCTGTCACTAAGAAAGTCCACAGAATGCAAAATCTGCATTTATCAGTCCCAGGATTTTTTAGCTATTCTGCTCAGACCCTACAGTGAACAGAAGCACGGCACAGGAAGTAATAACATCCGGAAAGCATCTGAGATGGGGCTAAGTCTGACAGCACCTCCCCCCACAGGAACTTGAGCGAGTTTGTTCTGCATTATTAGATGTGGAAGCATGATGATAAGGATTAATTGCACACTAACACATGCTGAAAAGCTCGCCGATTGCTCGTCCCTCATGAGGAAGCCCGGAGTATAGCCCACATACACTAAGACCACTGGAACACTTGAGTAATTACAGTTGTAACAGAGCTGTCTTCTTGGGGGTGGGGTGGGGGGGGGGTCATGTGACCTTCAACACCCCTAAAAAAGAAATCATCAGCTCTTCCCTGCTCCTTGCAGCGTACTACTATAGTGCCATTACTCCATAAAGCCGACAACATATCGACTGCTAAGATGAATTATACCTGACTGTTCGTGGCTCATAAATTTAACAGGCGACGAGATGGGAGTGGAGGGTAATCATTAACAACATAACTACATAGTTACCTGAAAAATTATGTACAAAAGTTACACTTGACATTAAATTGAAGATGAAGTGCCATAGTAGAGACAAGACGAACAGAGACAAATAAATACTGATATCCCATCTCTCAAGCTCAGGGAGCTTCAGAGGTGCTCGTTAAGCTCCATGATCCTCCTCGTCTTCAACGAAAGCCAAAGGGGGATCGGAGAGTACACCATGCAGGAGTGGGGGGGAGGAAGGCCTATCCTCACCCCCCATGGAGACAAGTGGCCCCACCTACTGCTGCTGAAGAAGCTTTTAATTTCTAATCTATATCAGTATTTCCCAATCCGGTCCTTGGGGACCCACAGACGGTCCACATGGATCCCCGAGGACCAGACTGGAAAACACAGATCTATACACACACAATTCGGAAATGAAGGTCTAAAAGTAAAACTTAACACTGACACGTTTGCTAGAGGGGAACAGTGGGGGTTAATCGATTCCAGTCTATCCTTCCTGTTGTAGTCACCGGCTAGCCTGAGATGAAGAGGCCCCTAACCTCACGTTTTACCACAACCCAGAGCCTGCTAGTTACTGTATATGCTAGCTGAGAGGAATGCTGCCTAGTTTGGCAAGGGCTGAAGTGGCCAAGCCCATAACCTTCCATGAGCGGGATATCCTATCCACCCAAGTAACGGAGGTATAGAAGCGACAGTGGCAGTGTAGCATCTAAGACGCCCTGCCCGGGCGTGTTGCAGAGTGGATGGCGGCTGGCCAGCAAAACACCATAGACATGGGACTCGGGAGAAGCATGCCAACCATGAGTCACTGGCGTTGAATCAGCTGGGAGCTCGCTAACGCATGCTAACTCCACTGCTGTGCCATCAGACACTGGGCTTGTTACGCGCATTAGGAGCCAGGAAATTATCTAGAGAGTGGCACAATGAAATCTGAAGGGAGTGGTGTGTGGCTCACTAGGCTAGGATACCGTGCCTGAGATTGGAAGGTTGTAGGTTCAAATCCCAGAGCTGGTACAAGGATTCCACTGCTGGGCCCTTGGGTAAAGCCTTTAACCCTTAATTGCTGCAGGGGCGTCTAACCACGCTTTCTCAAAAAAGGTAGCATATTAATTTAGATGTAAAACAGACACCGAAAGATAAACATCACCGAAAACTTTAGTAAACTTCACCCATCCTGAGGCAAAGTATCATTTGTGCATTTTAATTCCTCAAATGGATTTCCAACCCTAAATCAGTGCATTACGCAGAGCTGCCATTTCGCATAGCTTCGCTGTTTGTACATGGGGCTGTGTTTGCATAAGACACCCACCTCACTCCAGCCTGAGAGGAGATACGAGCCCGGGGAGACACCCTTCGAGCCTGGACCCGAGGACAACGCTGACGCCCACATGGCAAACATCAGAGTGGACCTTATCTGCCCCGATGGTCAGGGGGTGCCACTGCTGTGCTCAAAGTTCACCTCTTGAAACGACGGGGGACCTTAAGGGGGTAGTGGACTCTGCAGGACCGTCAGGGCTTCTTATCAGAGGTATTTAAAGCCCCCCAGTACCCCCCCCCAGGAAAGGCTTAGCCACCCTTTTCATAAGCCTCTAGTGATTCTCCCGCTCCTTATAACTTAAGTTTACCTTAACCGATTTCTGGAAGGCATGATTCAGATTTCTAGTCCAGCTGCTCCACAATCCCTCATCAAATAAACAAAAATAGATAATGATGATAACATAATAGGGCCACTCAGAGGAACAGCAACAGCCCACGAAGGAAAGTTCAGAAGTTACACACTGCCTGGGCCAGTGAGATAATGGCACTCTTGTTAATACACCATAATGCCAAGCTTGTTTAAATGCTAGATTTTCCCTCCAATTTTGTCTGGTTTTCAAAAGGGGGCCATCTGCCTGGAAGAGACATCCTTAATTATTTTTAACATCCTTAATAACTAAAAACATCACTGAAATCATGCTAGCCTTCCTCAAGTGTGAAGAAGGCAGCACACTATTGGCTGTACTATATTTCATGTGCTAGTAAGGGAGAACGTCATTGGACAGGCGTCAATTCAAGTATGAATTGAACATCACTGGCCAAGATACAACTGTGCCTCTCTCACCACACAAAGCAGAAAAGTGGGACGTGAGACACTCGCAATACCCCAATAGGGTCTGGCAGCCCCCCCCCCTTACTCCTCTGCTCACAATTTTTGCCATGTTAACTTTGTGTCACATGATACGCTCAGCTAGATACTACAAAAATGACTGGAATTATCTCCCTGTTTACTCAGTCGCTCACTTGCCTGTCTGTCGATGATGTTTATGCTGCATCATCACTACATCTACAGCACCAGGTTTGGCTGAGCAGAACCAAACGCTCCAAAGCATATTCCTCACACAGTTCAACGTGCTTGGTGAGCCGGGTTTTCTTATGCTACTCAGCTTTCGGGTCATTCCCTGGTCAGGTCTGAACTTAGCTGGCGAGATCAGGACGTTTCCAAACTGGCCTGCGAGCTTTGAGCACAGACATCGATTACGCAACTTGGCGCCGGTCCATCCTAAAAAATCGCGAAATGTTGCAAAGCGAAGTAACAGTGATGCATGGTGGGTAACTTCACACCCCGAGCAGCTTCCAGGCTGAGCTGCATCATCCCTGTGCTCCAGGGTGGTTTGGCCTCTGCATGCTCTCCTCAGGATTAAGGAATCTCAGGCTTCCTGTCTAAGCAGGATGAGAAAGCCACACAAGATTGACGTTCTACCCCCCTTCACTGCTCTTGGTGGGGGTGACCGACTATCATTATTCTCTTAAAAGTTATTCTAAATTCTCAGAGTTCCAACATGTATCCCTGTGCATTCCTACAGTGGCCCCCGAGTGCAGTACGCCAAACCTTTTCTCGGTTTTTAGTTTCCTTATTTTTTGGTCAATTTTGTGTTCCTTAGTTCCTTAATGTGTTATGTTCTGCCGTTCTGGGCCATTTCTCGGCTAAGAGTGGGGGCATTTCTGATGACAGCCGGTATGATACAAGCGGTTCTCCTCTCATAGCCCCGCTGAGAATGATGCCAACCTCTGTGGGTGTGGGCACCATGCCCAGGCAGCCCGCCTGCTTAGCTACACGCCCCAGCAGACCACCCTGGGCACCATCCACCCAGGAAGGACAGCTAGAGGCCACCACCCACACTGATAACAGGCCTAAGACGCAAATCCCAGCCTTTGACCCAAGAACAGCTGGCGATTGGGGGCGGGAGGTAACCCAGAATGCATTGCTCTGGTCTGTCTAGGTGGGGCTCTACAACCTACTGCACAGAAAGTGAATAAGTAGCCGTATTCATGGGGGGTGGGAGGTCACTCTAGCCCTGTACAGACCATTATTATAGCGGGCAGTGAAACCATAAAGTAGGTTATCGTGGGATTACAGTCAGCAGAATAAATGCAAACTCAACAAATGAGCTTTTCTTCTTTAAGGATTACAGCAGGAACATGGCTGTAAAAACACACCCACCCCCATCCCAAGCAGAGCTAAAAACGTGTTCACAGGGACCGCAGCTCTGAGGAGCCCACTCCTTCAGGACCGCTGGACCGCGGCACCATGTTGTGGTCCCGTCTGACAGCTGTGAGGGTCCTGTTACATTTTCCAGAGTGACACAACACTCCCCCCCCCCCCACACACACCCCTGGCCTCTGCCTCCCACAAGCCTGCCTGCCAAGCCAGCCTACGTGCAAGTGAAGAGGCGCCGAGGTCTGTGGCTGAGTGACCCCACCCACCCACACATCCCCCCAGCTTCAGCGCTCGCTGCAATGCAATAAAATACAAAAAAATAGCTTCAGAATAAAAAAGGGTTAAAAAGCCCCACCCTGATCACTTTCTGATTGTCTTCACTTCCGTTTTGTCCTGCCCCCCCTCCACCATTACAGCTCCCTTTCAGCAAAGTCAAAAAAAGTAAACTAAACACTCTTTCCCCTGACAGTCAAAACCCGGATACATTCTCGCCACACCTGGGGGGTTGGGCGATACACCTAATGGCGGGACACATGCCATCAAGCCTGGGGGCGACCCCCTCCCCTGGTTAGGACAAAGGCTAGGCTAAGACATGGCGCTAACGGAATTGGACAAGAGGATGACAGGCTGTAGAGGAGGAGTCACTCCTCTTGGAGTTCCCCAACTGCTCAGAGGGTGTGAACTGAAACACCAGGAGCAGATCCGTCAAAGCCAGGGCCTGCGTGTTAAGCCATGTGTTAGAGTGCCCCCCCCACCACCCACAGATCTGACAAGCCATGCTCAGGAGGTGCATATTATCATTAGCCTATTAGCGCAGTCAGTGGCAGGACAGAGTCTGACACGCCTGCTCTGGTTGGCAGTAATTCATCCCAAGAGAGAACGACGGCATCCAGAACTGGAGTGAGTTTCAACTGATAGCAGTTTCCCCATCCAGGACAGAGGCTCCTTCACTTAAACCCCCCCCAAAAGCTGCTAGCTCCGCCGCATCCGCACAGGCGTCCCGGCCTCATTGATCATCAATGGGTTTCAGGTGAGGTGGTCACAAGAGGAAGATAACCAGCAAGGAGCCCCACACCGGACAGAGCTGGATCTGCAGATCAACAGCCAGCACAAAAGAAAGTTGTGAGGCCTTGGTGTCCAGCACCAGAGGTCAGAGTTTAGCCCTGTGGGCAGAAGGCGTTCCTCTGAAAAGGGGCCCCCATTTGTTTGAATGCTAGAAAGATAATCGCGGAATGGAAGCTGTACCTTTCAGTCCCCCAAGCCACATGTGGCAGTCATTTTTTTTTTTTTTTTTTAAAAAGCCACAGTAACACCTGAAAATCCTGCTTCACGAAAATAATTAATTAACCAAGTCCAATATCTGCTAAACAACAAATGGGACAAGCAGAATCCCCTGATATAAATCACATTCCAAGTTGCACAAAAAAAACCCAAAAAAAAAATGAAGAGTCGAGCCTCATTGGACTCCCCTACGGGGAATACGCTGATAACTTGTTCTCAGAACAAGTAAATATGTATGAATTTCTAAAGGGCAAGGTCCGAAGAACACACATGCTGGCATTAGGCGATGGGGGATATTTTTAGAAGGTTCAACACTGGAAGAACAAATGGTTGTAAGCTTAGTCTGGGCAGAACAACATTCGACATGGCAGAAGAAAAGGAAGGAGCTTCTCTAGGGACCAGGCAGGACACCACGTAAGAGATGAGGAACATGTAGGAACATGTGGGTTTGGGTGCCTCACGAAAGACCTGCAGGGCCTCCAGACTCATAACAGGTAGTTAAACATTTAATATTTCCGCCCATTGTTTCGATAACATTGACCCCAATGGATATTATTCTTCTTAGAGAACTGAGGGGTCCTACACACCGAGTGTCAAACACCGAAGAAGTTTACTACAAGGGAGCACAAACACACAAAATACTATTTTCCTTAAGTATCTTAGTCGAATTTGAACACATTAATACACTTAGTAATACACTTGGTAACAACTGGATGCACCAGACCCAACAAAATAAATAAAGTATAAGCATTTAAACGTACTATTAACTGCCCAGGAAAACAATTCAAAGGTTAACCCGTGAAAGCAAGGTGGAGTGTGAGAGGACAAACCTTTGACACAAAGCAAACTTAGCACACTGAGGGAACTTACGACAAATCAATTCGAAAGCAAACAGCCAAATGGGTTACACGACTTACTGAGTGATCTGTAATGTCTGCAAGTCATGCTGGATAAGACTGACTGCCAACAGAATAAATAAATATTATCTCAAAGTCAACACAATTTGCATTGGTGAATTTTAAGTTCTGGCTAGTTCACGCCAACCCATAAGTGCTGATGGCATCCAGTGTTAAATTTACTTATCTACTATGATGGATCAAATTTGCATGTTATCACCACATAAAAGTCCAATGAGTGGATTTATTATTTAAATTTTAAACATACAAAAAAGTACCCCCGCGTCAAGGACACAGAAGACGACAAAGTTCATAACTTTTGAAAGTCCATGAGGCTGGTCAGTGGATGTGTGACATTACATGCAGGTGAAAATGGCTGTGAAGTAGAACCTCGGAGCCAGCAGCTATGGATCAGTTTTAGGACCAAGTCGGCCATAAGGACCCAGACCACCAGCGCAACTTTGCATGGATGTGGCTGTTCGATTAGTCATCCAACCATTGAAGTGTGTGTTGCATGTTCATGACGTGACCCAAGCCTCTGCCAGCAACCTCAAGGAGCAACAGTAACCCGTATGAACCTGTGCCAACTACCCCTGGTTCACTCTGGATGGACTGGACCAACTCCAAGAGGTCAAACACCCACTGGACATTGGGGAAACTAGCAAGCAACACTACTGATTGACTTGATTGGTCAAATCCAATAAAAATAATTCATCCATCACTTATACCCACTTGTCCTATGGAAAGTCGTGGGGGTCCAGAGCCTATCCTGGAAGCTATGGGTGAAAAGGAGGGAATAACCCAGTATGGGGCACCAAACCGTCACAGAGCACACTAACCAGTCAAACACACACAGACAATCTGGGAACCCAGAGAAAACCCCACAATAACAGAGGGAGAACATGCATGGAGCCATGGCAGAGCCTAGAACCCTGGTCTAGAACCACTGTGCCACCATCCTGCCCTTCAAAACAATTCACTATTGCTATGAATAAAAAAAAAAAAGATTAAGAAACTTCCCCTCTTTCGTGCTTTTAGCTCACACTTAGATTCACAGAGTGATATTCGCAGAGAGAACTCAGGTGAGCACATCACAACGGAGGCTACTGTCTTGCAGTGGGACAAGCAAAGATCACACATCCTTCACCATAACATCACAGCTGCCTTACATACCTGCCGACATCAAGGATTCTTTACACTGATATCAAAATAGAGAAATGTGACTTAGGACAGAAAAACACATTTATAACACATCACATAACATACCACACAACTATCATAAACAAGAAGGCCATCAAGAAAAGACAAAAGCACACTATGTAAACATTCACAAAACGTTTCTCTACTGATGCCCTATGAAAACAATGTATTAATTGTGACACCGTAAAGGCCGTTTCAGTGGCAGGTCTGCGGAAAGCTCTGCCGGCACACTGCACGCTGCAGTCAAAGTCAAAATCTTCCTGGAAACGTAAGCAAACACACTAATAAACTCAGTCCCGCAGCACTTCAGATAACTGTTTGCCGGCCTGAAATTCAAAAAGGGCCCAAATGCCACATTTTCCCCTTTCGCACCGTCTTTGAAAGACTACGTCCTTGCAGTCATTTCAACACCTACATCAAAAATTACTAGGTAATCAATAATATCCTTAGAAGCCTTTGTCATTTCTATAGATTTATTATAATTTCCAGTGCCTACCAAACAGCTGACATGTTCAATTCAGCCGCAGAGCCTCTGAGCTGTTCATTACTGCAAATAGCTACAGTGCTCCACAGCGCGGCCTAATTAATGAGCTCGGGATGCAATGAACATCGCTAACTATTTCAGACCTCACTGGAATGCATTAAACAGGGCTACGCAACAAGTTCACTAGGGAACACAAAATTCACCCTGGGGGCTGAATTTTGCTCAAAATACCTCAGTGGAAACCGCAGTGAAGCGACACGTAAAGCCCCATGATCCATTTCCTCAGCACTGTCTGATGGTCGGGCCTGATCCACGCCTCCCACACAATGACATCCCGGGTAATTTTCTCACCATTAAGTGATGCAGGACAAATAAATTAATTAATTAAATTCTTCTGCCAAGCTCAAGTGAGGTACTTACCATAGAGCAGAGAGCCCTGATGCTCAGTAAAAAGAAACCCCATTTCAATACTAAATGAAATCAGTAATGAACACACTACTGTATAACAGGAGGATGGCTGTAATCTTGTTAAGGATTAAATCCAGTGTCCAACCAAATCCTAAAATAATTCTGCACAACAGCCCAAAAAAAATCTATTAATCACTCCATAGCAAAGTTCAGGCAAAAACAAGCAATTAAGCAGCTGCTGGACGCTTCAGGTGGGCCTCTGCTATTAGGAGTGCCAAGACAATAATATAGCTCAAATGGTGCCCCATCTTCGTTATTATGAGTTAACCCGGATTGACAAGCACAGTGACACGTACTGTAACCAAACTATATTGTTTGGCTTGTTTGTTGCCCAATTACAAGTCTGTGCACATTTTATTTAGAGTGGAAGGCACCATAGTAAAGATAACTAATTTGTCTCCGACCGACACATCATTTAATTTACTTTTGTGAATCTCTAAATGTAAGTTATTAATCACATTTTAGACGGGTTGATAAAAGGGACTTCCAGATGCGTGACTGTAACCGCCACATCGGGCCCAGCTGCAAATTCGGCCCGGTTATAAAAACTTGACACGGAGTCATTCACAAAGTGGCTCCGTAAATAAGCGAAGGGCAGTGCGCATTTCCCCGCTCCGCACCAGCAAAAGTGTGACCCGCCGCGCTCACATGTCGACGACATACATACGCATGCAGTCTCACAACAGCGCGCTTCTACTCTGAATTCCTTTTTTCGTCAAAAAAACAATTAATGTGTTTGAAGCCCGCAATACGTGGACTTATCTGGGCGCTAACTAAACCGGACAAGCTCCAAAACAACCACCTTAAGACCGTCCGCCTGTTGTCATTAATGACACGCAGGGGCTCAGAGCAACACTAATAGTAATAATGTATAAAAAATGTAAATAATTTCGGGATTGGTCAGTATGAACAGACGTTTCTACCTTTAAGAGAGTTTCCCAATCCGATGCCGCCATATAGACCGAAATCGAAGCGATTTAAACGGCTGACAGGGCGCAAAGAAGGAGATAAGAAGGGTCCCCTAGACGCGTCCTTTTACAGCCTCCGCTGGGCTGCCGCTGTCAAAACCCCGGCCTGGGCGAAGCCCCGAGAGCCGGAAGTGACGACATGAGTGACAGTTGGAGGACTTGAAGACACACCCCCTGACACACCTATTCCGCCAGCCAATAGGAAGAGCGCAATGCAAGGTCTGGCGCAGTGTGTAGGATTTGAAAAGAAAATATGGAAATAAAATCAACAACCCAATCACTTTTAATGCATGTACTTTTCGTGATGCTGTTGGTGTATGGGCAATTGTGGGGTATTTCCAGTAACTAGAGTAAGCAAAACAAAACGTTATTGTTTACTTATTGTTTCTAAGATTTAAAGACTGCTTGTTGAAAATGTCCGTGGGCAGAAGAACGAATGCATAATCTTCTTAAAAAAACGTGAAGGACAAGCATCGGAACAGTGCTTTTGATTTGAGGTCATAAGCCCGTTGTTTCTCTTGTTGTTCTCTTGTTGACCAGTTTCCATTCTCCTTCGATGACCCCCCGCAAGGCTTACATCCGTGCCAGGGCGCTTTGATGTCGATTTTGAGCCTGGAAGCAGGCCGTTGTCACCCCATACAGAGCAGTAACCTCACGGCAGAGGGATTTGGACCTCGTGACGCGCTTATAATCGCCAGCTCATTGCATACTCTGCGCTCCAGTGGCACAGGCACTCGATCGAAGAAAACTATGTCACAATATGTTCATCAAGGAATCAACACAAGATTATCGATAGGCTATAGCCAATACGTATTTCACCTGGAAGGTCCGCAGACTCGATCCACTCGATCGTCTCTTTATTCCATAGTGAACAAAATGCAGGTAAATAGATTTTAAATAGCTTTTACAAAGTATTGCAGTCCAAGTAGAGGAAAAGAGAAACATGTAACAGCATAAGATTTTGTTGACATGGGAGCTTCCCAAAAGAATAATTAAAGTACATACAATCACTAACATATACGACAATTGTCAAGCGTCGTCTGTAATTAGCCGCGCTGTTCATAGAGATGATTAATGTTTTACAGGTCTCTGATTCATAACTTAATTTGGGGCTGTTCTGATCGTCAGGACCGTGGGACAGTCTGAGTGGGAACAAACCTGGATGTGCGCGGTTCGTAATTTCAGGATTCACTCAATAAGATGTTACGAATGACATGTTTGAATTGATTTACTCTAATTTTAACTCCAAGATGTATTTACCCAAAATCAATGTCTGAGCAGACTTTTAAAATCACATCAACGTTACTCTAAAAAAGGGTTCATTAATGTTTTCTTAGACAATTCAAGTCATTCACGTGCACGAAGCTTGCACCAGAGTACAGATTTCCAAGAAAATCTTGATGTGGTGACGATAACGTTACAGAAAAGGGAAATCTACCCCCATCTGCCGACGAAAACCACACATTTTATATGTCGATAACGACGGGGAACGTTAGAGGAATGCTGTGTGATCAGTTTTTTTTTTTTAAATACGATGCACATATAAAAAGTAAAACTGACTTACAGCATTTCATTAACCTATGCCTTTTGTAATAACCTACTGTATAGGTACAGGCGCGCCTAAACATCACGAGTTCCGCATACAAAGTAGTATAAGTTAATATTAAGAAAAAAACTCCTATGTAAATATCTCCCATTTTGTAATATCCAACACGCCGTTTGTTATTGTTTACTGAAGTACTATACATATATTTAGTAATGAAAATGAAACATTTAATTTTAAAAACATATAATACCGTCTTTTCTCACGCGGAATCTTATTTCCTCAGAATGCATGTTAAAACTTCTGTATGATGAAATAAGTTTCTAAAATTTAGCAGGTGGACACCGAAAATGTCTTTAAATGAATGTCATTCGATGTGCGTTTGTTCTGTTGAAAGTTCAAATTGGTTATTACAAAAAGAATGTCATATCATAAGCAAACAGTAGATGGCGCACCGAGCATGAGTTTGAATGCTGTTTTTCAGAAAGGGGCAGCGCTTGTGGACGGGGGCGCGGGGGGGGCAAACCTGCTTGTGAGACAGATGGATAAGCTGAAGACTTCACGCTTTCCAGAGACAAGTGATGCTAAAAAAAGAAATAAAAACGACTTGGTCCTCAACCGAAACCAGGTTTAGTGTTGTTTGTATATGTTTCATATCTGTGCCAGTCGTGTTTATATCCCTGCACAAGAGATAAATAAGATTGGACAGATGAATCCCTTACATGCAATAGATGAAAGAATGATGTTCAAGTGCAAAGGGGACTGAGCGGAGCAGCAGTTTCAGTCTGCGGTTCAAACATCACTTTGTGTAAACACTGTCCGGACGTAGTCTCAGGGATTCACGAGGAAAAGCAGGATCGCGTTGAAACGGTTGTGGAAACACATCCCCGATTATGCTTTTAACCAAAGCAACTTACGTGGGTTACACTTCTATGCTCGTCTCATTCGTCCAGCGGGAAACTTAACTCATTCATCACAAAAAACAAACGTGGGGTGATCAGCATCCCTCACGAAACTTGAAACTGCAGTGAGTTTCTAAGAAGCCCAGATCGTTAACCTCAAGTGCACCTACTGTCCAGTGAAACATCTGTCTTCCTGACTCAGGGAGCAGGGCGGATTTGGAATATTTCATTTTGACAATCTAAACCCAGAAGCTCTGATCCCATTTCCCAGTCTCCTTTTTCTCTCGGTCTCCAAGCCTTTGTGATATGGGTGTATAACGCGACTCTCAGCTGCCATGTTGCACCGCCGGAATCGCACTCCTGAGGAGAGCCTGAAGATGCAATGCTGTACACCGGTGCTGCCTGGGGCTGCCTGGGGCTGCCTGGGGCTGCCTGGGGCTTCGCAACGATACACGAGCCGATACAAGGGCTCACAGACCGGAAACCACAGCCTTTCCTCAGCTCACAAATGCCACGCGTGTGTGTGTGTGTGTGTATATGTATGTATATATATGTGTTTGTGTGTATGTATGTATATATATACATACATACATACATATACACACACACACATATTTATGAACAGAAACAATAAACCGCATTCTCTGAACAGTCCTCCACACTCCCTTTTGAGATTCCAGCTTATTTGTGGGAACCGTCATTCAGGACGCAAATATGATTTCGGTCTTTATGGCCTGTTCCTGGGAACCATTGATAAATATAATATGGTATGTGGAGTTAGATCTGTCTCCGGCTAATTCGGCGAAATCCTCCACCTTCCACTTTGCATGTTATCAAAATCCCCCAACTGCAGAGTCCAAAACATACAGAGCTATAAAAAGTAAACACACTACAGATGACTGTTTTTAATAAATTTTTAATTGTCTCATCACCCTTTCAGAATTTACATAGGTGTAAATGTAGCATTTCCATTCTCAGTTTCCTTACCGTATATTATTTAGTAATGTCAGTCTGTCTCTGTTTACATTTCCCATTCACCAACGCTGTCGTTACCGATCTACGGGGGCATGCTTGCTGTCTCGAGCTGCATCGCTGTCCTTCAGGGAAGGCAGTAGGTTGTGTAGTTATCTTCTGATGGGGGCAAAATCACTACCCTGAAACCACACAACCTACTACCTCACCCTGTGCGAACATCAGGAGGAGAGACCGGGCTGGAGTTTTGGGCAAAGGGCATCCAGCAAGCTCTCCCATCCGAGATCCCGGTAAACACGTCATGGAAACAACAAGCGACACATGTATAGTGGGCGAGTCCTCGTGAGCGTGATCTTCGAGCGATGACATCACAGCCACTCCAGGAAAGACAGTAAGTTGTATAGTTATTTGACAGGAAGGGTAAAACCCTGAAACTATACAACCTACTACCTCACCCCAAAGGACAGTTTTTTTTTCCCCTCCAGATACGTGCCCGTCACCTTCATCCGGTCCAGCATGCCTAGGAAGAAGATGCTAACAGAAGACGGAGATGAAAGGAAAGTGAAGGGGGAAAAAAAATACGATCACCTCAGAGGGGTCAGAGTGGCCATCTCCGTCTTGGTCACCAGGGGGCAGCAAAGTCACAGTCAGTCGGTGAAGGACATGCGAGAGGCTCGTACCCAGGGCTGTTACGGGGAGGTGAGCTGCAAGGAAAGGAACAGGGTGTTTTAAAGGAAGAAAATGGAAAGCATATATGCAAGTTTAACATGGCGGTTACTGTATGGAGGCGGAGCAGGTGTGCAGCACTTGTACCCTCGTAGATGCATGCTCGCAGCAGATGCACGGCTGCGGGGCAAACGTGCCGCTTTTTTTCCAGAAGGCAGAAGGGACAGCACGGGTTCCTCAGCTCCAACAGCCTGTGTGGAGAATACAAAGACAATGCAGAGAAATGTGGATCTCATTTCCCAGTCGGGTACCGTTTTGCAATGGACTGCATTGGATTGGGGGTGGGGATGAATCAGGTCTTTTTAAGGACTTGTTTTCAAAGTCCTCCTGTTCCACTACACGTCCTGCATTTATGCGCTGCTGTCAATGGCTTTCATCTGCTCGCTCGCTTGCGGGCGAAACCACCGTGGCTTTTCAGGACTTTCTGGGACACCTGCACACCAGCCTGCTCCACCAACTAATCAGTCAGTCCAAACTAGGCTCCCCCCCCCGTTTCACCGGGACTTGCAATGTTACTACAGTCCCAGAGCCTCATAATTAATCTTCTGTTTACTATGATGTTTCCAATAAAGTCTGGATCCTTTAAGTGTGACGGGGAACTATCAAAGGAATCACAAAATCTTAATTATGTATAATTTTTCTGAAGACACACAACACTTCAGTCTTAATGCAGTACATCACATATCCGCAGTGCCAAGTCTGGATCAAAAGTGCTCAAAGTAAATGACTATTCAGATTCTCATTCATTTTTTTCATATATATTCATTGAAATAAAAAGTTATGAGCTATGCTCAGCGAAGGGGGTAAAATGACACTGAATGAAGGAGTTCATCACGGTAGCAGACACACACGAGTGTATGTCAGTCGTTCCATGAGAGCCTGAGCTGTGCAGTGCTGCTCTGGGGTCGGTACAGAGAGTAGTTAAGTTTTGAGGGGCAAATTTGGTCTAGGAAAAATGGTCGAACCTTGTCTGTCTCTGCTATGGACACAGGACTGACAGATTCACTGGTCTGTCTGCAGAATAGAGTACGTACTGGCAGAGTTACTGGTCCCTGCAGAACAGACATGGTACTGACCTGCATGGATACAGTACTGACAGAGTTACTGGTCCCTGCAGAACAGACATGGTACTGACTTGCATGGATACAGTACTGACAGAGTTACTGGATGTTCTGGTCAATAGGCAGCATGACTCGTTCCTACAAGAGGGGAGCTGAGAGCACAGGAAGCTGGAGGGTTAGGGTCTACAGCCGGAGTGGCCTTCACTCTCTGCCAGGAGACAGATGTGATTAGTCTAAGTCTGTGCTGTCTGGGAGCCAGCATGCTGCCCCCTACAGGCCAGGCAGACCCCACTTCTAAACTATATTTAGCAGCCTGTCACCAACAGCACTTGCTGCCACACTGTACGGGGGGGGGGGGGGTTACTGAGTGCAAACAGGAAGAATGCAGACAGGGATTTGAAAGAGGACTCCCTCCCCCCTGCCCCACTGGACAGAGCTGCCATAAATCCCTATTAATAATCGGTGAAGGAAGTGGCTCGATCTAACATGCAAGGCCTGTCCTGGACCACCGGGGTAAGTGAGGGGGGGGGGGGAGAGAGATCAAAGTCAGACCAGATGTCCTCCGTGACCTTTGGGGACATCTTGGGCTTCATGGCCGTCTGTGCCAGACACTGTCAGTGGCACTGTGGCACGTACGCACAAACACACACAGACGCACACGCTCACACACACATACACACACATGTATGCACGCACGCACACAGACACTGGCACACACACACAAACACTAACTTGCAGACACAGATGTACACCCAAAGTCACACACAGACACTCACACACACACTCACACACAGACACACATGCCTGGCTGACTCCATGCTAAGTGGATCCAGACCCCAAACCACTAGGTGCTTAGCGCAACATCTTCTACCTCACTAAGAGATCTCATGTTAACTCAGCAAGGGGCGCAGGAAGTGGAGGGACAGGGGACATGTACCCCCAATATTTAATTTGGCTTAATTCACTCTCCCCTAAATAAA
This sequence comes from Paramormyrops kingsleyae, assembly GCF_048594095.1. Lineage (NCBI taxonomy): Eukaryota > Metazoa > Chordata > Actinopteri > Osteoglossiformes > Mormyridae > Paramormyrops > Paramormyrops kingsleyae. The sequence goes on along the minus strand of NC_132797.1, from coordinate 4,611,819 downwards.
CACACCTTTGCAGCTTAATATCACCTCTCCTACGCCCTCAGCTGTCTGGGACACGGATCCACATGTAGAAAATACCCCCAAAAATGCACAAAACAGAATCTGTTTCCTGCTATTTCTGATTTATACCATGAGGGCAGAAGCGTGTGTGACGGCAAGCTGGGGACGACACCAGAAAGACGGCCTTCATGCTGCCCCAAGAGCCATTATGATCACGTAACATGATGAGTGCAGCTGATCAGATGAGCGGGGAGCAGAGAATTAGCTCAGGGTCCCCAGGACGGCGAAGGGCCACATCTCCAATGCGGGAAGCACCAGGATGCCCCTGGTCGGAGGCGCCAGAGAGCCCTACAGGTGGAAGGCCCTGCGTCCTGGTTCGGGGGGGGGGGTGACACCTTCTGATCTGCCCGCCACCTTTAAAATAGGCACGCCCCCCCCACCAATGACAGGAAGAAATACAACACCTTTCCACGTTCTCTGCTGACCACTTTCTGCCTATAAATACCCCCCCTCATCTCGTACCCTGCCGTGTCGGTGCTCCCCTTTTTCCCCCTCCATTTCTGACACCTCCAGGTTTAAAATAAATCCTTGCTAACTGCCCTCTTACCCCCACAAAAGCCCCTGACAGGCCAGGACGACAGCATCTCCTCCCATCCTGCGTTTTGGGCCCTCAGTGTAAAGATAATGCCACCCCTCCCCACCCCTTGCGTTCGGCTCTCCATTCCATTGCGGCCCTAAAAACTGCCCCCATCGTGGGCTATTCATAGTCCGGTCGGAAAAAATGCTTCTCAGTGGTGGTGAAATGCGCCATTGATGCAAATGGGCCACTCAGAACCTCTCATCCTGCAGGTGAAGCTGCAAGCAGAGGGGAAAAAAAAGAGATAAAAGCCCTCCAGGCAGGGCACAGAACCCACCTCCTTCCGTGTCCAAACGGGCACAGAACACAGATCCACCCCTCCTCTGGTTATCCGGAGGCATAGAGCACAGTTCCGGCTACCCGCTGACTCGCAGCAGGGACAGAGCACAGTCCCACCACGCCCTGGATCACAGCGGGGGCCAAGCACAGTTTTGTCCCCCCCAAATCCCAGCAGGCCACAGAGCAGTTTCGTGAGACATGTGACGACTTTTTTTGCCACCATCTGCTATGTATAACCATAAACAAACAGGCTCCAGAGACACCGACCGAAAGGCACGAAAGACACCCTCTCCTGGCGGAGACTGCCGGGCCATTAGGAAGTGCTGTCGGCAGCATGCGTCACAGCTACGCGGGCGGAGAGGCAGGGGCGGAGAGGCAGGGGCGTCCGGAAAGCTCACAAGAGGAAGCGCGGCGAGAGAGCAGACACCGTCCTACGGGCACGTCCTGCCGGAACGGGACACCATATGTCCGTGTAATCTGAAGTCTGTCGTGTGCCATGGGGTTCTGCTGCGTCCCCGACGGTGCCATGCCGGAGACCCCTTTTGTGGCGCCGCCCTAGTGGCAGGAGGCCGGAAAGGCAGCAGTTGGTTAGACTCGGATGGGAAGGGTAGGTGTGGTACAGGAGAGGGGAGGGGCCAATACGTAGACCAATCAGGGAGTTTGGGAGGCAGTTCATTACAGAAGCTGCTAGGAAAAGATAGGGTGGCTCCACAGGGCTACTGTCCTGTAAAAAATGGGGATGAAGAAGTAGATGTCCACCCAAGGTGAAGCTTGGAGCAGAGGCCCCTGTAGGACCTGGGCACCACCCCAAAGTCCAGCAAGATGCTTGCTGGTGCACCAACTCATTACGTGTCCAAATGAGACAGGAGGCTGTGGTCCTATAAGGGTCATTGGTCTAATAGTGAAGCTCCTTCCGGCTCTAGAAACACCTGCAACCAAAATCCTGAAAAAGCTGTCCTACTTCAGTCAGGTCTCCATATCCTCTACATCTCCATGTGAATAACAAACATCAGTACTATCTTACAGGACAGCCTGGCCTATGCGTCACCGATACCCTGTCCTGCATGACATTAAGGCCATTTCGGCTGGCACAAAGCATTTTTTGGTACGATCTGAATAGGAACTCTTAACCCGCAAATATTTAATCCATTTCCCTTGAGATTCAAATCATATCATTAATATTTGTGTTTTCCCACTGTTCTGGGAATTAATGTGCACTTTCGGTCACACAGTTGGATTGTTCCAACGGTGGATTTCCACACGTCCATATTTTACCAAAATGTTACGGCCTGGCAGAGCAGCAGCCGGAGACGGACCCAGTTGTCCCCTCAAACTTTAGCTTGAGAAACTGCTACTTTTTTTCTCAACACTATAAGGTTATCTTGCCTGTAGGGGGCAGCAAAAGTTTTTCTCCTCTTTTGTCTTTTGGCCTTTTCTCCCTCGGACTTTTAATGTTATACTTTGACAGCTTTTACCCCCATAATGCCATTAATAAACATTTCTTAAACACCTTGGGTAACTATGTTAATTGGCTGATGTTGAATCGATGATGTCACTCACGATACGGCTGAATTTTCCCGGTCGAGGTTAGCTGTATGCTATGATTCGTTTTAGCTATTTTATCCATAATGCCTCGCACATGACGAGAGAATGTCAGTGACTCCTCAATGCAAAATAATGTTGAGCGTTAGTTTTCCCCTTACGTAGGGATGCCTTCATCTTCTAGAGGAAGAACACAGTAACTGTAGACAGATTGTACGCATATTACTCAATCGTACAGACATTACCAATACAGAATGACAAGCACCCAACAGAAGTGGTCTCCACAGACCTCCGCCTGTATATTCCGGGGAACTCGATGTTCTGGAAAACTCTACAAGAAGTTTTTTTTTTTTTTCTTCTGCCCTACAGCACTGTGGACAACTCTCAGCTGTCACTCTGTGTGGTCCAGTTACAATCGATGCAGGAGAAACGGGAAGAGGGCTGGGTGGACGGCCCAGTAGGGGGAGCTCTACCCCCGGGACCACGTGCTTGCTGCTGGACGTGGTGACAATGGTTCCATTATGGAGTGAGGGGTGCCAGCCACAATGTTATGGTGTCTTATTTCCTATTATCTTCGCTTGACCTTTAAGGTGATGGATTTCTTCTCCTTTTATCCCTGTTTCTTTTCCATTCATACGGTCAGTACAGGCAGGCTCCAGTAACTCACAACCCAACAAGTAAAATAAGCTATGTACTGTGTTTCCAGCTACAAGCTCTACCATAAACCAACCCCCCCCCCCCCCCACTTCCCACCACACTAACTCACCAGTGTTCGGTCAAACACTGACAAGTTTATGTGTCGGCGAATGAATCACATCTAAACACTGCAAGAGGCAAAACAAAGTGAAAGATTATGTGCGACGCTACATAACTACGGAAGGAAACCCCGTTAATCTCAGCCACTTCACAAAGTCTCTGTAACGCTCAACATTTGTCAAAACATTTCTTACCGTGACACATTAATATATCAGCCCTATAAAACGGGCCTCGTAATTTCCAAATGCGACGTTTTTCTAGAGCTGAAATGGCTCTGTGACAAATCGCATGTAATACGCTAATTGACACGCGGAGAATCGCACCATTTCTGGTGGTCGGCATCTTCAGGGAAATCCGTCCCATCTGTGGAACCAGCAGAACTCGTCCACCGAGTGACGCCCATAGTATGTTTACATTGTAAAAGTCATTACCTGTGTCAGCATGTTATCATTTCACAATTTAGAACAATTTGAAAGTCGTAAACAGCACCAACACCTGGCTTGATATCCCGCTTGACGCCTCATCATTTACATTAGTCCCTTTTAGTGTTAAGATCTGCTTAGTCAATCCAGATACTTAAAGGCAACCGAGGAAAAATCAGAGATGACAAAAATTGTTGATAAATTCACTCCTCCTACGTTGGATTATTAAGGTAATGGTCTCATAGCTATCAGACATCCCCTTTATTTTGGGTGTCCAGGTAGTTTGACCCAAATATACTTAAAAAATAAGGAAAAACGTTTAGCCACAAGACCAGCTCCTTACACTACACTTAGAGCAGTACCAAACTGGTACACCACAGAGCATCCAGTCATTTTCAATATTAGGCAGGGAGGGTAGGGAGGAGCTGATGGTCACGTGAATGAAAATTGCAGGACGTAAGAAGGTTATGTGTAAGAGTAACATTTCCCAGACGCAGCTTGTGTGCATTTTCATTTCAGAGAAATTACAGTGCTACTGACTGCAAACCTATAATCCATAAGTCTTGGGGCCCCAGAAAGGAGCCTTTCATGCAGTTCTGGTTCCGTTTAACAATCATGTCTATCTGTCCATCCAAATGAGCCGGACAGGGGGTCACTTCAATTCAGTTCATTTTTATATAGCGCCTTTCACAACGGAGTCATCCCAAGGCGCTTGTTACATTTCACCAAGCTTCGTAATCCTCTTTTCGGTAAGGAAATTAGGCTTCTGTCACTCGACTTGGGAAAATCGGGCAGTCTTCACTACTTCTGGGAAAGAAAGAGCCTAACACCATACAGGAGAAACATGGGATGGAACCACAGCTAGCTGAGAAATGAGAGCGGTTACCCAGTCCGGGGGCTCCAAAGACCCTCCGGGTAAATCCGCACCGCAGCACGTTGGTGCACAGGTCCCGCCGTTTTCGCCACACCGAAAACTAAATCTGAGCATCGCTGTTTCATTGCCGCAATAGCAGAGAGGAGGGAAGATCCTTCGTCGGATCCGTTTGCGCTAACGAACGACATGAGGCTCCTGGCTTAATTAAACGCACGGAGACAGACTGGGTTAATGAAAGACTGAGGACGATATCATACCTCGGGCCCGATCGTAATAAAGGCAGGGAGCGCCGCTCGCTTTCGCTCGCCTGCCACCCCAAAATGCTGTCGTAATAAAAATAAGCCGGTACCTCAAAAACATCACCCATCCCGCTGGGTGACCTTGGAGCTCGGATCCCAGCACTATCACCGTGCAGCGAGGCGTGTTCCTGCTCTGGACGACAGGAACTGGATTACAGGAATGTGAAGTCATTCCGTCAGGCTGATTTAAACAGATTTTTTTTTTCGTTGGGTCCCGTGCTGGCTTAAGGGGCGGGGCTTCCATCAGTTCATGATGCGGTGGGACCGTCCCACCCAACTCCCCCCATCCCCCTCGCCACCAACTTCCTGTCTTGTCTGTCACGCTTGGGCCCACGTGGCGTCCAGGGCAGACGGAGACGCAATAGTGCCAACGGGCCGGATTGGGAAGCGGTGACCTCATCCTCGCGGCCAACCGCGGGGCCGTTTCTATGGCGACACAGCATGAAAAGCCGGGTGACCCATGCGGGGGCCCCGATGTGGCCAATCACACCTGGACGTAGTATCTGTACACTAAACGCACCTCCCATCCAAAAAAATGAATTAATACTGCCAAAGTAATACATTAATAATCTAAGTCCATATGAACAGCAATAGACACTCAAAAGGAAAACTCAATTTTCACAGCAGCTGAGTAAAAGTACTTTGGGTAAACAGATAAACTGATGTTATCTTTCAATATCAGGTGATTCGGGTAAACTGATTTACTGGATTGTTCATTTTGTGCATTATCACCATCAGGTGAACCCAAATTCCACATGCTGGATTTCAGGAGGAAACCAGCAGCTGTGGCCAGAACACAGGCTGTCACACGCTAATACGGACAAGAGTCCTTCACTCCTTAAATACGTTCAAGTGAGTCACTGTCACTGGCCACCAATGGCGAATAAAAAGCTTCAGAAACTTCAGAAAAATAACAATACACAAAATGCCCACCAGGTGTCTTTAATACCATCCATCCACCCTCAATAGGGGGGTTGCGGGGGTCCAGAGCCTATCCCAGAAGCAAAGGGCACAAGGCAGGGAATACTACTGCTCCCTGTATCTATAATACCAATCTAATAGGTAAAACATTCCCCAAAATCGGGCCCATCAAGAACATGCGCGGGTGCACGCACGCACACACACACACACACGCACGCACACACACACACGCACACACACGCACACACACACACACACACACACACACACACACGCACACATGCACGCACGCGCACACACACACGCATGCACACACACACACACGCACGCACGCACGCACGCACACACACACACACACGCACACATTTTTGCATTTTTAGTTTTTTCATTGCAGTCACGGATTTTTATTAAATAAAAATATTTTTAAAAAATGGGTATTCATCACGTTGTGGGGACATTTGGTACACACACACACGTGTGCGCACACACACATACGCAGCACATGTACACACACACACACATACACACACGCGCACACACACACACGGCCTGTGTAATCAGGAAGATGTTCCCTTCGGTGCCCTGTACAGGACAGTCAAAAGTGACTGGGGGAGAATGTCTTAGGAAACGCAATGACGGTCAGACATGGAGGGAAAGGGAAGGCCCTCCCTGGGGTCCTCACTGCCCTAATGCGCCATCGAATGCGATCACCCGCCGCTGCAGCGATCATGTTCCCGTGTGGTTTTCTGCGAGCTCCTGGGCAGAATCCACCAGGGGCTCTGGCAAAATTCACCGTAATCTCCAAACTAATCCATGGTATGGAAGTATGGAAAAAACAGAGAGCATATTCCTTCAGAGTAAGTTTACAGCCTGTGTTTATGAATATTCAATCACAAATCAGGCATATTCTGCGAGGGCTGATGCTGTACAGGATAAACGATGCAAAGCCCACTTCAGAAAACTCCAGGTACAAATTTAGACAGATTTAAATGTCACCCCAAATGAGAGACTCACCATGCTGTCAGACTCAAATGACGAATTGTTTATAAACCCAAATGTATTTCGGTACCGTTTCTGCACTGTTACTATGTTCATTCACACAAATCTAAACCTCAACCTTTGTACAAAAACAAATAACCCAGTTACAAGATGTACACTAAAATTACTGACTCAGCCATACATGTGAATATACTGTAAGACCATGTCAGATTAATTTCTGAGATTTAAAACTACAAAAAATACAATATTTTAAAATACATTCCGTGTGTGCCCACACATGTACACACACACACACACACAAACGCACTAGGTATCTATATTTTTATGGGGACTCTCATTTTTATGGTCTTATCCCTAATCTTAACAATGACGACCTTAACCCCAACCCGGCCCTTATCATAAGTAACCAAACAAAATACTTTTGGCAATTTTAGTTTTTCGATTGCATTCACAGATTTTTATGAAATTAAGCATCCTTCTATCAGGACCGAAAAAATGTCCCAGGAAGGTCTAGCAGGTTATCATCACACTGTGGGGACATTTCATCCCCCCAGTGGAGCTAATGCATGCATGACCACAGACGGAGACACACAGACACAAACCTAAAAGCCACGATGTGAAGCAATGGCTGGACTGGTTTGATACTACCCAACAGGTCCCACTAGGATAAATTTTAAAATTTACCTAAAATAACTGAGCTGAAACTGACCCTATTTCAGTATTCAGCAAGTAAAAAAATTAAACTAAAACTAAACTAAAAACCCCTGATAAAGGATTTTTAAAAATCCCCTCAAAGCCTCCTCTTCCCTAAACACAAAGGCCACGTCTACAAATACAGTATTTAAGGCTCAAAATGACATATTTAATTTAACATTTAATTTGTGCTTTTATAAAACAATGCACAAAACTACAAGAATGTTTTTCTTATGCAAGCGCGAGGTGGAGTGAGTGTGTATTTTTTAAAACACATACCCGCGTTAGCATATATGCATTAACAAAGTTTGCAATTATGGCAAGGACTAGTTTTTTCAGCTTTAAAGCAATACGCGCTGCCTTATAAATTAACTATACTGATTACTTTGATTTCTTGTCCATAAATCATTATGAAAATTTGCTTTTCCATAAATCATCACAAATATAATCAAAGAAAAACATACATATTATAAACAGCTTCGAACTGTTTTGTTAAATAGAGTTTAATCTAAAAATGTACAGCAATAAATAATTTTGTGCAGACATTTGCGTCTGTCTAAACAAATCACTTTTAAAACACACACACACACCTGTAAATGCGTGCGTCTGATTATTAGCACATAAAAAACTATTTTTTAGACTGAGAATGCGCATAACTGTAGGCAAAATTAACATTACCGGCGAATTCTTTACCTTGTCGTTAAATATAACAAAACGGTCTCAGCAGAGGAGAGCTTTATAACTGAGTTGGGTTTTATGCATTAAGAATGGTTTTAACTTTAACGCAGAGAGAGCAGCTTTTTTCTGCCGACCGTAATCGCTCGGTGCGCCGCTTTCCTCCGCCGCGCCTCCGCGTTTCAGCACCACGAAAGGCGGCTGCTGGCGGTGAGCACGGCCGCTGATTAGCGCTCCCGCGGCCGCCAGCGAAACAGCGTCGGTCCCGCCGCCCTTCGGCTTCACGGTCGCGACAACGGCCGACTACAACGCGTGGACAAAAACAAATAAATACATAAATAGAAAAATGGACGCTGTGTAGGATGTGGTAATAAAAAATTCAATAGTGGGGGGCCTTTGAATAAAAAAAAAAAGAATTCAAGTGCTATTATAACTGTTACAGGTACGTGTGGAATTACCGGCTTGGTTTCTTTACTACCAATTTTTTTTTTAGTAAGGGGCAGACTTTCTGTGGCATTTTCAGGGTGCAGATGGTAGCAGTGGGGGTGTATGGTGGTGGGGGGGGGGGTGGTTTGGGCATGGCGGGGGGGGGGGGGGGGGGGGGTGTGCCATGCAGGCTGGGCCGCTTTGTGGAGCCTATCTGAAAGAGGCGCTGAAACAAAAGATCGGCCTGGTGTTGAATTTGTGGGAAAATCCAATGGCATTTATTTATTTTTGAAGCCTGAAGAAAAGGGGCAGGGGGGGGGGGCAAAAAAAAGGACAACACTGATGGCGAAGAGTGGCACAGACAGGGGACGAGCGGGGGCATCGTCTGATTGGGCGACGGTGGTAAATCTTCCCAAACGTCTGGCAAGTTTTTCATACACGTCCTGAGATCACGGGACATTATTCAATGACAGCGGGCCGCAGGCGGACGTGACAGGGGGTTATTTTACCGTAGTTTTACTAAACTAACTCAGAAACACTGGAGATGTGACCTGGGTAAGCTGTTGTGAATTAGCCACTGTCCTATCAGAGACCTGGAGATCATGACAAACGGGAAGTGGTCAGAGGCAGATGAGATACAGGAGTAGGGTCCTGTGTGTGTGTGGGTGTGTGTGTGTGATGTGTGTGTCCTCGATTAGCTGTGGGATAATCAACCACACCGCCCCCCAAACACACCCCATTCCCTCACATAGAGGCGTGGGAACAGCCTTCAAGGTTCAACCCTAAGTCATTTGTGGGGATCCTGGCAGCAGATGTGTGTGTGTGTGTGTGTGAGTGTGTGTGTGTATATGTGTTTGCGCATGTCAGAACTGCATGTTTGTGCTTCCAGTCACACTCTTCAGTTGTCTAATTGCCATTTTCATCTGTCTGCTTGTGCCGTAATCTCTGGCGATTAAGCTTTGTTTCATATTATGTGGTAGGCGCCCAGGAAGGGGCGATGTCCGGGGTGGGGGGGTGCCGTGGGGTGGGGTGGGGTACCCCCACCTTCACTGGCAGCTGGGAGACAGGCACCCCCCAGCCTCCAGCCCAGGCCCAGGACAGGCCAAAGGGTCTCAGGTAACGTGTTATGATGGTCTACATTTCTGGTAGTCTGTGTCCAGACCTGCCTCAGGCCCATTGCAGTGTGTGCGCGCGTGTGGACGTGCTTATTGCATTGTGGGGACCAAATCTCGCCACAATGTGATAGAAGCCTGTTTTATTGATGTTGTGGGGACCATTTTTCAGGTCCCCACAAAGATCTGTGACTGCAGTCAAAAAAGCAAAAATGTCACGTATTTTGTTTGGTTATTTATGGGTAAGGTTAGGACTGGGAAGGTGTTGGGATTAGTTTTCCCCATAGAAATGAATGGAGAGTCCCCACAAAGATATAGTTACAAACTTCTGTCTGTGTGTGTGTGTGTGTGTGTCTGTCTTAATGTCTAGCTTATGTTTAAACTTGAAAACAATGGAGATGAAAGCGGCCGGATAAGCCAGTTCACACATCCACACAGAACTCAAATCTTGCACTCATCTTAAAAGAAACACAATTAAAAAAAATACACACAGAGTTGCAAAGTATTTCTGATTTCCTTACTCAACAAGGCATCAATCATTGGGGAGCATAATGAAAAAAACAAAATGATGTGAATAATGTGAAATATGTGGAATGACAGTCCATTCCATCATCATCAAAGCATATTTCAAATAAGGCGTTTTAAATGCTTGCATTAAATGGTTTCAGAAACTGTGAAAAATGTGAAAATTATTTTTTAGCACGCAATAATTCAAATATTAAAAAGCAGGGTTAAAGTTAAATTCTTAAACGAGTCTGGAGATACACATCTGTGTACAAATAAGAAAACCAGCCAAATAGAAATTTGCTAAAATCATTTTTTGAAACATCGAAAAATAATCAGCAGCATGTGATGCACAGAATTTCTGAAAAATGTGTTGAAAGTACAGTGATGCGAGCAGCACAGGCCGGTGGAAGAAGCACAGTCATCTTTGCTGTATATACAGTATGTTTCTCTCTTTTTCCTATTGGAAAACATTTTTTTTTCTATTCATCCACCGTAACTATTAAGCAACGATATTAAATATCAGCAAATGATTTCAGATGGTGAAATATGTCAGAACGGTTTCTTGATATCAAATAAGGGGTTAATGGAAAGGTCAGAAGCCATCCAAAATACCCGAAGCAAAAGCATTCTTTTCAATACCTGACTTGCAGTAGCTGCACGACTGCAACTGATTTTAAAAAGTATATTTACTTTACAAAATTACACCTTTGAAATTACAGCTGAGAATAAAAAAAAAAATCAAAAGACATTTATGGAAGTGAAAAATCCTGACTTCTTCTTGTTGGTTAGTTAGAAAAGCCGCATAATACAATACTTCTTAACATGCGAAATGTTTATTGTTTATTTTTTTTTAACTATTGTATAAATGGTATATAAAAATAATTGCATCATATTTTTTTCCGTTAGAAACATTTTCAATAGATTGCACACACACAGCGATGTGAAACACCCCCCCCCACCGAAGACTGCCAAGCTTTAATGGAGGGGGGCCCATAGACCATATTTGATTCGGATAAAAAAATAAAAAAATTTAAATCATGAAATAGCAGTTTGTTAAATATTATGAAAAGAAACAATGTCTGGGGTTAGAATAATGACAGGGGAAGTGAATTAACTGGTAAACACAGGTCACTCGACTGCCACCTTTCCCAGCAAAGCATGACTCAAACGAACCCAAAACTATTTTTCAACAGAAATAACTAATTATATCTAAAAAAAATCATAGTGGGGAACTTTAGTGGGCATTGGATGGCCTGGTAACAAGTAACAGGACGTCAAAGGCGTTTCACGGCATGAAGAAGCCGCAGAACTATTCAGTGGTTTGAGAAACACACGGATGCCACATTAAATCACTTTATTCCTAATTTTTTCCACCCAAGAGCAAACAAACACCTGTAAATATTAACCATGTCTATCTACCATCATTTTCTGAAGTGTTGCATGATTGTGCTGTTTTAGTATCTAAGACTAACGATTTCATCTTTAGATGTGTGTGTGGATGTAATTTAAAGGTGAAGACAACATTAGGATACAGAGTCTGCACACACACACGGCCGCGCGGACGGACACAAACACGGATAAGCGTGCACGCGCACACACACACACATAGACGGATGAACATGAACACGGACACGAGCACACACACACACACACACACACACACACACACACACACACACACACACGGGCGTGCGGATGTCTCACTTACGCGGATTCACGAATCCTCTCCTGCCCCAGATGGGTGTCCAGCTTCCCTCTTCCTCGGTTTCACATTATTTTGTTTCGATTTTTTTTTTTTTTTTTTTACTTTTCCAGATCCGAATCTCTGTTGAGGATAGAGGAGGGCAGCGGTCAGCATGTGGCGATCAGACGGGCGATCCGACGAGGCGGCCGAATGCAGCGGGCCCCGGGCTGAGGAGCTACCCCTTTACCTAGCAACCAGGCCCGGCACTGCACCGCCGAAAGCCCCGACCCAGGGCTTGGCACCACCCGCGACAATGGGAGGCCAAGGCTGACGCGTGTTCAGCTCGTCTGCTGCTTAACAAGTCTTTGAATGAGGAATGTTAGCAAACAGATAAACAGCATGTCTGGTGCATGGCTAATGGCTCTGCCAGTGCAGCCTCAACACTGGCTGAGCCTATGAATTATTCAGCAGTCTGAAAAAGGAACACCCCCTTACCCCCCCCCCCCCCCCCCCACCTACCCAACTCAAATGCCTTTGGTAGCAGAGCGACATGCAAGGAGTGTGCCTTCATCCTATGCGGAGACGCGTTTCTTTAGAGCGAGAAAAAAAGAAAGCCTGAAAATTCAACACGCACAAAAAAATCGTAAGACAGACGTGTGGGATGGAGTCGACGTCACAGCCCGACGCTCAGTGTAACCTTCTTCCTTTTTATAAAAAAAAAAAAAAAAAATGAAATCTGCCTTTTTCCTGTCTTTTGTTTGGAACTGGCACCTGTCCCAGAAAGTGCTCCGGCACGACACGGAGCCGTCCCTCTGGCGGGCAGGGGAGCGGGGTGGCAAGAGAGCGAGAGAGAGGGAGAGAGACAGGGAGAGAAAGAGAGAGAGAGAGAGAGAGAGAGAGAGAGAGAGAGAATGAGAGAGGGAGAGGTGCAGGGTGGCGGAGAGCAGGAGAGCAGGGCCGGCCCCCCGTCCACAGAGCAGTATGACCGTCACAGCAGTGAAAATGCCAAGGGTTCCCCCAAAATGGGATCGGGGGGGTGCAAGGAAAAGGGGTTTGCGAGAAAGAAAAAGTAAGTGTTCTCCGAAGTGGGCGAAAAAAGACTAAATTAAAAAGAAAAAAAAAATTGAAAAGACCATCGCAAAAAAAAACAAAAACAAAACGATAAACACTCCACAAAATAATTCACAAAACGACGACCTCCCCCCCCCCCCCCCCACACCCAGAGGCGAGAGGGGAGAAAAATAAAACAGGAGGAGAAAAATGCAGAAAACGAAATAGGCAACTTGTTGCAGGTTTTTCCTGGTGCCAGTGCATGCAGTTGGAGGCAGAGAGTTAAAATCCAGCTCGCAGCAAGAAAAAAAGAGAAAAAAAAAGCGAGTCTCCTTCAGCCCAGGCCGTTGGAGGGAGGCCCTCGCTCTACAAACAGCAGCCCAGTTTTTTTTTTCCCCCCGCAGAGCTCCAGCCCCCCCCCCCCCCCTTGCGAGCTGCCGGGGCCGGGCGCGGGAGAAGCAGAGAAGGGGGGAGCCAGCCGGAGTCTGCTCTATGTGGAGGGGCCCCCCAGCCGATGATGAAAACGGGAGCACGAGTGCCGTGCCTCTCCACCACGCGTCCGCTGCCGCGACGAGGAACTGCACTCGCAGTTAGAGAGAGAGAGAGAGAGAGAGAGAGAGGGGGAGGGAGGAAGGGAGAGAGGGAGGTATATGGGTGGGAAACAGAGAGAGAGAGAGAGAGAGAGGAGGAGTGCGGGAGGCTGGAGTGACACAAAATCCACTCCTCCGGCAAACCCGGTGCAGACGCAGTGCGCAGCCGCGCAGTTCACTCTGCGCCATTGGTCGCCCACCAAAGAAAAGAAAAGTGAGGGAGGGAGAGAGGAGTGCGAGCAGGACATGGGACACGGGAGCAGGGTGACCGGAGAAAAGCCCACAGAATAATTAGCCGCGTTTCACGCCCCCCCCTCCCCCCCCGGGTCACTGCCAGACTGGGGGGAAAGTCAGAAAAAAACGATGATTTAAAAAAAAAAAAAAAAAAAAAAACAATTTGACAAGTCGTTTCACTCATGTCCATCACCTCCTTCGGATGCTGCAAAAGGGGGGAAGCAGGACAGTCAGATTTCGGGAGGGGGGGGGGGGGGTGACAGAGGAGAGAGCAGAGCGTGGCGGGCACCGAGTCTCAGCGGCCATCTCCGTAAAGATGCGCACTGTGCCAGCGGTTAGCCGTTAGTTTAGCCAGTGCTGCCCACCCACCCCACCCCCCCAGTGAGTAAAGAGCACCCTCTGTAACTATTTTGGCAAAGAGTCAAGAGGCGATAAGCATTCGGGTGAGAGTGTCAACTCCACGCTCATCTTCCAGGAGGGTGGATGGGGGGTGGGGGGGGAGAAGGACAAATCGGGAAAAAGGTGACCCCCCCCAGGAAAGATAAAGATAAATAAAGATAACACCCAAGATAAATGGCTCGCCGTCCCTTAGGCAGACCTGGGCAGAGTCAGAGCTGAAATATCATACAAAGTGTCTAATAACGATCCCCCCCCCCACCCCCCCGCTAGCCCAACCCCTCAAATTCAACCAGCCTGTTTGGAGATGAAGTACTCAAGACACTTTAGCTGGTTACAAACTGTGTAGTCCACTGGTATGTCCAGCTACCCAAACAAGCTAACGGTATTCTGTGAAAACTCACCCGTAGGACCTTTGGACGTCACTCTATAACCTCACCCCCCAACGTTTTTATTTTTTTTTAAATTTCAAACGTCCTCCCCTTCTTCCCGCCACCCTTTTCGCCCTGCCGCTATCGTTTGGCTTTTTCCATTTGTAGCAGATTACTGTAACGCTATTGTAAAACAACATCCTGCCCACTTCCTGCTCCAGCACAAGCAAAAAAAAAAAAAAAAACAGCAACTAAAGTCTCTCTTCCTCGAAGTAACAGAGCGACGGAGGACAGAAATGGAGGACACGTTTATCTGAAATTTGTCCTGTATTCTGGTTTACGACAGCAGGTTTGTATTCAGCCGTGTAGCCGACGCGGAATGAGGGATTGGAAGAAGAGGGGAAAAAAGGTTAGGAAGCCGGATTTTTTTAATTCTTCTGAAACGATTGAGTTTGTCTAGGAGAGGGTCTGATTAACATTCCCGTGGTGGATCGTACCATGGCAGCTCTGGGGGGGGAGGGTATGAGCCGGTGTTGCCGATGCCCTGGTGATGAAGGGGTGGGTACACATGGACCCCACCCCACCCCACCCCGTGGGGTTCTCCTCCCTTGCTGGGCAGACTCGGCCCCTCCCGGGTCCTTTCGAGGGCTTTCCCCCCCCCCTCCATGGTGACTTTCGAGCCTCAGTCCTGCAGAGGGACCGGCAAAGGTTCCAAGAGACACGGGCAAAAATGAAAGCGCTGCCCACCCCCCCCCGGCTTCCGTCAGTCGAGTCCTGAAACAGAACCCGCCTCACGGTAAGAACGCGGTGACATGGCAGTCCGCCGCCACGCACAGCCCCTCAACGTCACGTCTCGCCACAGTGCCTGGACCAATCGCAACCTCCGCCGTCGTGGGGCGAAAGGTCGGGCGCAGCTGCCCGGGCCCTCGGGCTCCCGCGTATGCCGCTATGCGGACCTTCGGCCCGATGTCAGGAGCACCTCTTCCCGTGCAATGTTCCGCTCCTGGTACACCGGAACTCAGCTAGCCTTTAACCTGCTACCCGGTTCAGGCGAGGACGCTCCTCTGGTAGGGGCGGCTGCCAGCCTTTACGGCACGAGGTTTTATTGCCTCATTCCGAGCGCCGCTTCCGACTGTCGGCCAGCACTGATCAAACACACCCTCCCTGCCATGTTTACCTGTGTTGTTTGTTTTGGAAATGGTTCAGGCCCTTTATATGTGTCCCCCCCCCAAAAAAAAATCTTGAACAAAGCAGTCCACCAGACTCTTTGTTTTGTTTTATGGATTCGAGATACAGCTCTTTCAGACACAATAGTGTATACTTTCTAGCCTTAGGTATACTTTAACAATTGAGGGGTGACATTCATTTACGCTGCTATTTACAATAATAAAAATTGTAAATATAATAAACATAAAAATATAGTTAAGTTAACAATTAAAAACAAAAACATTCTCTGTACCTTTAATAATTTACTCCCTGCCTCTATATTTCCGTCCATTTTAAAAGCCTGATTCAAATACACAAAAAAGCAGTAAATCACAGCATTGAAGATCAACCGAGAATTTTTTTTCCTGCAAGGGTAAGATAGTCTGTGACAGATACATTTCACAGCACACACATTACATATCCGTATAACCAGCATATGGAAATGTCAGGAATCCAATCACGATAAAATGCTCTTAAAAGAAGTTTTTAAAAATGGTTTGAATTAAAGAAATGTTGAGAGCACTTAGAAATAAATGTTAATTCCCCCCAAAGAGACCATGCAGATTGCAGTAACGTCCAGCTCAGAAGCACATCACTCTCTTTCCAAGTGACACAATTACGTTACAGTCCCAAAAGGACAGCAACAAAAATCTTGTTCCCTTATTCTTATTCACACCTTTTACATAATCTGATTTTAAATCTTTCTAATTTTAAAAAAGTGAAGGAAATTATAAGTTTAATTGAAATCCGCACAACTTCCACTCGGATACCTTGAATTTCACAACAAAACCTCCAAGTCCACTTGGAAAGGTAGCCCCTGGCTGCAGAGTGACAAGACGATAAATCTGAACAGTCGGAATATTAAGTACTCCAAAAGTTACAAAACATAGGTATGTAACTTCTAGCTAAGTATTTACATTTTTAAAAGGAAATAGTCAGACATTTTTTTTAAATTCTGCGGCAAAGAGTCAAATCCCTGCTTCATGACAAGTGTGATACCGCAGCTTAACGTGCAATCTGTATGCCATATTTTTCGAGGTTCCTAAAACCATTTACATATCACCATGACTCCAGAACTGTCATTTTTAATAGCCAAAGGCGTTATTAAACTGTGTCCCATTGATTCTGTGGTTATTTTGAAGACAGCAAAAAAAAAAAATAGTGATGGCACAATCTGAACAGGCCCAAAGCTATAACGGCAGGCCTCGGTGTGTGCAGACCATGGGGGCCTAACGGTATTATGCAGCACACCCGAATACACGGTGTGCTCGAATTCACACGTAAACACACCTTTAAATATACCTACAAATCACGAACGTCCGTGTATAGCTGCTGTATGTAATTTTAAGGAATTATATATTATTGTGCTCATAATTTAAAAAATTATACAAGCAATAAATTTAGAGATGTCGAAAGAATGAGCAATATTTATGTGTAGCTAAACAAATGTTAATTAAAATATTGCTTAAAATCTAATGTCAACATTTTCATACTTGGGGGAAAAAAACGGGACTAATCCTGCAGGATTTTAATTCAGCAAAGTGTCGTTTTGTACAGCAAATGTATTTTGTAAATAAAAATGCTGACTTTTTGTGTGAGTCCGCACATAACTTTGCTCAAAATCGGGTAATGTGGAGACGGGAGGCACAAGGAATGTGTGTGTGGGGGGGGGGGGAAGATATGCTACATAGTCACATCCTGCAAAGGTACGCAAAACAAACAAACGAAAAAGCTCTTGGCCTTTAGGGACCAACGTTTTGTCAAACGGACATGCGAACGAATGCGGGGGGTGCCGAAAAAAAAAAGTCGCAAGGACGTCAGCCGCCCCCCTGCCTTCCATGTACAGCAGCCGATTGACCCGGCGCTCAGACCGGAGCTCCCGCACGTGCCTAAACAACCTCTCGGCGAGACCCGTGACCCAAAGGTCACTCCCCATTGAGCCAGGAACAAAGGGCGTGACCCTGGGGTCAGAAGGCGCGATACGGGCCCATTGACAGGCGATGCTCTGTTTGCTTTGAGTAGGTAAAGATTACTAACACATTAACTAATACGGATTAAGGGGTTATTCCCCCCGGGATGACGCTGAGGATGTCGTACATCATCTCCCATTAACCGCCAAGGGAAACCCAAGAAGTCAGGATCGCTGTGCACATCTGCACAGCCTACATAAGCATATACAAGAAATGCAGTAATGCATAACAACATACGGGAAATCTAATTAATTAATTATCCATAAAAATCGATTATATATAGTTGATATATACAGGTAGCCGCAGATCAAAGGGAAAATAAACATACACACAGTCAACGATAAAAGCAGCACGTAACTGGAATAAGCTACCATATCTCTCTCGATAAGGACATTGAAACACAGTGGAAACACAAGGCAGAATAATTCAAAAAGCCAAATAACATGAAATGTAAAAGGACTGGCGAGAGCAATTACATCACATGCATCGCAAAGCACTCGCCCTCCAAATGAAGTATATAAAAGGGGCTTGATGGGCTTTTATGTTATGAAACAGGTAATAAAATGACTCCACAGCTTGTTTCATTGATGAGAAAGTAAGTTTTGGAATCGGGGAGGAGGGGGGGGGGGGGGGGGGGAGTTGGCATAACAGTTCACTGACGTTTCAGACAGGGTGGAGGAGAAATGATCCCGATCACAAAATGGAGGACACAGCATTTGAAGCACAACATGGCAGTCTCTGATAACACTGTAATAAGCTAAAAATAGCTTCGGTAAAAAAAAAGAAAAGAAAAAAAAAGAATCTACGTTAAAAAAAGTTTACATTGTGTGTTCTGTCTGTTTTCAGGAAAAAAGAATTCTGAAAAAACAATGTTAAGCAATAATGGGGATAATGAAAGACTGCAACTGAGCTTCCACAACTTCTGAAGATTTATATTAAATAACAGCTAATCTATTGGCAGTAAAATCAAAGCATATAATATTTAACCCGCACAGAGAGAAACCTAAAAATGCAGTCACAAACCACCAATTTATGCTATTCACAGCATTTTTAAAGTATAAGTTTACCACGTTAGCCGAGAAAATGACAAAATGACAATTACTAAAAAACATCTAACTCATAAAGTAATATATATATATATATACATACATACATATATATATATATATATATATATATATATATATATATATACACACACACACATAATATGATTCTGAAAATTCATAAATCCACATCAACATACACAACTGCTGAAAAGTCTGCTCCCATGAACAAAAAAAATCTGATGTTCTTATTTTATATATTACACTTATGCTTTTTTCTGCAGAATTTCACAACAAAATGTTTATTTTTTCAATATTTTCACATAATTGAATATGCTTGAATTTAAGGGATTATACGATTATAATTTCCAAAATACTCTTATTAAAATATATATTAAGAAACTGGAAAATAAAAATAACTAATTAATATATAAGAAATATTAAACTCCCATTCTGTTTATAAAGGAACAAATTCATCTTAAAGGACATTTGATTCCCGCCGTGAAAACTAACGGCAAAATTTAAAGCACAACACTGACAGGTATGAAATGCTAATATAAATTAGCAAAATGTCTCAGGTTCAACCAAAAAAAAGCAGAAAACCATGCATGTTTTGAGAACTGGATTATTCCTTATTGAATATACAGAACAATATTTAAGAAGAGACCACATCTATGATATTGTTACATCCCTGTCTAATAATAATTTAGCATACATTTTAAAAAGGAGAACATCTACCTAAATAGCCAATCAAGGATATATGCAAAATATTCACTTGTAATTTTGCCTGTATAAAACATAATGAAATTAAAAGTCACACACAAGAATATTATTAAATTCTTTAGGTTTTTATGTTCCTTTAAGTCAATATAGAGAAATATGAACATATACTTAATTACTTACATTATAAATCTATAATTATAATTGTATAACACAAAGTGATAATTTTGGTTACTTTGCAAATATAGTTTACTCACTAACCACAGGACTTACTGTATCATAACAAGGCACACGAGCCAAGCTAAAATACAATTAATTATAATACATACCTACCTACCATTCAATTTATGTATGAGACCGGAAAATACAAACTGACTTAGGCTACATCTGCACCAATGTGTTAAAAAAAATTGACGGGAGTTTCCAAAAGTAAAAATTCTGGACCATAATTTATCAATGATAATAATGTCATGTCACTTATAACCCAGAAAACAGAACAAATACACGGTGGACTGCTTAATTTTTTTAAAACAGATTGTCTATAATACTGAGGCTTATCTACGTTATTTCGGCACAGTCTGACATTTCTATGGTAAGATAATATTTTTGGGGACAAATTATAAACATTTTGAATAGATACATACTGTGTTACAGTAAGTGAAGTTGAAATCTATTAATGAACCAAGAATAAAACAATACATGCTTTTTCACACTTAAAGGACGCACCAGCAGAGCATGGTGTTCATAAGGTGTGTTTTATTTTAACCTCAAATCTGCTATACATCGACATTATGCATTTAGAATATTAAATATAGCTGTATTTAATTTATAATAAAAATGAGTGTAAACTATTTTAAAAGATGCAATTTCAAAATGAAAGAAATCAATTCTAATAATTTTATCCCAGATTAGAAAAAAATTGTGAGATAATTTGTGAAATAATTTGCTTATTGGTTTTTTTACACGCAATAATTCTCTCCTGTTTAGAAGTTGCAATTCAGCTTAAGCCCCGGATAAGACATGGAAGCAGATAGTACAGCCGTATGCATCCGAATTTAAGAAATGTTTAAGACATTAACGAAACAAACTACTGCTAATGAATCTGAATAATTCTGAGCTATTTTACTCTCCATTTGTATCAAATAATATAATCATGTGTTTGGTTGTGAACATAGTAAGATGTATTTAAAATACAGTTAAAAAATTTTAACTAGCAAAGTTCAGCATCTTCATTACTCCAGAAAATACACTACATAGTGTAGCTGAACCCAGAACACTCAGCTATACATGTTTACACAGCGACTGGGAAATTACATAAATCAGGTTTATCAAAGTCCGTAATTATAACACCCACCGAACATTATTTAAAAACTGCAAATGACACAAGAATCTGAAACAATCACACTAATATACATCTAAACTGATGCAAGGTAAGATCCAGACTGCTGACAGGTTTTGAGTTTGTTTCACGAAGGAAATTTTGACATATTCTGAAAATGTTTAGCAACAGAAAATGCTTGTTTAATCACAGCACAAAGCTTCTGAAAATAATGAACAAACTCGCAAAGTTTTAAGTGTTTAATTGTGTTTTAAGGTTAAGGCTTATTTTTAGGGCATAGACTTTTGGGATAGCTGCAATTGATTTGTGGGATTCACAGCCCTACAATGGAGACGAACAAGGCAATTTCAATGCACACATTCAGAAGATCACAATAAACCAGTAAAACAGACAGGAGGAAACTGACTTAGTTTTTTGAAGAACAGAAGGTATAATAAATGTGTACAAATTGGATCAAGCTTTTTATTTACTCAGCTTTCCTAAAAAAACTAATTAAATCAATTTTATTTTTTTTAACACATACAATTCTCCCATTTAAAGTTACCAATAAATAAATAACTAATTATGTACACGCATTCATTTTATACACACATACACACACATATACATACATATATAATATATAAATGTGTATATATATATATATATATATATATATGGCAAACACATACACATTCGACATTTTTAAAATACGTGTCAGTATAAGATTTTTCTACAGTGAAATGTGTTCGTTTCAAACTCACCTCCCAAAGCACTGTAACGGCCCTTTGCGAGTGGCGAGAGACCGCATGGTCTGACCTTCCCAGAGCTCACGTTTGCGAAGCATTTCAGGACCAGGACAGAGCCTGAGTATCACAGACTGCTGCCGAATCCTCCTCCTCATACTGTACAATTTTTTGCATGGTAAGTTTTTGGGAAAAGGCAGTTGTTTCTCCTCCAGATGGAGAATTTCAGCCCCGAAAGGCATCAGCCCTGCACTGGTAATGCGGCAGTTTCACAGTCTCACTGCCATGACATACGGCTATTTCCATAACCTTTCCCGTTTCGCAGATTTCACCTTCCGTTCTAGATAACACAGTACAACAACAGATATTACACTAACACTTGTGACTGTAACGAAATATTGTGTCAGTATTTTCACCACTGTATTGAGATTATCGATCAGCAAGGACATTTTGCACTAATGAATAAGAATGGACTCAAAAAAAGTAAGGAAATGGTATATGTGAGAAGAAGCATTCCGATGTACCTGCAATTGTACTTGTGCAAATGGGAAATAAAGTATTTTACTTAATTTCAATTGAGGACTTCAAGGAGGATTGGGAGACACGCGGCACTAAAGCCCACTTCTCTGGACATCCACAGATAGCCATATTCTCTCAAAACTTAAATTTTGAGGCTTTACATTTCATTTTTTAAATATCGTAAAAGAAAAGGGACTTTTTAGCTATTAAAGACGGAATAGGCAGTCGTTATTAGCAATGATGCTGATCAGCATTACACCTAAATACAATTAACTATAGATCTAAATAAATGTATCAATGTCAAAATTATTAACGGCATGATATTTACTAACCTTTCTAACATACAGACTTTGCCAGATTTTGCTAGATTAAATTTTCAAGGGACATCATTTAGTAACAGGCAGGTTTTTAGGATGTTCTCTGGGTCACCATCGCAAATTCAGAAAATAGCCCATGTTAAACCAAACGACAAAACACACACTCCCAGAGTAATTAACTCCTCAATAAATAATCAATTTCAGGTTTCATCAGGCTGACTTCATGTGGAATCTTATGCTCTTATGCTATTTTTGATATAACTGGCAACATTAAATTTAAATTATACAGTAAACTGAAAAATTACCTGCAACAAGCAGAGAAAAACAAAACCACAAATGTTTTTCGTGACTCTCTAGTTCTCCGACACAGGTATTATTCTGAAGGTGTAATGACATGCCGGACTCCTTAAGCCGCTTTGGTAGCGTTGGGTGCAGTCAGAGAAGCTCTTTCACACTGCTCTTACAAACAAGAAGTTCCGGCTCTTTGTTGAGTAACTCTGGGCCAACCAAGCCCCAGTTAGGCACCCCTGCATTTCTCACACCACTCGAACCCTTCACACCCAAAGCTCGGTACATTTGCAAAAAGCTCTGGTACATTGTTTTATTTATTTTATTTAGCAAACCCTTCTGTTTAGAGTGATGCACAAGTAAGAAAGACTTGGGATCAGTGAGCGAGGTCAGCCAGCACCCCAGAGCAAGTGGAGTCATGGGCCTTGCTGAACTGCCCAGCGGTAATGTTATCAGTCAGCCATGGGATTCAAAACCACAACCTTCTGGAAAAAGCCACAGATCCCCACCTCGCTAAGCTATACATCCAGGCTTGCGTCTATAAGACATGGCACTGATTAAAGAGGAGAGGAACAATACTTAGATTCATGGTGGAGATAGAAAATGTAAAGAGCAAACTCTACAGTCTCAATGGCAAACCATGACGACTACAAAGAGGCAAGCGGGTGGCCGCAGGCAACTTGGATTTCCCCGTACGCGTTCAGGTACTCACACACAAATATACTGGACAGTGAGCCAGGGACCCCGTACGCGTTCAGGTACTAACACACAAATATAATGGACAGTGAGCCAGGGACCCCGTACGCGTTCAGGTACTAACACACAGATATAATGGACAGAGAGCCAGGGACCCCATACGCGTTCAGGTACTAACACACAGATATAATGGACAGTGAGCCAGGGACCCCGTACGCGTTCAGGTACTCACACACAGATATATTGGACAGTGAGCCAGGGACCCCGTACGCGTTCAGGTACTCACACACAGATATAATGGACAGTGAGCCAAGGACCCCGTATGCGTTCAGGTACTAACACACAGATATAATGGACAGTGAGCCAGGGACCCCGTACGCGTTCAGGTACTCACACACAGATATAATGGACAGTGAGCCAGGGACCCCGTACGCGTTCAGGTACTCACACACAGATATAATGGACAGTGAGCCAGGGACCCCGTACGCGTTCAGGTACTCACACACAGATATAATGGACAGTAAGCCAGGGAAATGACCTCCCCAGAAACAACGTCAAACAGCTCAAATGATGGTTCATAAGACATCCGATTTCGGTGATTATTTAAAAATTAAATAAGCAATAAATTGAGGCTATATATTAATATAACAGTAAAGTTATACAAAAGCTGGAGACTGTCACGAGATACGGATAAAGGGATCTTATTGAAAATACCGATCTTTCAAAATCTGCTGCGGTCCAGCGAGCTCCCGGTGTGACAGCATTTGTGGGCGGCCTTCAGAGGCAGCGTCAGGCATGTTAACATCACCAGTACGGGAAGCAGCTTGCTTTCCACAGGCTACTTATCCTTCACTACGGTGCAGTTTAATTTCCCTTTTTGAGTGTGAACGTGTCGCAGCGGCTCGGGAGCCGCGCGGCCTGGTGCATGCACGCCTGGCTCTCGGTCCTGGCCGTGCTATTTTTGGCGTTTTCGGCAAGGTGTTCGAGAAGAATCTCTGTGGCGAGACTCTGCCTGTATGAACAGGCAGAAATTTATTTAGATTAGCGGGGTGGTGTCGGATAATAGCATTACAGCCGGGGGAAGCCGACTGTCTCTCGACGGTGGATCAAGGTGAGAGCGGTGGATGAAAGATATACTCTTCACACCCTCTGACGCTGCAGCGGGGGAAGGGAAGCCAGGACCCTAAATTAAAAGTGAGCAACGTTTACTGTCAGGACTGCTGCTGGAGCTGGTCAGTAATGACGAGGATCCAAGCCAGCTGGTCTGGGGGGGGGGGGGCCTCCACGCACGGCTGATACTGACGTTTCTGGCTTGTAGTCTTCATACGCTAAACACGAACACGGGGACACACACCCTACCAGACACCCCCGTGAAGGCCACTAACCGCCGTGCCCCCAGAGCCTGCCTGCGCCCGCCCCCAGCTATTGGTTCCCGGTTTCCGTGGTTATCGTCCACCCGCTCAAGGGGCCCGCTCCCCTTTCAGAGAGCCTCTGACTTTTATAGGAAATGCCGGGGACAGTGATATACCAACCAGGGCGCATTGCCACGCCCCGTACCCCCCCCCCCCCATGTTGGGCCCTCCTAAAACTATCCTTCAGGACACAGTGCCAACCTGGTGCATTGCTGCCGCCCATTTTAGAATAAACAGAAGAATTCTGCCTTCCCCTCACAGAAAGAAACACCACCCCCCCCACCGTGGCTAGGTCTGCGTATGGCCAGTTGGGGGTGATAAGCGTTCGTTCACCTGCCGAGGCAACCCTGCCCCCCTGCGGGCTCTGAAGGGGGCGGGGGGGCGCAGCTGGAGACGTGGAATGGCGGCCGGTCAAGTGAGGAGTGGCTGTCAGCAAAGGCGAATACGCCCCCCCCCCCCCCCCCCGCCACCATCATCGGGTGAGAAACTGGCAGCAGGCCAGTCGCTGCCCTCGCAAGCTGCATATCTGTCAAGGACAAATGCAGGGGGACAGAGACGGGGGGGACAGAGGCAGTACTGTTAGGAAGACTGTCATTTCCATGGGGGGAAGAAAAACAACACACATAAAACAATACTCTTTTAGTGTATTTAAAAAAAAATCCACTAAATGGTTTCTCCCAGGGACAAAGCTAGGAGCACTGGAGACAGGATGCTGCAGGGAGGGTGGAGTAAGCTGGTTTTGGCCAGGGGGGGGGGGGGGGGGAGTGGTTGGTGAAATACGAACAGTCATGTGTGCACAAGTCGCAACAAAAGGCCCTTTTATTAGGAGCGCATGCAGATAAGGGGGCCCTTTGTGCCAAGAATTTCACACGTCGCAGACAGCGGTCCCACGGCAGAGAGCCCCCGCACAGCCCGGGGGTGCGGCACCCACCACCCACAAGGGCCTGCTTCGCTGCTATGGCTCCAGTGAGCTGGGCCACATCTTCTGGGTTACCGCTCCTGCCGGGAATGTCCAGCATCGCCGTGACGACCGCAGGTTCCTCGACTGGAGAGACCGGCCCGGTGACCGGGGACAGCAGTGTTTCCCAACCCCTCCCAGCAAAAACACGGACCGTCTGTGGGCCCCCAAGGACTGGTTTGTTCTAAATGCACCAGACTGCTTGCAAATGGCCCTGATGTGAAATGACACTGTGAGCATCGCCGAAACTCAGGACCTCGGCGATGTCGCTGACAGCCATACCTACACGGTGACCGGCCCACGCGGGATCGAGCAGAAAGCATCAGCTTCTCCTCAGCTCCCAGTAACTGGGCCTCGGACTGGCTGTCAACCATTATGAGGACATACTGGTTATCAGTGTTGCTGTTACTGACAGCAATAATGTTAACCATATAAACTTATATGGAGATGGATACTAATAATAATAATAATAATAATTATTATTATTTTGTTGTTGTTTTGTTATTACTGCATTTTTTATTCTCTCAGAACACATTCACAACACATTTTTGAATGAAACAGTACTATCTCAGACAGTCAAAGAAAATGGTGTTAAATGATCTTCATCTTTGTGTAAAACTATGACTGATATGTTTAAGTCACCTCAGTATTCGCAGCGACACCCTCGTATTTTTTGAAGACCGCTACCCCACCTTGTTTGGCTAATCAATACCTCAGTGAGTTGATTTTACAAATACATGCGATGGCTGAGGTGCCATGGTGCCGGTTTATTAATATCCCAACCGGAGGAAGTGCAGGGAGGGGGGATACATTCAGATAGGGGAGGAGGCGCCGCCTGACTGCGGGATTAATTACCGGGACCGGAGGGCGAGACAGCATGGGGGGGGCAGAGTGTCGGTGAGGTGTGTGTGTGTGTGTGTGTGTGTGTGTGTGTGTGTGGCGACTGGAGAGAGTATGAAGATCAGGGTCAGAGGCGGAAAGCTAGACGCACAGACCCCAGACACACACACACACACACACACACACACACACACACACACACACATTCAAATACAGGAGAGAGACAGCTCAGGGATAGTGGATACACACACACACACACACACATTCAAATACAGGAGACAGCCCAGGGATAGTGGATACACACACACACACACACAGCGTAATTAAAGTGATGATCAATTTATTGAGACCTCCTCCCTGCCCCACCTCGCCCCACCCAACCACCTCCCCCGTGCCTCCTTGCCCCGCCCACCAACCTTGGATACCAGCGAGGGGCGGGCGGCTTCCCTCGGCAAGGGCTCATCCCAGGGACTGGTGGGGGGGGAGACAACTGGAGCAGGAGAAGGCAGAGAGGGAGAGGAGCTATGCATACTGGGGGGGGGGGGGGGGGGTGGGGGTAAAAAAAAGGGGGAAGAGAGAAAAGTTGCTTGCCATGTTAGGTTTTAACCCGCCCTGAGTGACCTGGAGACCTTTGTGACTGGAAGAAATGCAAATGGGCTGACTTGCTCACACAAAATACTAAAGGCTATTGAAACCCCGCCCTCCCCCCCAACAATGTGGTGGGTGGCTGTACGGTGAAAATACAGTCTGGGACTGAAAGGCACCACGTCTGAGAACCAACTGTGGACCGAGTCCGGCTGGTCTGCGGCCCACCTGTCTGGCAGGAGGGGACGGCCCATTTTCGGCTGCCCTCCTTTACATCTGCATGTACTAACATCGATGCTTACAGTCATAATAAAACAATGACAGCAATAAAAAAAAAATGAGATTTTCATGTCCTTATAGAGAAGTGGGATCTGTCTTGTTCCACGCAGTTTGGGATGTTGATTTTGGATTTGCTCAGATTTTCAGGGTAACCTTAGCGTTGTGCTAACCTACATGACAGGTAGACTGATAAACCCAATGAGGCGGGACGGTGAGGAAACAGGCGAAAAGCTAAGAATTCAGCGGATTAAGCAGAGAGCAACATTACAGTTCTTCCAGGAAGGATACTTCTGCGCAGTGTGACTTTGAACAAGTCTGGGACCTTTCTGTGCAGCTGGAGCGGTTCGGCGGTAATCTTAGCATTTGTAGGCTTTGCCGAGTTTCACAGGTACAATGGCGCAAGGACACACAGCCAGAACCACCAGGAGGTCGAAAGAGTGGGAGGTCGCCACCCTGCACTGGGCTACTGAACCCAGACGACCCCCCCTTAAATTTACAGCGGTGCAAAGGGGCAAAAGTCAAATGATTACAGCGGTGATGTGTTCCAGGAGGGTGTCACTGCTCAGGGCCATAAACGCTGAGCGTCCTCCCAGAAAAGACCCCCCCCCCCCCCTACTCGCCCACATCAGCGGTTGCTATGTGGTTGTTGGAGGCACGTTAATTGTACTCGAGGCAACGAATGGAATGTGAGCACCTGGGGCTGCCGTAGTCGCGGGGTTGAAGATCAGCCAATTAAAAGGCCAGAAAGAAAACAAACAGGAGCACCCGACCACCAATTAAAAAAGCCGATAGAAAAAAGAAACCAGCTGCAAAATAGCTGAATTATGGGGGCGTCAGACGTCACGAGCAGATCGTTCTGCTGAATCTGGAGGGCCATGGCACATGCTCGAGAAGGAGAGGTAAACACGTTAAGTGCAGAAGCTAACGGTCCCTAGTGAACCCCCCCCACGTAGAATGTGATGAAGCTAACCTGACATCACAGACACATTCAGCCAATGAGTGGATTTCAACAGAAAGTCATTCAGAACATTTATAGGGTCAAACCAAAAGCTGTTCCAGCATGGGGGGGAATCACAGCACAGAGACTGTAATCCTTGCTTAACGGCTAAGCCACACGTAGGACGTAAGCAAACAAACTTACAATAAACTAACACGGTCTGATGCTTGGCAAACGTAATCTATCATTTACCAAATGACACCGTATGGCAGCAATACAAAAATATGTAAATGTCCATAATCGTTTTACATAAAACTGCATCTGACAACACGGCATTTCAACAGCTTTTTGCAGAACTGATATCCAGAGTGGCCGTTCTCCTGTAATAATTATACTAAAGAACACACACCTGGTATTACAAACTAAGAACTGAATACAACTTTAAAATGAACAGGATCACGCTTGAAACGACAGCAGCGTCATTAAAGTTGCCAAATAAAAATCTGCTTTAATATCAAAATATTAACACTACCTCCATGAGATCCGACATGGAGATAGCACATGCTACACAAACAAATTACATTTTTACAAAAATCCAAATGATTATATGCAGTTTAAGTATAGGACTTACTAGGCCTGTCGCGATAATTATGATATCAACTTATGGAACAATATATGAACATGACCTCGATCATTTTTCTGACTGCGATACTGGCAAATTGTGTTTATATAAGAATGAAAGCCACCAGAATTTTATCCAGTCATGCTGCTTCTGCTCTCTGTGTTAGATGTCGGCACAGGATGGAATTTTAAATCCCACTCCCTCCTGCAAGATTCCGTCACGCACCCACCTGCTTTTGCCCCTGGAGAAGCTTGTCAGCTAACTGATACTTTATTGATCCCCATGGGGAAATTCTCTTCACGCTTCCCCCCCAACTTGCTCTCTGTAGGTGATAGCAAGCTAACTGCAAAGGGCAGCCACCCGTAGGAGGGGGTTAAGGGTCTAGCTCAAGAACCCGCAGATGTGGCGAAGGCCGGGCTTGAACCATCAACCTTCTGATCACATACAGAGGCTTAACCCACTGAGTCACACGCTGCCCCCAAGACAAGAAATATTATTATTATTATTATTATTAGTATCGCGAGAATGCAGACCTCTGCTCTGTGTAGCAGCCGCGGATGTCTACTGCCGCAGATCCCGCGAGAATGCAGACCTCTGCTCAGTGTAGCAGCCACGGATCTCTACTGCCGCGGATCCCGCGAGAATGCAGACCTCTGCTCCGTGTAGCAGCCGCGGATCTCTACTGCCGCGGATCCCGCGAGAATGCAGACCTCTGCTCCATTTAGCAGCCACGGATCTCTACTGCCGTGGATCCCGCGAGAATGCAGACCTCTGCTCCGTGTAGCAGCCGCGGATCCCGGGAGAATGAAGACCTCTGCTCCGTGTAGCAGCCGCGGATCTCTACTGCCGCAGATCCCGTGAGAATGCAGACCTCTTCTCCGTGTAGCAGCCGCGGATCTCTACTGCCGCAGATCCCGTGAGAATGCAGACCTCTTCTCCGTGTAGCAGCCGCGGATCTCTACTGCCGCGGATCCCACGAGAATGCAGACCTCTGCTCCGTGTAGCAGCCGCGGATCTCTCCTGCCGCGGATCCCACGAGAATGCAGACCTCTGCTCCGTGTAGCAGCCACGGATCCCGCAAGAATGCAGACCTCTGCTCCGTGTAGCAGCCGTGGATCTCTACTGCCGCGGATCCCGTAGGAATGCAGACCTCTGCTCCGTGTAGCAGCCGTGGATCTCTACTGCCTCGGATCCCGCGAGAATGCAGACCTCTGCTCCGTGTAGCAGCCACGGATCTCTACTGCCGCGGATCCCACGAGAATGCAGACCTCTGCTCCATTTAGCAGCCGTGGATCTCTACTGCCGCAGATCCCACGAGAATGCAGACCTCTGCTCCGTGTAGCAGCCGTGGATCCCCCGAGAATGCAGACCTCTGCTCCGTGTAGCAGCTGCGGATCCCGGGAGAATGCAGACCTCTGCTCCGTGTAGCAGCCGCGGATCTCTACTGCCGCAGATCCCGTGAGAATGCAGACCTCTGCTCCGTGTAGCAGTCGCGGATCTCTACTGCCGCGGATCCCGCGAGAATGCAGACCTCTGCTCCGTGTAGCAGCCGCGGATCTCTACTGCCGCGGATCCCGCGAGAATGCAGACCTCTGCTCCGTGTAGCAGCCGCGGATCTCTACTGCCGCGGATCCCGCGACAATGCAGACCTCTGCTCCGTGTAGCAGCCGCGGATCCCGCGAGAATGCAGACCTCTGCTCCGTGTAGCAGCTGCGGATCCCGCGAGAATGCAGACCTCTGCTCCGTGTAGCAGCTGCGGATCCCGCAAGAATGCAGACCTCTGCTCCGTGTAGCAGCCGCGGATCTCTCCTGCCGCGGATCCCACGAGAATGCAGACCTCTGCTCCGTGTAGCAGCTGCGGATCCCGCAAGAATGCAGACCTCTGCTCCGTGTAGCAGCCGCGGATCTCTCCTGCCGCGGATCCCACGAGAATGCAGACCTCTGCTCCGTGTAGCAGCTGCGGATCCCGCAAGAATGCAGACCTCTGCTCCGTGTAGCAGCCGTGGATCTCTACTGCCGCGGATCCCGTAGGAATGCAGACCTCTGCTCCGTGTAGCAGCCGTGGATCTCTACTGCCGTGGATCCCGTAGGAATGCAGACCTCTGCTCTGTGTAGCAGCCGTGGATTAGGTGGTTCCTCCACACACACAGTGGACAGCAAAGGGTCAGGATAACATGTTACTCCAACGTGTTACTCAAGGCTAAAAGGTACATGTCTTAATATTTGATTTTTTTTCCCGACGATGCATAATTCCAGCTGGAAAGTGTCAAAGCCACATCCCACGGCCGCAGCGTGGGATGTGGCTTTAAGCCGAATGAGAGAGGAGAGCCCATTAACACCAACCAGCCGCAATGTCACCTTTGTTCAAAAACAGTGCCAACGAAAAGTGGCAATACAACTAACCTAAAAACTCATCTAAACCATAACCATCCCATCCAATTTTCTGAGGGGGGATCAAAAATTGCAGCAGGAGTTGGAGAGGGGCCATCTCTGCAGTCTATTACGGATGCCTTTGGCTGACAGTGCAAATGTAAACGTGACGGCGTGAAATGGCGTAAGCTCACAGATGCCATAATTCGGTATATAGCCATAGAAATGCAGCCGTTAACCACGGCCAAAAAACCAGCAGTACAAATATGCGGCAAACTTTTGACAAACAGTACGAATTGCCAAAGAAAACGTATATCTCCCAAACTGCCGTTCCAGAATTGTACAACAAAACGATAGAGGACATTCTGAAGGAGACATCTCCTTTTACTCTGCTGCTACAGATATGTGGGCAAGCTCAAATATGACCCCAAACATGAGCTTGACCATACATTACATCACTGCTGACTGGACTCTGCAGTCAAAATGTTTAGAGACCAGATACATACCTCAAAAATATTGTGGTTTATGTTTTATTTATTTATTTATTTATTTATTTACGATTTTACAATATTGTGCATATTCTTAAGAATTAAAAGTTCATTGTTTTCTGAAAGGGTGTTCTTGCATTATTATGCTACTACATTATCAATATATTAGTGGCATAAAATCGTTTATTGCAATTATTTCTGGGACAATATATCATTCATCAAAAAGTAGTTACTGTGACAGGCCTAGGGCATATGCTACTTCATTACATATCGCTAGCATAACTCTATATTAATCATAATACATAGTTATACATTTTTGATTTAAAAAAAAAAATCCTTATTGAAGCTAATTCAAACATAAAATAAACACTTATGTCATTCAAGAACGATTTTCCTTTCGATCCCAAAAAAACCATAACAGGTTCCGAGCTTGCCAAAACATTGTAATCTCAGCAGCAAATAGACCTCTCTCCCAGGTCTAAGGTCACCCTATTCCGCGTCAGAGATGGAAACAAGCATGTAAAAAAAAACACACACTTGTAAAAGAGACTGAGAATGCCAGCACAGAACAATATTTACATTTTCTTTATTTAGCAAACACTTTTATCCATGTATACTTGAGAAAGGAGGGCCAGTGCTACCAGTCCCTGGAGCCACCAGGTTAAGGACCCAATGGTGACATCAGTCTGCCAACCACAAGATTTAAACTAGCGGCCTACCAATCACAGACAGCCTCCTAACCCAGAGACACACGGCACCCCCACCAAGATGGAGTCGAGATGCCCTCTGCCCATCAGCCAAGTATGAAACGTCGTCTGCCGCGTCACAATCATGCCCACAGCTCGAGGAGAGCGTAAACAGCACTTAAACGAATCTGCATTATCAAAGCAAGCGGACAGCAAATAAAAACATTATAAATACATTCGTCTTAGCTGAAAGCACTTAACTATCACAGGCATAAATGGCGCAGGCCGACCTCTCTGACCGTCCACTGGAAACATGCAACAGGAGCCCAAATGCAGAGCCAAAGTCTCTGTCGTGTCACTAATGGAGGGCACGAACCCCACAGCGTCACCCAGCAGGACATGAAGCTATTAGCACATCTTACATCATAGCACAACGGCAAGAGGCAATTCCACCAATGACAGAAAATGAATTTGACAGAAATTTGGACATAAATGATACCGTCTTTAATGTCATGAATAGTGCCACCTTCTGGCTAATAGTGTCTTCAGCATGGTTGCCACAAATGTCTCTAGGTCAGGGTTCTTCAAATCTGACCCTCGATTCCAAATCCAGGCCGTGTTTTCAGTTCTCCCAGGTAGTTGTTTAATAATTACTGATTCTGATTGGCCAGAGGCTTCACACCTGGCTGACAGGTAAAGGAAGGCTGGAAAACCA
The DNA here is from genome assembly GCF_048594095.1 of Paramormyrops kingsleyae. NCBI lineage: Eukaryota > Metazoa > Chordata > Actinopteri > Osteoglossiformes > Mormyridae > Paramormyrops > Paramormyrops kingsleyae. Next base: position 4,578,637 of record NC_132797.1, on the reverse strand, counting down.
GCAGTGCTCGGACCTCGAGGACCGTGATTTGAATAACCCTGCTCTTCGTGTTTACGGTCGAGCTATATTGTTTAGATCTATTGTTAAAGAACACTTTTTTTTTGAAAGAAGTAGAAACTGCCCACAAGATTTTCAAACAGCTTTCACCTCATGCCATACCCATGCTGGGGCGACCATATATATATATTTTTTACCTGTCAAGTGGTGTCCTGTAAATGTCATCAGGTTGATGCATTTTTATATGAAAAAAAAAATGCCAGTTTAAGTTTTCCCCCATTGCGCAGAGCTACCAGGATTGTGACAGAAACAGATGGTCGCCATGGCTTTTTCCCAGTTTAGCCTGTCTGAACACATTTCATGTTTCAAGTACAACGGACAACTCGGCTAACTCTCCAGCCACTCTTGCCACCAGTTTCGAACGTCATGGCATCTGCCTGAACTGAAGGTGCCCATTGATGCTCACTAGCTTTCTTCCAGTGATGTTCATACGGTCTCGTGAAATCGGCGAAGTGAATGGGAGGTGTTTAAAAAACACAACAGAAGGGCCTGGAATTAGGCCTGACTGGGTAGCTTAAGTGAAAACCACAGGTAACATTTGTTGGGTCACAGGGACTAAGTTTCTATGAGGGTTTCGAAATACTGCTACATATCATTCGCTTTGCTCCTTTGACTTTTCACAAAGGGACTCAAGTATCAGACAGACAGGGGGAATACCGTCCAAAATAATGTCATGCGATTTCGAAAAGATACACAGAGTTCACTGGCTCGTGACGACCTCACTGTGTGATACAGCAACCATCCAGGGGCAACTTTGCTAGAGCCTGAATTTCCCGGACAATTTATCATTGGTTCTGTGTCGCCGGGCTTAAATTTGTAAATGGAATAGCTGTTTAAATGACCCTTGGGTAGATGCCAATGCCAAGGGTAGGTTTTAATAATTTAATATTTGTCAAAAATCCAGTAAAGTGGAACTGATATGGTAATAGCAAAATCTGACAGAGGACCTGATAAACTCATTAAAGCCTGAACTGGAGATGCTGAATAAATAGCTGAAATTGTTTAGGCTATATAAAAAAGGCTAATATTGCAGTGGTTGCTTAGTCAGAATTCTCAGGGCAGGACTTTAATTTTGCATTTATATTTTTCTTCCTGCAGACCAGAATGTGCGGCAACCAGAATGTGTTTCCTTTCTTTTATAATAAACGTCCCGCGATATGCCGAGAAAACACTAAATAAAACCCATTATCTAAAGTGTGCATTGGCAGGCTGGGAACAGCTATGCTGCTTTACAGCCATTCTCTTTTGGTCATTTTTATCATACGAAATGTCAGGCAAGTCTCTGTTTTGAATAACTCTGCCAACAAGTCGCTACCTCCGATTTAGCACTAGCTAGCAAAATTTTTTATATTTTTTTTTTAAATGGCAGGCATGGTACATTTAGAGAAAAAAAAAGTGTATTCACTATAAAAAAATTCGATGTTCTCTGAAACCTCTGAAAGTCGTATTTTAGTCATTTTTATGTGACCTTGAACAGCCAATTCAGTCCACCATCAATGACCTCTGTTCTTTCCGCTCCACAGGCCTGACAGCGACATTCCGGGACAGATCACGAGGGAGAGCTCTTCTCCCAGTTCATCACCGGACTCCAGGAATTCAGGATGAGTCAGTGACCTTGCTGATCTGAGAGACAGAGCAGATGTGACCTGCCAACATGTCGCGCCAAGTCATCGTTTCTCTCTGGACACCATGACAACTGCTAGCATTCATAGATTTGCAAATGTTCCAGAAATTTCTTTTTCAAATCACTGAAATGTGCATCATATTTCTTAAGCAAAATCATAGAAATATATGAGATTTGGTCCCTAAGCTATAAATATAAATTTTTCCGCATAGTTCCCCATTTCTATGCAAAAAGGTTTTATTTTCCAGCAATGCCAAGGATGTCGGAAGTACCGCGCAAGCTAGCGTGTGACTTAGAGAGTCAAGCTACCCATAATCCTCAGCAGAGGCGCTGCCCCCACTGCAGTGGCCGGGACCCGGAAGAGCATCCACCTTCACAAGCTCACTGTGCTGTGATCGCCAGGCCCTGACGACAGGAGACCGTCGGCCAAAATAACCATTACAGTTTACATTAGCGTAAAACGCATGAGGACGTTAGCGCGCTAAAGGCTACCTGCATTCGATCGGATGGAGAAAAGAGAGGAGCACGGCAAGACGAGACTTACTGCAGCCTGAAATCAGACATGAAATACAGCTTCAGTCTCGGTCATACCAGATCATTAGTAAAAATGTGCATCTAGTAATTCCAACTGCATTCCATTACTGCTTATCCAATGTAGAATCAGAGCTAGCCAATCAGAGCTAGTCAATCAGAGCTAGCCAATCAGAGCTAGCCTGCAGCCTGTCCCAGTTAACAATGGGAATGTTGCAGGAGACACTATGAAGGACACTTACAGATTCCAGACAAGTTAAGGATCACAGTGCATTTAAACTGGACCTTGGGAGGAAACCAGAGTAACCAGCGGAAACGTGAGGGGAAACATACGTGGATTCGAACCTACAAACCACTCGGTGTTCCTCTACACCACAAGCCCATGCTGTGCCACCCCATAAGGTTACCAGAGGTTTTTACTCAGTAAAACTGTACTGATCCAATTATACGTAATTATTATATAACATCTGCATAGTATTTCATCAAATGTAACACGTTTAACATGTTACTTAGCACTACCAAGCTAAGTAAGGTATAATTTAAAGCAATGGCGTCCTAAAATAAATCACAGTGTATTACCATCAGGCCGCCATACAGCACTGGCAATTACACTGGCAATTACAGTGCATTAGTGCAAGTCAAAGGGCGCAATTTGTAATAACTTTCAATGAATGTAGTCCCAAAGCTCATCTTCAAAGCAGATTACCCCCACCCCTCAAAAAATTTAAAACAATAATAAAAACAGAAACAAGAAACAATCTCAGGACAGAATGCTTGACTGACGGAGCAAGCGGTCTGCCTTTCTGCCATTCCGAACCCGGTGCTCTTGCGTTCTCTTAATACAGCTCATTACAATATGAAAAGGCCTCTTGCGGAAAGGGGGGCTGTTGGCGGAGATACTTGACTGCATCCCGCTTCGATGGTGAATCGACCCACAACTTCTGGGAGGGGCTCTCGTCACCCCGTCAAGAAAAAAAGCTCAAAATTAACCCTTTAAAAAGAGGTACAAATGACCCTCATTGTCCTCGCTGACCAAAACCACCATCACATCAGCCGGCTCACTCAATCGCGCTGCACGCCCCACAGAACACATCTGAAAGATGCTAAATTCATAAATGACCTCATGACCTTCCTCGCTGTCAGAATGATTCCTGCTAATACCATTGTTAATATTACTGTGTAAAACGAAACCACACAATCCCCTCCGGGCCTCAGAATATACTGGTGAGAAGAACTTATGGTACTGATTTAATTGACAGAGAGAGATTCACGCCATGAGATTAACACCTTTAACAGGTCAAAGAGGGCCCGTGCGTTCAGCTAACATGGCAGCTTAATCACATGCTGGAGAGGTGGCGCCCCCGTCAGGTCACTGGCAGTGTGACGTTTGTATTTTTGCTTACCTATGGCTTTCGAAGTGACCCGAAAGTCTATGGGCGAGTGTCTCGCTGATTAATTAAACAGCGCCCTCTGGAAACAGTTGCTGTCAGTAAGCACGTCGTGTACCGGCTGCACGCCTGCAGCATGTGCTGAATTATAAAGCCTGTCGGGGTGGGGTGGGGTCTAATGGAGGCAAATGGCCCCCGACCTTCCACCTACTGGAGGGTGGCCAATACTGCCACCTGCCTGGAGGGCGTGATGTCACACACCTCAAAAATATCAGCCACAGTGAAGGGGTGACATCTTCAATGGAAAAAAATGGAAAAAAATGTTGTATATATAGATGTTAATTATTAGTAAAAAAATAAATAAAAACAATACTAAAACATCCCAATAAGTATTAGGTGGCACGACTGAAATTTCACCGAGCCACCAAGCTTGAATATCACTAAAATATTCCTCCACCACACAAAGTTATGAAACAATCATAAAAGTTCGTACACAGAGGCTCTCAGACGAACTTTGCGACGTGCCTCGAAGTGACGGCAATCGTCAGCTTCTCGGTTTACACCACAAACATCCCCAACGCACGTTCATTGTTTCCTTAAAGTTCAAACGGACACGGCTGAGAGCCAGTTTCTCACAACTGCTAGCAGTAAAGGCTTCCTACGTAATGCACTGCGATTCTGAACGTGGCCCAAACGAGGCCCGGTTTCGTTCTCCCAACGTGAAACCCCACAGAGCGTCTCGGGCACAAAGGACCGCTCTGGACGAAACGACACACGGTTCAGTCCAAGCCGAAATGCAAAGCTGTAAATCTAGTCTGCCAAACAGGAAGAAGATTAAACTTAACAGCGTCATTTAGGTTTTAAAGACTAGCGCCGTTCGATATTGCAATAAACATCGCATTCCTCGCCGGGTCATTATCCGCGTCTTCTTAACCCTCCTCCATCACTCCCCCGGTTCCGTGGCAACAGGACGTTAAAGCCAAAAAAGAAGAAAGAAACAAAAAAAGCGAGGAAAATGGCCGGGGAGAGTTGCCTTCTGAGAATCTGCACTGGTCTTTTTTTTTTTTGCGCTCAACCAGTGAAAAATAATCCAGTTTCATTGAATTCTGAAACATGAGAGCGGCAGAGAGCAGCTCGCCTCATTAGCTGGGGCCGCTCAACTAGCCGAACAAAAGGCCCATTTGGAGGTGCGGGCCCAACAGCGGCGCCAGCTACGTGAGCTGATTGCTACCGCCGGACTCGCCAATCCCAGCGTCTGCGTTGTCCACCACAGCCCTATGAGCGAGCGCTGTGTGGTGCTCACACGTTAAAAATGCAGATTTCGTGAACTGCCGTTTTCTACCTTGTTTGTTTGCTTGCTTGCTTGTCCATACGGTTGTTTGTTTGTGTTTGTTTTATGGTCAAAATCTACTGTTCTGGGTCATTTTTCCGGTGGGTCCCAGAAATCCGAAGGGAAAAACAAGAGGACTAGCTAAACGGTAAACTGCATGTCACCCCAAGGTGACTTCAGGCCACGGTGAAGCTGTTTCACTTTACATCCGGCCTGGAGCTCTCTGCCGTGCCCCAATGTCACCACATGGTTCAGTGTCATCATTTAATTCCCAAGCATGGAAAATACTGACCAAATTACGGACCTCAGTAAACAGTGGTCATTAGGTACTATGTCCCCACACACTGTAATTAATACTTCCGCCTGACTTCTTGAATAATAACTACAAATAAATCCACTTCCTAAATCTCTGTAGTGATCAGACTGAGTTGGGTAAGCCCGTCGGGTGGGGGGGGGGGGGGCACTCAGTAATTGATGGTGACCTACCTGAGCGCAGTCACAGTAGGGCACGATACTGGGGGCGGAGACCTGGATATTGCGAATGGGGGAGGGGACTCTGCCATCCCAGCTGGCAGCCCTGTGGAGCACACAGAAGAGGAGCAGCCGGCGGTGTCCACCACCAACACGCAATTACCACTGATAATCACATGGCAATCATCGTATATTTATGCTTCCAAATTTTCTGGCACGAAACCTAACTTTAATAAAAGATCAGAGCACCGGCGACGCCATAAATCTACAGCGGACATTTCGTAACTTTCACTTTGGGCCAAAGACACTTTCCAGAAAAAAAAAAAAAAAACTGCCAGTTTGTGGTTCCACTCGTTTTTTGTGTTTGGGGTCCAGGAGAGTCCCCAGATGCGGACTCAGAGCCAGAGTGTCAGAAGGTTTCTACGTTTTCCTCTTCTCCCCCCCACCCCCCACACCAAAAGAAAAAACCAGGGGTCCCAAGTCCCTCTAATCAGGACCCGGTGTGGGTCTTGAAAAAGCGCTCGGCACAATTTGCTGGGTTTTAACTATTTATGGTGCACACGCGCACGAGCCACGGAGGCGAAAACCGACACCTGCTGCTGGATGGGCTTCACAGGAAAAGCAGGCAGCTCTGGAGACGGCCTGGCAGGGGGCCTCGGCCTGCGGCGGCAAAAGCAGGGACGCGTCTGTCCTTCTGCGCTGTAACTGATCTATCTGAGGTCGGGGGGCTTTGCGAGGCATCAGTTGCTGAGGCCTTAAGCTTCTAAAATAAATAAAATAAAAATATCCAGCGACTGAAGCCATGAGAGAGAAGGCTTCAATCAATCAAGACTAAGTCTTAAGAACCTTAAAATATTTGATGGCGGGAGAATCTTCCGAAGGCCTCATCACATGATCTCGAGGAGCCCATGTCCATTGGCTGGACGCGAGCTTAAGGAAATCCTGTGCAATGTGTGTCAATTGTACCTTCAAGCTGCAATGAAACGACGAAAAAAGGCAGTGACATCATCTGTGGTCTCTGTGGTTTAACACTCCGATTCTGCAAAGCTCCCACCCCCTGGACCCCACAAAGAGAGCCAAGAGGTCAAGAGGTCAAGAAGTCCACCACACCATGGCCATTTTCAGCACAAACAGCAGTATTAGAACTTTAACAAAAAAAACATGAAAAATGATCTTCCCTCAGATACTTATCTGCAATAAATGTTTTCATTGGGAACACTGGGTCAAGTTCGGCATGAAGAAGGCATTTAACAAGCTTTTTCTGCAAATACTTTAACTGGATGAAATGTGTAACACTGTACAACTATGACTAACTGTTCGGTAAGCACATAGCAAACAGGCTCACTGCAGAGGCAGCTTTAGAAAAACACAGCAAACAGCCTCACTGCAGAGACAACAGTAGAGGGACAGCCTCACAGCAGAGGTAGCTTTAGAGAAGCCCATCAAACTGCCTCACTGCAGAAGCAGCAGCAGAGGGACTCAGCAAACAGGCTCACTGCAGAGGCAGCATTAGAAAAATACAGCAAACCGGTTCACTGCAGAGGCAGCAGAAGAGACACAGCAAACAGGCTCACTACAGAAGCAGCAGCAGAGGGACTCAGCAAAAAGGCTCATTGCAGAGGCATTTTTATTGAAACACAGCAAACAGGCTCACTGCAGAAGCAGCAGTAGAGAGACACAGCAAACATGCTCACTGCAAAAGTAGAGAGCCGCAGCAACAGGCTCACTGCACAGGTAGCAGTAGAGGGACATAGCAAACAGCCCCACTGCATGCTCCTTTGTCTGATCACCAGTTCTCACTGGCATGTTGCCGGAAGACTCCATCTCTCCAGACTCTGGGCGCCAGCTCACCCTCCCAGCCCTCCTCGGATCTCTGGACCAGACCCTGGAAAGAGTGAGGCTGACACGGCACCGGAGGCAGGTCACCAAACCTGTTCTGCTGGGTCTATTGCTGTAACCATGGCAGCAGACAGGTGTCTGGGTCACAGAGGTGAACGGCAGGGGGTCACAGAGGACAGGATTCACTGTTCTCTGACCACAACCTGCCATCTGCCTGTCTAAGGTAACCACAGCCATATTTATTTATATGAATTACACAATAAATACCAATAAACACAGATCACAGGTGTATACCTTATAAATCCAGCTTCATAATTTATTAAAATGTCATATCAATGAACAAAAACCATGAATATTTCCTATTAAAAACACCAGAAACATTATTTTACCCAATACAACATTCGGTTTAACAGGGCAACTTTCACTGGAAGATTTCATGCAGGGTGCCATGGTGAAAGGTGCAATAAACCTGCCAAGTAGCCTCAACCATCAGATTTCAAGTCTGCTACAGTGCAGCATGTACTGTACTGTTTCTGTTTTCCAGCAACAGAGGAAACAGTGGAAGAGAGTGGCTCTAATTTAAATGTAACTCGGGAAAAGAACCTTATAAGCAGGCCATCGACTTATCTTGACACACCCACTTCTCATTCTTCCTGCTGTTTGAGAGATTTTTTTCAATGATAATATACACTCACCTAAAGGATTATTAGGAACACCTGTTCAATTTCTCATTAATGCAATTATCTAAATCAACCAATCACATGGCAGTTGCTTCAATGCATTTAGGGGTGTGGTCCTGGTCAAGACAATCTCCTGAACTCCAAACTGAATGTCAGAATGGGAAAGAAAGGTGATTTAAGCAATTTTGAGCGTGGCATGGTTGTTGGTGCCAGACGGGCCGGTCTGAGTATTTCACAATCTGCTCAGTTACTGGGATTTTCACGCACAACCATTTCTAGGGTTTACAAAGAATGGTGTGCAAAGGGAAAAACATCCAGTATGCGGCAGTCTTGTGGGCGAAAATGCCTTGTTGATGTTAGAGGTCAGAGGAGCATGGGCCGACTGATTCAAGCTGATAGAAGAGCAACTTTGACTGAAATAACCACTTGTTACAACCGAGGTATGCAGCAAAGCATTTGTGAAGCCACAACACGCACAACCTTGAGGCGGATGGGCTACAACAGCAGAAGACCCCACCGGGTACCACTCATCTCCACTACAAATATGAAAAAGAGGCTACAATTTGCACGAGCTCACCAAAATTGGACAGTTGAAGACTGGAAAAATGTTGCCTGGTCTGATGAGTCTCGATTTCTGTTGAGACATTCAAATGGTAGAGTCAGAATTTGGCGTAAACAGAATGAGAACATGGATCCATCATGCCTTGTTACCACTGTGCAGGCTGGTGGTGGTGGTGTAATGGTGTGGGGGATGTTTTCTTGGCACACTTTAGGCCCCTTAGTGCCAATTGGACATTGTTTAAATGCCACGGCCTACTTGAGCATTGTTTCTGACCATGTCCATCCCTTTATGACCACCATGTACCCATCCTCTGATGGCTACTTCCAGCAGGATAATGCACCATGTCACAAAGATCGAATAATTTCAAATTGGTTTCTTGAACATGACAATGAGTTCACTGTACTAAAATGGCCCCCACAGTCACCAGATCTCAACCCAATAGAGCATCTTTGGGATGTGGTGGAACGGGAGCTTCATGCCCTGGATGTTCATCCCACAAATCTCCATCAACTGCAAGATGCTATCCTATCAATATGGGCCAACATTTCTAAAGAATGCTTTCAGCACCTTGTTGAATCAATGCCATGTAGAATTAAGGCAGTTCTGAAGGCGAAAGGGGGTCAAACACCATATTAGTATGGTGTTCCTAATAATCCTTTAGGTGAGTGTATATCCAAGTTTCGGTGTGTCATTCAAAAACCAAGGACGATACAAAATAAAACCTCATCAACTCAAAATAACGGGTCAACTTTGAAGGGAAACCTAAAAGTTTCAAATTTTAGGTTATCAAGCGAAATCAATTAATTTGAAGACTTCCATTGTAAGACTGCTTCAGTCTTAATGAGCGGAATCAAAATTCGTAGCAAATAATAGGTAAATCAGACACATGGGGATGCAGTCATGAAAAGATAAATTGGGTGATTATTAATTATAAAAAACCTCTTAATTGCTTTTAAAGTTCAATGAAGTGTGGGGTATAGAGGTCTTTTGGAGTGATTTGTTTCTACAAAACACAAAACAATAACTAAAGGAAAGGCAGGAATGCGGCAGTGGCTACATCGTCAAGGTCGCCGGGTACATGAATAAGGTCCACTTTGTACAGCCTACTCTGCCGGCTGCTAAGCAGGTCAGTCATTAACAGAACCTTCTTCTTCAGCTGAAGGTTTCGTTACAATTACCCAGAATCTGTCACAGCGCCGAAAAAACACCGGCTAAGAGGAGGAGAACCCTGGCAGAACAGAACCAGCAGAGGGGAACGGAACATCCAGACAGCATCAGCTCGTGGTGCCTCTGTCAGCTGTGAGGCAACACCTTAACGTCTGGTTTATACAAGCAAGTGACAGACAGACATATTAGCAGTAAAATGTAGGGTGTTTTGTATGATTTGACATGATTTTTAAATGTTTGAAATGTCACAGCTTTCTTGGTGTCAGTGCAAAATGAGAACACATTGGTTAAAGAAGGTCTGTAAAAAAAGGTCTGTTCATTTTTTTTTTTTTTATTTCAAACTAACATTGTGTCACATGACTGTCACCTCAGCAAAGACACCTGCACTGAAAGGTAATTTTACTGGGGGCACCCCAGCCCCCCGATCCACAGCCAACCTCAGCCCGCTCTGTCTGTCACCCTTCCACCCACCTACCGCTGGTTGCCATGACACTAGCCAGCTGTCGGTGACAACTGGCCACCCTCTGCAAAAACACAAAACACACTTCGTGAAAACAGAGACCAAACTGAGTTGCTGAACGGCGACCAGATTCGCCGAGATTCCAGCACAACGATCTGCCGATTTCCCAGCTTTTGGCGCGGCAGAAGATTCATGCCCCCAAGTCAGCAGGTTGCTCCACAGCGGGATAACGCAGGGCTTATTACGATATCCCCTGGAAACATCATGGATACCACGTTTATCAAGTGTCACACGATCTGACATTGTTAAAATGTGAATCCACAGTCAGAAAACTGTCCTTAATCTTTAAGAGTGCCAAACTAAAATCTCAGTAAGGAAAACATGGTAACACACTTTAGAAATGTTTTTTAAATTGGCCATACATAGCCAACACACAATGGGAATACATCCTACAGGAATTTGAATTCATTGAAGAATTGGTGATATGTAACACTGCACACAGCAACTCGCCTTCAGTTACTTTATGAAGATATAGGGCCATCCCAAAGCCACCTGCAGGTCTCCTGCCACTCTGCCATACTCCGGACATTGTTCCCATGGCGTAATGCATGACCGTGTTTTCTGTATATATTTCACTACTTGGACGCTGAGCATTCACCCATTTACCTGATTATTCCTGAGCATTCACCCATTCAGCTGATCATTCCTGAGTATACACATGTCATTCTTGAGCATTCACTCATTTACCTGATCATTCCTGAGTATACACGTCATTCCTGAGCATACACCCATTCAGCTGATCATTCCTGAGCACACACCCATTCAGCTGATCATTCCTGAGCATACACCCATTCAGCTGATCTTTCCTGAGCATACACCCATTCAGCTGATCATTCCTGAGCATACACTCATTCAGCTGATCATTCCTGAGCATACACTCATTCAGCTGATCATTCCTGAGCATACACTCATTCAGCTGATCATTCCTGAGCATTCACCCATTCAACCGATCATTCCTGAGCATTCACCCAATCATTCCTGAGCATTCACCAATTCACCCGATCATTCCTGAGCATTCACCAATTCACCCGATCATTCCTGAGCATTCACCAATTCACCCAATCATTCCTGAGCATTCACCCGATCAATCCTGAGTATTCACCCAATCAATCCTGAGCATTCCCCCATTGACCTGAGGATTCCTGAGCATTCACCCATTTAACCGATGATTCCTGAGCATTCACCCGATCATTCCTGAGCATTCATCCATTCAACCAATCATTCCTGAGCATTGACCCAATCAATCATTCCTGAGCATTCCTGAGCATTCACCCATTCAACCAATCATTCCTGAGCGTTCACCCAATCATTACTGAGCATTCATCCATTCAGCCAATCATTCCTGAGCATTCCTCAATTGACCTGAGCATTCTCCCATTGACCCGATCAATCCTGAGCATTCCCCCATTGACCTGAGGATTCCTGAGCATTCTCGCATTCATCCGAGCATTCCTGAGCATTCCCCCATTGACCCAAGCATTCCTGAGCATTCATCCGATGATTCCTGAGCATTCACCCATTGACCCGATCAATCCTGAGCATTCCCCCATTGACCTGAGGATTCCTGAGCATTCTCGCATTTATCCGAGCATTCCTAAGTATTCCCCCATTGACCCAAGCATTCCTGAGCATTCATCCGATGATTCCTGAGCATTCACCCATTTAACCGATGATTCCTGAGCATTCACCCATTCATTCCTGAGCATTCATCCAATCCTTCCTTGGCATTCACCCATCCACCCGATCATTCCTGAGTATTCAGGTCAGCTGGACTATTTCAAGTGATGTCCCAAGATCAGGGGTTCCACCAAAAGACTATTCATGGCAGTCTTTAGGTTACACGTCCAAATACTCAACCACTGTGCCACCTGGTTGGCCAATCGTCATTGAACCCGGAAAGTTTCTGGCACTCTCTAGCGTCCACAAACTCAAATGCCAAAACAGCGAGTTAGTTTACATGCCCTCCCCCCCACCAACAGTTGTAACATGACTGTCTTTCATCCCTGATAAAGCCATGCCCCCAAAATGCAATGAACACTAAGTTACTGCCTGTCACACCAAATAAAAATAGAGCGGCTGTCAGATTAAACTCTGTTCTGGGGTTAAACAAGGATTCCTCTGGCCTGTCTGAACACGCACTGTAATGAACTGATGCTCTTCGGCTGCCGCGGAACCAGGGCGTATCAGAGACTTGGCGGGCTGGACGTCAACAGGCTTCAGAACACGATGTGTAGACAGACGTCACAGAGGAACCTGATGTCCATTGCATCATTGGCAGAAGACCGATAAAAACAGCATGATGACAGAAATAGCCATTCTGAATGCCCCTCCAAACTTAATCTTTTAAAACACAGTTTTCCAACAAACTCAAAGCATATCCTAACCCTGGTTAGATGCATCTCATCAAACGGCCTCTGTGCCTGTGATGGGATGGTCACGGTTCGAATCCCATCCTTGGCAGAATCATTACATGTCCAATAGGTCCTTGAGTAAGGGCCTTAACCTCCCCCAGGAGTGCTTAATAAATGGCCTGACCCTGCTCATGGACGCCAAGCTTCACTCTCAACTGTACATGCGTGCGTCTCGGAGGAGAGCATGATGGGATAATGGAAATGAAGCATTCCAACATAGCCGTACTTGTGCAAATGGCAAATAAAGCATCAGTTAGAAAACAACTCCCGATAGCTGCACCTGCACTATTTGTTACTGGCTGTCGGACCTGCTCTGATACCCACTAGAGCACGACCAGCTTGAAGGTCCCCGCAGCAGAAGCATCCGGAACACGGTCCTCTGCAGGTGGCACCAGGGGCACCGCACGCTTATCGTCAGAGTGCCCAGGGAAGCCAGGCAGCTCACTGGCCTTGGGCACCAATGGCTTTTTTTATCTGATATCAAACACTGGAGTTTTCTTTTCTTTTCTTCATTGTCCTCTGGCTGTTATTCACTATTCATTTACACTATTGTTACCCCAAACTGTTGTGTTCCAGCAAGTGACACTCGTTTGATACTTTGTTAAGCACTTTGGGGCTTGTTGGAAAAGGTGTTATAATTATATATTATAGATATACACACATACACACACACACACACAAACAAAAGAGTTGAATTCAACTGAGTGTGATTTTCCTAAAGCCGCCAAAATCTGAATCACATGGAAACAGGATGAAACACCTTTTCCAGTCAGTCATCGGTGACTGAATCACCGACACAACATGACACCCGTCAAAGCGTAAGCTATTGTGTGAGGTAAGCAGTGATTCAAACTAAATTATTTAAGCTTTGTAGTGCAAGAAAAGATCCCAAATTTTATTGTTTGAAAGATCTTGTCTATGTTTTCTTTTTTTTTGTGAGGTAAACATAAACATCTACATCTTTTTGAAATACATTTAAAGCCACAAAAAAATCAGTTAGATATCACTTTATCGGCAGCAAATAGAACAAACATCATTCGGCAAAACTGCACAAAAGATGAAAGATCAGTTTTCTGGTTGAATCATATGTCATTAGAATTACAGGTAATGACCGTTTCCAGGTCTGGGGTTTCTAACGCAGCACGGCTGTCATTGCGACATCATCGAGCAAGATCCGATTCCATTCGTTCAGAAGCGGGACAAGGGGAGGACTCTCCGCTTTCCCCTCGGCCAATGAAACGGGGAATCTCAGCTGCTCCCACCTCAGAGAGGGAGGCAGGCAGTCAGCGTGCTTCCATTTTCATCCCCGCTCACAAGGGCGATCAAAGCCCGCCAGTGCCCAGTGAAAGGGGCCGTCTCGTCATGCTTTAGTGAGGTAGCTGTCGCACTACAGACGTGCCCATAAACACTGAGGAATCCCAACCACACGGCCTGCCACGTTGAGAGAAGCTTGTGCGACCTCATCATCTAAAACTCGGCAAGAAAAGAAAACAGCAATGCACGCCATGGCTGGGGAAGACAGTGGCATTAAGCCCCCGCCGCCCCCCACCCCGCCAGAGACACCAAGATCTGAGGAGGGTTGTTTGCAAAACAACTTAACTGTTGTGGACCTGAGCATACAGCCCAGGGGCGGTGGGCACGTGACGAGGCTGGGGGCCTCGTGGAAAACCTGTTTACTTATCAAATGAGAAAAAAAAAACACACACACAACACTTTGCGACGTGGAAGCTGCAGTAATACCAGTGACACACAAGCACCTGAAAGATGCATAAAAACTTTAAAGCTTTATAAAAATCATATGCCTCCACAAATGTAGAAAAACAACTTGCTTCCCTTTGGAATTTTGAATTGGACAGGAAGGAATTGCAGAAACTCTACGGAGATTTATTTTATTTGCTAACAGGACGTGGTTGACTCAGGAACTGGCTTTGCTCGCTGTATCTTTAAAGGACCTGAAGTTTTCTTGGCAGAATGCGACGAGCTGCGAGTTCAGCCAAAATAGACAATAAAGAACTATGGAGAATCATGCCAAAATGCAGGGGCAATTCAGTCCAGGGGCTCATTTTTCCAAAATGATTCACACTGGAAAGAAAAGCATTTCTCTGTCCTGAAATGAACTGCACACGCTCTTCTGTCAGATCCTGTAAGGCGGACTTTGGGGGTGGGGGGGGGGGCACAACAAAAACACCAAGGGGGCGCCGACGACGTGAAGCATCCCTCACAGGCCCTGGGGCGGCCAGTCGGCTCTGCTGTACAGCCACTTTACACGTAGAGCAGTGACGGGCGGCCATTTACAGTTTCTGCAACACCCCCCCCCCCCCACAGGAAAAAAAAAATCACGTGACCAGCTTGTTCCATGGCATCTGTGCTCCACAACACTGGCCTGCAGCAGCCAGTCTCTCTCCACCACAGCTGGGACTGCCTCACTAATGGATGGGGGGGGGGGGCAGCCATGTCCCTTTTTTCCCCCCTTCTTCTTTCTGTGCCTCAGCCCACAGAGCAAAATTTCCAGCAGAGGAGAGCAGGATGCCAGTGGTTTTTTAAAAAAGAGGCCATTGTACAGTGATACACCCCGCGCTGACACCTGCGATTCAGCAGCAAAAACCGAAGCCCTATTAAAGAGGGGGGGGGGAGAAAAAAATGCGACGTTTCGGAGGGCTGTGCCTCTTAAAAACTGAATCGGCCGCAGGTTCAAATAAAAATAATCTTGCTTATTTTTAGCATCTGTTTTCTGCTGTACAGTGAAATATTAAACGTAAAAAGTATTACTGTCTCAAACCGTCTAACAATGAGGCACGATTTATAATACCGGGGATCAAAATGGTACTCAGGATCACATTGCTGAATAATCTTTTTTTTGAATTAATGCATTAAACTACCAAAAAAAATCCAGGCTTATAAATATAATGTTACCTTATTACCTTGTTTAAACCATAACTGAAAAAAAAAAAATCAGACAAGCACTAACTTCTCCCCGATAACGAGTATTAACGGCATGCGATACTCATTTTCCCTGAAACGCCCTAAACCAAACCAGCCTGTGGATATTACAGTTCACACCCGGTGCCAACCTACACCCAGAGCCCGACCCGGAAGCAGGTTGGGTTGAATGGCAGGGTTCGCCCTGTCGCCGGGGACCTGCGTCTACCTGGCTGGAACCGGAGTCTCACCTGCTGTCCGGTTTTAGAAACCGGGCCAACAGTAAGAGGCTAACTGATGCATTGTGGGAGATTTTGCTTGTCTCGCATACTTGGCGATCAGCTGTTCTAAGGAAGGGTGTGAGGATCAGGTGCAGCTAACGGCGAAACGTCACACGTGGCTTTCTGCGGCACAGGCCATGCGTGCCGTATCGGCTTTCCGTGCCTAACCGTGAGCCGCGACGCCACCATGGGTGCGGGGTTTGACGACGGCTGAGCCCTGTGCCGACACCGTTCAACTTCAGCTTGGCTGGGGGGTGACCTGGGGCAGCGTGCAGAGCTTTGGGTGGCACCAGACAGGGCAGTGCTCTGACGGGCGACGGGCGCCTTTCTGCAGACTCATGAGCTGCCACCAGACAGCATATCTAACACACACTGCCAGCCAGTCGTAGCAGATCACCCTGGAGAAAAACGCAGCCTTCGCCCGCCGGCCAGGCCTTCATTCGCAACTCCCGACCAATCGAAAATGCTTACATGCAACACTGCAGCCCCGAGCTGCAGAAGTGCAGCGGCTAACAGAGAATTAACGAACGTTTACATTTCAGCTACACGCTCAGATCAAAATAAGCACAGTGCCAAAGGGATACATGTAGCATACACCTGTTTGGCCATTCATCAATTTAAAAATATATAAACAAAATTTTAATAAACAAAACAGAACATTCCAGGCAGCTAATTCTTCCATATCTTAAATAACTCACTAACATTATATTTTACCCCGTCAGTAACTGCTTTTCAGTTCCTCTAAGAATGGGGCACCGTCTTCTCAAAAACAAGGTGGGGCTCCATTCCAGAACTATCGAAAATCTGAACCTCAGGAGTTATCGTCCCCCAAACTCCAACCCAATTAGCCTAATTTGGTTTAAAAAAAAAGAAAAGCAATTCACATACCCATATATCACCAGTTCAAAATTCACCACCAGCAGGAGGTCATTTAAAATAAATAAATAAATAAAACACAGTGAAATTTACAGTGCTTACTGTCAACATAAACGTGACAGGTGAAGAATAGGATCACATTTAAATACCAAATGGATAATTGCTAGCTGAATATTATGACTTTCTTCAGAGATACCATGCATTCTGTGAGAAATTATATTGCAACAATGGTATATTGACTAAATCTGAGGACATTTTGGGTGTATTGATAGCAAAAAATAATTCTCTTGTAGCAAAAGAGCAATAAATCACAGGTTGGGGGGGGGGTCCGTTTAATCAAGGATATGTCCCCAAAACACAGTGTCCCAGCTCTCTGACTGCAAAGCCACACAACAGAGATATACAGCTCACCAAGGAGGCTGAACGCAAACCTAATTATTCTGCGATTAGCAGAGTCAAGCGGCAAAGGAGGGGCCCAGGGCCGACATACAGCGACGGCGACAGGACGAAGAATACCCTCACAGGTACAAAACAGCGGTACAAAACAGCGTTACAAAACACCATCAGCCTCCAGTCTGTACTCTGCTGCATTTACAATTCATCTCAAATATCCATTAATTATTTGGAAAGCCATTTACCCCCACTACAGACCGATATGGGCAAAATATATACCTGTATTCACCTAAAACTTTAAGGGAATCAGCATATATTTAATGACGCATGTTACATACAAAAAAACTTGTACTTCTTCTTTATAACACTAAATTTGTCAACACAAAAATCATTCTAACGTGGTATTTAAAAATTTCATTAAAATACCAAAATATAAATATATACTGAGGAAAAAAATTTAATGTGTTTAAATGTTATTATTGTTCAATATACGGCTTATTTTAAAACTTTGGAAGTTGTCTCAAAAAATTCGAAACCAGGTTTGCTAACATTCAGCTGAAATTATAATATTTTATTTAGCTATATTGTCAGCCTGCTGTGTATCCCTCGTCTTCCTCTATGTTTTTGCTCTTGTGTGAATGCGATGCCACATTTCTCAAACAGACAGAAAGCGTTTCGGTACAGCGTACCTACCTTTTCTGAAGCAAACCCCAAGCTGAGGGTGAAGATCCAGGAGAATTCTGTATCACTTTAGATTTCTGAAATACACAAGAAAGTAAAACATTTAAGCAAAAATATCTCTTAAGTTCATCGTCAATTATCGGTCATACTGAAATAAAGCCTATAAATATACAACATATTTGCATAAATGAAAATTACAGACAAGTAAATAGATGATGCAAAAATATATCCTATTAAATATATTGTAACACTGCATAAATCCCATCAGTTTAAATTGAAAGCAAACAGAACAGCAAATATAAAAATAACACATATACTTATGTAAAATGTTTTCAAAAATTCTGAAAGAAAAATTAATAATGTGTAGCTTTAAGAATTAAGCATTATTTTAAGTTTGAAATGCTGAAATTCCTATTATTATACTTAGTAGTGATTTATGCATTTCTTAACAAATTTCTTAAACAATGCAACATGCGCAGAAACTCACACTTTTTAGTTTCAGGAAAAGCTGGTTCACACAGATTAGACTTTGGGTAATTTTTAATTTTTATTAAATGCTCCAAAAAGTATTTTAATACATTAGGGTCATGCAACACTATAACACACCACCACAATTTGACATTATTTTTACCTAGAATAAAAGGGTCCAAAACTTAGAATGTGGCAATCTTTGTTTGGAGCAAAATATAAGTCAATTTGGAGAGTTAAATTTCATAAATTTATATCAATACTTTGAAAAAACAAACATTAAAATTTGGATTTTCGGTTGAACAGTGAGCCGACTAATAATTTGAATTATTATTGCGTTATTCGCTGTAACTTCCAACTTTACAAATAATTATGGTCATATGAGCACTGTGTACTGATACATCCAATATAAACGTGGCATACGCAAACTGTGCATGAACGATTTCCTCCAGTTTTACATGTTTACAAAATTTAGAGGAAAGTAGGCTTCATTTATACATTTTCAGAACATGGTGCAATATGTTGAAAAGGAATCAGCAAATATCAGCAAGCTAACACAAGTTAACACAATGACGAATTATATTACTGTATAAATAAAATAAAATAAAATAAAATAATAGTATCACAAATGTGTGATCCTATAAATATGTCGAGGACTTAAAAGCAAAAACTTACGTTATTACGCCGCAGCAGCAACATCTCGGTGTACTTTAATGAAGCAGCCTACTTTCCTTTTCGGAGGGGAAACACATGGAGTGGGGAAAAATCACCACAATTTTAGATCCAAAATATCAGGCTTTTCTCAGCTGAAAGTTTACGGCGATATACACCTTGACCTCTAAACCAGGCAGAAATGTCATTTCTTCACAAGCACCCCCCCACCCCGGTTCATTTTGTCCGCCAGGAAAAAGCCCGGAACGGCGGGGAGACTCGGCGGCTCAGTTGGTCTCACGGTCCGCGGTTCAGACCGTCATCAGCAGGCAAACACATTTCCCCCTGAAAATGCGTTTATCATTTATTTTTCTTGCCGAGAGAAGCTGGCCGCCAGCGACCGCAGCGGCGACAATTTCAGGCGGCGGAGGCGCTCCGTGCGGGTTCGGCTCCGGATTACACGGGTTCATTTAAGGTGAACAGTGATTCACAGCGACGCAGACAAACAAGAGGCTCCCCGCAACATCCCAGCGCCCTTCTAAAAATTAAACACCAGCAAATCCCCCCATTACCGGGGAACAACTTCAGTGTGTTATTACCCCACTTTTAACAATTTAATCTTCACTTTATACCGAGTTTGTGCGTTACAGACAATGCATTTCCCCACTGTCGACTTAAGTTCTGACTGCTATAGTGGAAAACAGTATCTTGCTATATTAAACGGCCGCAGTTTCGCAAAAATAAAATAAAACCCCAGTTTATATTCGTACTTTTTTTCCAGTGCTGTCCATTATCTGGAAAAAGAAACGAAAGAAAATAAAGATGTCGCGCAGAGGACTGCGAAGATGGCCATGGCAGCGTCTGATTATTTTTTTATTTTCTTTTTGTGTGTTGACGAGGGGAGCCATTGCATGCCCCCCACCCCCCCTTTTTTTTTTAAAGAAAAACTTCACACCAAAGGTTTGATCGCCCGAAACACACGGGATGCACAAGAAGCAGCTTCACGTTTGATCTGTACCTGCGATCGCGGATTGCAGGAATCGGCCGCACGATGCGGTGTTCATGGTGTCTGTCGGGAGAAACTCCATTCGCTTACCATGTAAAGCATAGGTAAAGTTAATAATGTCATGTACATTTTAAAAATGCAATATCTGCTAATAACTGGCAGATGAAAACCTCTGGCCAAATGCACTAAAGAGATCAATGTGTATTATATATAAGGCAGGTGACAGTCAAGTCGTCCTCACAGGTGTAAATGCGGCTCGATGATCGCGTCCGCTGCACCTGTCGCTTACCTGCCGGCCCGGTTTGACAGTCTGGGCGTCGCGCACCACGTGGCCGCCCGGCGGGGATCCATTTCCCGCTGATCAGCTAAATGCCGTCAGCGCCTCGGCTGATTTCACGTCTGGACTTGCCCTGCTCACAGTCACCTCATATTTTTTTTCAATACTTTTAGGAATTAGTTAATTTCTTGCCAAACAGAAATGCCGTTAAGATCAAATTCGTCCTCGTGTTGCAGTTACTGTATCAAACCTAATAAAAAAAAACGCTTCTAAGTAAAAATAAATATGTTTTCGGCTTCAATATTACTAAAATCCAACTCAAGTTGTTAAAAATATATTTCCCGTGCTGTACGTTGCATGATCCAGTGTTGAAGCTGATTACATTTCTATATAATTATAATAATTATAATAATTTATATATATATATATATATATATATATATATATATATATATATATATATATATATATATGACACACACATTTAATAATATTTGGTCATTTGTGAGTGTAAATACAGCACATTGACGTAACTTGTGATTTCATCAATTATGCTTTAACTGGGCGTTTCTGTAAGTCATGACATTATCTTTAATCAGACAATAAAGCAGGGAGTCGATTGACTGCAGAGAAATCGTGTAATTTTCTGTTTGAAGTGCATAGTTAAAATATTACGATGTTACTTGTAACATGTTTTATCGATCTGAACTAAACAGTCATTGACTTGATTAGGCAAATAATACAATGCTGTTTATATTCTAATATTTTATTATGAAATGGTTGGTATTCTCATATTATGTTATAATATACTTTTGACTACATTTTTCAAATTATAGCTGGTAAATAGCTTAAATTATTTGCTATCTGGTCAGGGTAAACAGCATAGTGGTTTGATTGAATTAGGCCATTGTGTTGCTAAGTGGGTTTTACACTATGTGATGTATAATTTATTCCTTTTTAACTTATTTAGAGAGATTTCAGTTCTTTGGTGCTGAGCACCATATGCGAGGCCCCTGAGGGAGACTGTTCCCTTAGGAGATTTTTGATGTACTAAATGTGATCCTCTCTAGCATAAAAATGTCTTCCCTGAATTTATTAAAAGTCAGCCCCTAACGGATTGCTACAATAATTTACGGCACCAATTTAAAAACCAGATAGGCGTACATTTGGATGGACATGGGCCTCCTTCATCCAATGCAAGCTCATGCGCAAAGAGCAGTGGAATTGATCACAGACTTACAAATGAGAAAATTCTGAACAAGATGGGGAGAGAGGGGAAGAGAGCGAGGACTCGCTGGGCATTTAAAAAGCTGTGCCCCTGATTTAGAAAACCCTTTGTTGTTTTTAATAAACTGAACTGATCCTGAAAAACATCAGTGTTAGCAATCAAATTTTTTTGACCTGCAATTGAGCAGTGTATGTTTGGGATTCCGGTGGGTGAAGTACACTTTTTCTTTCAGTTTCTAAATGCTATCTAAACTTTAATCTTTTAAACTTTACAAAGCACAGTCCGCTTCTTACATCTTCAGTTTACAGTTGTTCCGGAAATTAGATGGCTTTAGTTGTCGGATATGAAAGGGCAGGTGGTCACAAAATTAACTTTAAGAAGGAATAATATAATTAACCTAAATATATTTCTGGCTTTGTATGTTTTGATGTGTTCACAGAAACTTGTTTTGCACTCAGCATCGCCTGAAGAGGCTCAAAGCCAAAGGTCTTGGGCCAACAATGAGGTTTTGATTCTGGTACTGTTTCAGCGCCGCTCTTGTGGACACAGGGCGCAATGACAAGTGTTAAAATAGCAGGCCATGATATCAAAGCTAGCCACCTGGTGATGACTTAGTGCTTATGCATCACATATGCAAAATAAGTGTAGTGTATTAAGGTCAGATAAAACTATCGATGTGAGCAGTTAGGGTGTTTAAATAACATTACTGTGATGTTATGGTGGAGCATTAGTATGGTATATACTGTACATCCCCCACTTCCACAAAAAACAAACGTTAAGGAAATTAAGGTGCAACCAGGTCATGGGTCTGAGCAGGCCCACTGAGCAGTCTGGTGCCAGCACCAGCAGGGTCAGGAGCAGGGGGTGGAAACCCTGTAAGCATGGGTCAGTACTCTGAGGTCACCCACGGCTCCACCATAGATGCACACAAAGACTTCAGCATCCCACAGACTATTCCCAGACCTTAGGGTCAGGAACCAAGGGTCAGTCTAATGTTCCAAAAAACAATAATAAGGGTACACCATAAAAATGGATGTGCTGCCAGTTTTATAGACTAAATCCAAAAAAAGGACAACAAAGGAAAGATATAATCAATATGCCAACAACATAACAAATGTAAATAGAATTATTTAGCCTGAAAAGCAATCAAACCTTCTTGACCTCTTTTTTTAAGTGCAAATCAACAAACCAATTCACATTCCCTGACACAAATTGACCCCTTTGCTGCGGCCTTCAGGGGATACAAGCTGGGGTTGCAAAGGTCAGGCGCCCAGGACTGGGGCAAAAGCTCCAGAGAACGCAGAACCTGCAGAGTGCTGATTCCAGCACACTAGCCCAAGCCTAGTTTGGAAACATAGCTTCAAAGGTTATTCCTACCCAACAGCACTCTCTGCTGCTGATGTCCTCTCTGGGCCTCCGTAGTCACAACGTGGTATCAGGCAACACAAGATAAGAGGATCAGCCCAGCTCCCGTCACGGACATTGTCGCGGCAAAAACGTCTTGCCGTCGCAAAGCTGCAGATTGCAGTCGACTTACAAGCACGTTCTTACATCTATATTCGTACTACAGACACAATAATTAAGGCCCGTAGACCTGAGATCATATTTTCCTTCAGTTGCATCATGCCGACTTTCCCATCTCCTGCTCCTCTAAACCTAACCTCCACCAGAGCCGAAATTAATGAGAATATCTAAAATTTGGCAGGGGAAGGAAACACCCTGGGTTAGGGAGGTGAAATAAAAACGTCAAACTCAATTTGCGCCCTCATTCTTCCACTCAAGGGGCCGAATTCTCTGTGAAAGCGCAAAGAATGGGGAAGGGGAAGTTAAGCAGGGGCTTTTCAAAAAGTAAAAGATATTGGAGGTAATGATTCCGTCGCCGTGACAACCCCGGAGCCATCACAGACACCGCTTCCCATGGCCAAGACGATATAGTCGGGGCGACATCTCAATCTCGGTGAATGATGGGCCTCAAAAACGAAAAAAAAACAAAACAAAAAAAAAAATAACAAAACGACAGTCTCCATTAGACCCGCCCACCGGTGTTTGCCGCCGCGACAGACTTGGCTTCTCATGCGACCCGCCACTCTCACGTCCAGTGTCCGATACAACGGGCCCTTTATTCCTGCTAATCAAGAAGCCAGACAAAACAGCGCACGCACACAAAAAGCTGAACGCAGCTCCGTGCGCGCTGTGAATTTAGAGTCGCTTTTTCCCCCCCTTAATTTATTCGGAGGTTATTGAAAGGCCGGCCTGACGGCGGGAAGAAGCCGGCGAGAGGTCCGCGAGTCAGTGCCGCGAGTCAGTGCCGCGAGTCAGTGCTGCGAGATGCCCGCCCTGGCTCACCCCCCCATCTCCATTCCAGACAGTGAGGGACCTCCATTTCGCACAAGACCATGCTAATTTGTAATTAGACAGCCCACCCCCCCCCCCCCCCCCCGCAGACAGTGGAAACGCCTGCTTAGACAAAGCTGCCATTCTCTAAAAAGGGGGGCGGCCCTCTTCTCAGGCCAGAGGGCCTTTCAGAGGGAATTCTGAGGTTTCCAGGAGATGGCAGTAGAAGGGAAGCAGGGCTCAAAAGCCTCAGTGACAGACATCGCCCCCCCCCCCTCCCAAACCCAGCAGCTGGCATCTACTGCAGCGCCCGGGCAACATGCGACGATGGCAACGCGTCGAGCACCGGACAGCCAATCGGCACACAGGACCCACTCCTGATCTAACCAATCACGATCCACGACCAAAAAAAAAAAATCCTCTGCTGAAAGTGGCTGATATGTATGAAATATCAAGTTTAATATTCTCCCATTATGTCTCAGCCCACCTGTGGGAAGCTTGTCGTCGTTTTGTGGATCCGGGGAAATCCCATGACCAAGCTCCAGAACCTCGCTGGGAGGAGCCGCTCCGGAAGGGCTCCGGCGTGCTGTACGGGGGGTGCATGGACGGACGAGGGGCGTGAGTTTGGATCTGTGGCTGGCGGAGGCTTAAGAAACACCACGGTGACAATGACAAGCACAAAGCACCATGGGCCAGAGCCCAAACAAAATCTCATTGTTTCTATTTTCCAAATCCCCCCTAACCCCCTTTCCAGACTCACTCTGCCCTCCCTATGCCCTAGTCCCTATCCACCCCCCCACACTTCATGTCAGTGTCAGTCCTGTGTCAGTAATTAAACAGCAAAGCCTCTCAATGTCTCCAGCACGGTGGGGGGGGGAGGGGGGCGTGTAATGAAGCCCCATCACTGGGCCGCGGCAGCAGCTGATGAGAGATTATCCTCTGGCATAGGCGAGGTCCTATCCGGCGCATAATCTTCAATCAGCTCGATTCAATTTTCAAGAGTAACATTTAACTAAACGGAAAATTCAATGTACCTTGGTACCGACATTGCCCGATATGAGTGCTCTTATTGTGCTCCCTCTATAACTTAAATAAATGTCAAAGCAATAAAAAAAAATGTAAACCTAAAACAGTATTAGCCATGGACCACCTACTTAAAAAAAAACTATAAAGTTTTTTTCTTAATTAAAAATAAAAATCTTTTCATGATAGTTCTTTCAGTGCCTGAGGACCAGAACTCAGTTAATAACAAAACAGTATGTGAAATACGCCGATGGGTCCTCCAAACTGACGGGTCTAGAATGTATCAAGACCTCCCCAGGAACAGGATGTGACCTCAGCAACCATGACTTCATCAGTCTGCCCAGAGCGTGACTCAGCAGTGAGGCGACAGACCAGTGATTCATGGGAACACAGGTGGGGATCACAGGTGCCAGTGGGTGTGGGGAAAAGTCCCCACTGAGGGGGGGTGAGACGGTTAAAATTGAGGAGGAAGGGTTCTTCAGGGTAAGAGTGTGAGCAGAGCGACAGGTATGGTGAAGAACATTTTGAACATGCGACCGTAAGTACTTTGTACCAAAGGACCCTCAACAGATGTATCCATACTTTAGTGGAGCAATAAAATACCTGCAAACAGACCCAACAGCAATTCAGTTGAGCTAATAAGCTTCATTGCATTTCAAGCTCCACGTTTCCTTCTGTTTAAATGTTTCTAATGATCCACACATATATCTGAAACAGATTTTTACTGCAAATGGCAAAACGTAATGCAAGGTCATCTCAAGGTCGCTTCAGGAAAAGTGCCGATGGTCCGTGGATCACACTCTTACGGTTTCCGCACTGCCAGCTCTATATCCTGCCTGTTTGTTCTTCCTTCCAAGCAAGTTAAATGTAAAGACAGTGATTTGCCCTGGCAGATGACTGGGCAGGTACTGAAATTCTTCACTTTGACTCCATGTCCAGCGACAGAAAAGGACAAGTCACGGCAAGCAAATCGAAACATCAGTGCTCGGCTGAGACCGAATCCCACCAAACTGCGAGTTTTCAACGGTAACAGACTCAAGCCACACTCCGGGACACTCGAAATTCCATTGAGGCTACCCAGGAAGCTGCGGACTCCGCCGACCTGCATCCTGGGTGTGTGACTAAATCCCCAACCCAAAGAACCGCTATGTGTATGTCCAACACCGCCACAAGGGGGGGCTGTCACCTTCACATTCCACCAGCGCCCAAATCAGCAATATAATCTGAACTCCTGCATATCTCGCCTCCCCCAGAAACTTCCAAGCGCCCTCGGACACCTCCATGACGCCTGGCTGTAAGGGCCCTTGTACGTAAGACCAAGTCGTTTCAAAGAGGGCGATCAGGCGTTCGATGGCGATGAAGGCCATCAACGCCAGAGCCGGCCCGTGTCGACTGGAGCCGTCTAATTGGTGCCACTTGAAACCATCGAGACCTGCTGGCATCAGAGCGCACATCCGTCCGGGGGGAGCCAAGGCTCTTTCGGATGGGAGCGGCGCCTGGACGAGGCCCCGCCTCCCTGTGGATGATGTCATCGGCACAAGGCGCTGTGTTTTGCCAGAGATGGTGAACAAGACTCTCCCTCTGTCTGTATAAATGCTATAGCATTAAATTCTTCTATGTATCATATTTGTGTTGCCAATGCTAATAACACACATTGCTATTGGACAAGAACAGACAAGGAATCATCTTTTAGTTTCCTCCTATAAATCAGTGTCCACCTTCGACCTGCAATCTTCCCAAGGCCGGCCTGCTTCCCTTTCTCGGTGCGGACGTAAACATTACGCATCACCCACGTTCGCCTGTAACAATGTCAGTCACACAAGCGTCCTCAGGCCCCTCCAAGTCCTCAGTGGGGCTCGTCTTCCGGAATAATCCGCACGTGAGAGCCGGGTCACGGATACACGACGAGGCCAGACGTGGCTCACCCGCCATCGCCGGCCCCGCCTTCCTGAACAGCAGGCTTCAACTCCACCCCCCCACAGAAGAACTGCCGCTCCAGTCTTGGGGATGAATCTCCAGGGAGGGTCACTGTCTCAGGGTTGTCTGAGGTGGGGAACATTTCATCTGAATACCGAAAGCCTGCTAGCTTATCCGGTGCTTCACAAACCCAGATTTACGCCTGTTCAGCCAGTTCACAATCAACTGGTTCAAAACCTTCAACATGGGTTGTATGGCTTCATAAACATGTTCGAGGTGTTCGTTTGGGTGACCAGCTTCATTTAATCAGCCACTGTTCGCTCCTAGGTGCTTACTTTCTGATCTCTGCTATAAGATCATCACTGTTTATTAGTTTTGTTTGGTTTATGTGACAGCGACGATGCATATCTATAACACTGCGGCAAACATGTCAGAGTTAGCCGAAAGGTCCCTTTCGTATGTAATATCTCAGTTCATTGTTAAAATAAAATAAAAATTAAAAACATTACGATAAAATTCAAAATCGTACAATACAACAAAAGCAAAGGAACACTTGAATTTTCTTGATATATTCGGTACAACCGAAAAACACCATCCTGGCTAGGTAGCTAATCTTTTCATTCATTTTCAGTTTAGGAGTACTTGGCCCATGCTGCTGTGCTTTTGTGTTCGGTATTCGGTCCGGTCTTGTATCCCGCCGATATAAATATATAAATGGGTGTAGATAACTTCAATAGCCCTTATCCATAAAGAGCAGGATTCCTGTACAGTATCCATTTCGTACCGGGCATCTGTCTCCCGGGGTGAAGTGAGGACACAACTCGGAGGGAATTTCCCCCCCCCCATGGTGCCGCCCCAGCACGTTTCCCCCGCCCACCCCCCTGTGGCTCCCAGCCCTCCACTGTGGTTGCGAGGTCATGGGGTCGTCCCGCCCCTCCACGAATGGACGCCCAACCTGATCCGCCCTGTAACGTCACCGCACTGCGCTGTTGACATCCCGCCTGATCCTAGGATCTGGGAAGAGGGAGTTCAGGCATTGTGCAGTGATCCCAGAGCCTCGTCCTGGGATGACCCCGCACGCGGACACACACACACACACACACACACACACACACACACTCCCCGGCCGCAGAGGCACCCCGCCGAGATACAGAGACCAGCTGATGGTGCATCTGTCCGCAGTCTGTGCTGGGGCTCAAGGGAACAAGGGGGCGCCACTGAGCCGAGGGCGTTATGGCGCGTCGATTGTAATCGAAGGACCCGGTGTGGTCGTGGAAAGAGCCGGGGGGGGGGCAGTTCTATCTAATCCCCATAACCTGAATCACCTCGGCTTGTATAAATAGGTTGGTATAAAAAGGTAACTAGGTAAAGCATAAATCACACCGGCCACTGGGCCCTGTTGTAAAAATGAATCACGAGAGTAAAAACCCACATCATTTACCAAGCAGTGGGGGGCTCGGTTCCCCCCAAGGACCACACACGGGGTGCGATCCATAGATGGCCAGGCCGGGTGTAAATACAGGAATCCACAGGGGACACTGATATACCTCATCTTTCCCAGCATGTGGGAACACGATACATCTGGATGGGGGGTTAGGGTGGTGGGGGTTTAAGCCAGCCAACCCCGGACAGAGCAGATCTGAACTTAACCCCCAACCCATGTGATTAAAAGCAAACCCAATCCTCAAGGTCAGGGGCTGGCATGACGGGGTCATTAAGGTAACGCGGCCATTTGCACAGGGGGGCGGAGTTTAAAATGACAACGGGAATGTGTGACAATGCGTGTTTGAGGGTCTGTATGCACACAAGCATTTTGTTTGTTTGCCACTAATCCTCAGACTTGTTTAAAAAAAAAAAAACATGTCCATCAGCTGAAGTGCCCCCCCCCCACCTCAGTCCAAGAAACATGTCCAAGCAGGCAATGTTCGAGTGGGTTTTAACGATTTCTTACTGAGAAATCCGCCGGAAGTGGCCCATCTGAGCTCCCGTCCATGTGACGGGCACTTCCTGTCAGCTGATCACCCTCCACCAGGAAGTGATACGATGTCATCCCTTGCCCTTTACTGCCTCTCGTGCTGACAGACGATGACAGTGGGGGGGTCACACAATGTTCCGGAGTCACTGATGAAGGACAGAAGGTGAATGTATTCCAGAACCCCCCTGTCTTCGGGTAATTTAATGCAACCCAGAAAACCAGATACATCACACAGTAGGGTGTTTGGGACAAATTAGGAATATTGCTCAACTTTTTGCATATTTTTTGATCATTCTTTCTTTGGCAGACTGTGAAGTTTGATCAACGTGCCAATGGGGGTTTGCAAATCCGGCCCAGCCCCCCATCCCCCCCCCACCAAAAAACAGCACAGTTCCCATCATTTAAGGAACATAAGAACATAAGAACATAAGAAATTTACAAACGAGAGGAGGCCATTCGGCCCATCAAGCTCGTTTGGGGAGAACTTAGCTAATAGCTCAGAGTTGTTAAAATCTTATCTAGCTCTGATTTAAAGGAACCCATGGTTTTAGCTTCCACTACAATAGCAGGAAGACTATTCCATACTCTGACTACACGCTGTGTAAAGAAGTGCTTCCTCAAATTTGTTTTAAAATGTTCTCCCGCTAATTTCCACTTATGGCCACGAGTTCTAGTATTTAGACTAATATTGAAATAGTCATTTGGCTGAACGGCATCCAGACCCGTTAGAATCTTATAGACCTGAATCATATCCCCCCTTAGTCTCCTTTGCTCAAGGCTGAACAGATTCAGTTCCGCTAACCTCTCCTCGTAAGACATTCCTCTAAGACCAGGAATCATTCTCGTAGCTCTTCGTTGCACCTTTTCTAAGGCAGCAATGTCCTTCTTGAGGTATGGTGACCAAACCTGCACACAGTATTCTAGGTGGGGTCTTACCAAGGAATTACATAAGTGTAACATCACCTCCCTTGACTTAAACTCCACACATCTAGAGATATAACCCAACATTCTGTTCGCCTTTTTTATTGCTTCCCCCCCAAATGATTAGAGGACATGTTTTATAGACCCCAAGGAGATCGTGCAATCACGAAAGGCGGCCCACCCCCCCCAAAATGATACGTCCGCCCCTCAGAGGCAGGAAATGCTAATTAACGTATTGATGGTGTGTATACGTGCGCTGCCGTGCGAGATCGTGGCTTCAGGTTGGCTCTGCCGGTAATTAGCATGCGTGGGTCTCCAGCCCACGGTTTGTCCGGGCAGGGGGGCACGTAGATGTACGGTGGCCATTAAGCAAAGAAGGCCTGTCAAGCGGCGATGACACTGGACCCACTGGGGCCTCTCAGGTCTCCCGGTCTGGACCATGTGCACAGAAAACAGCCACCTTCCAAAACCTCACATAGCTAGAGGGTCATGGGTTCGAGTCTCCTTGAAGGCTCCCTGAAGGCTCAGACCCCAAGCGCCATGATGCGCCCAACGGTCAACAAGTTCCTCTACCTAAACTTCACCTCCTTGTCCCCAATACCATGTCAAATACAGCAGGAAACCTCACAATCTGCTTGGCTCACACCCCATCCAAAGAGGCTGTTACAGATACACCTCCGAAGTCTGACCTAAACAGTAAAGACGTTGTTTTTATATACTGCTTAATTATGTATACAAATTCATTCAGGGAAGTACATAGTTTACAGAATAACATTTATGCCTTAAAGTGAACAAAACTGCCTGTACCAGCTGCATAAAGCAGCATTTAAAATCAGCTCTGCCTTTTTAGGTACGACAGCTAACGTGGCAAGAAAAGGCAGTTTTCCTGCACTGGGTATCGATAATGGCGATAGTCACTCCCAGTAAGGAAGGAACGATTAATATGGCGGAACATCGACAGGACACTTCACAGCACAGCTGAGAGTCTCTCGCCATTACTGCTCCTAAAGGCAGCGCCTCCGTGTTTACCGCTGGTTATTTTAAAGGTGTAGAGCCCCCTTGTGGCACTTTAGCAGAATGCAATGACCTTGAAGCTTGTAAGATGCTATGAATCTTATGAATATAATCCTCTTGTGACGAATACCTCGCTCAGTATGTTGGGGGGATGTATCACCACAGCCAGTACATATATTAAGTGCCGAACAAAAAGTTCAACAGGGGTATTAAATGCGAAGCATGAGCCTAATTTATATTTGCGACCTGTTAGGATAGTTCTCGACACTAACTGCATGCTCACCAGCCCAGGGAAACGCCCGGACCCCCCCCCTCCCCACTGCCTACCCCCATATCGGGAAGTTACCAAGCAATCTATTCGGTATGATTCCGTAGGAACATCACGATGCGACACTAGCCCAGCAATCAAAGTGAAACTGTAGGACGAGGAAACACTTCAGTGTCTTCTATGTGTGTCCTGCTCTTTTCACAAAACCAGAACATGACGGGAAACATGGAGCATGAGAACAGCCAACACGGAACCACACTGCTTTCTCTGCAGCACCCTCTAGTGTTGGCATCCTTTCATGCCCCACAGAAGTATGATTTCTGCTGTTCCTCTGGCTCCATCTACTGGCACACATGAGGATTTCCATCCATCCACTGACTCGCTCTGAGGTCCCCAACTATTTTTCCCAGAGGGCCAAATTCTCCATGCTACAATCTGCAGAGCCAGGAGGGGGAATCGATTGTGCAGTCAGGCAGTTTTTTTAACCACTAGTTTGACTACTTCCAAGACTGGATCATGTGGGCAGTGATAATTTCGTTGACGAAATATTTTCGTTATAATTTTCGTCAACGACAAATTTTCACTGACGAAAACGAGACGATAACTAAATAAAAATTAAGTGATGATGACGAAAACTATAATAAAAATATATTGACATTTTCGTTAACCAATAAAAACGAGACGAAAATGTGAGTGAGGGACGTTTTTGGAAATGATCCAATCAGAATTAATCTTGGTGCGTGGCGCGGTGAGACGCACACGCACATTTGGAAAATTAAGATACTGATTCACCTTGCGACGCGAGATGCGACAGTACATCTTGCATACATTGGTGGGTGTCTGTCTGACTTAAACTAAAATGAGATGGCAATGGCTGGGAGAAAAAGAAGAGAAGATATATGGAATAATTTCACGTTTGATGTCAAGACAAACAAGACCTTGTGTAAACCGTGTGGAGCGGAAATCGCTGGTAAAAATACAACAAATCTAAAGCGACATCTGCAAGGTAATTTTTTCAGGTCATGCAGTATTTGCAATGGCATTACTGCCAAATACAGTTTTTCTTTTAAATAATTTGGAGTTGCACTTTTGCTTTACAGAATGAAGAATGTCATATGCAAGTTCTAAACAATGCATATCTAATTTTTGGTTTTCATGGAAAGATGATATTCCACATATTTAATGAGACTTGGCTTTATTTAATTTTAAGTTAGAATATTTTGTATATTACCACGGTTTAACTAAATTACATTTAAATTAAACCCAATATATTTTAGTCAACTAAATCTACAGTAGATTTAGTCGACTAAAATCTTATGCTTTTTAGTCGACTAAAACTAGACTAAAACTAAAACAAAACAGATGACTAAAATATGACTAAAACTAAATTGAAATCTGCTGTCAAAATTAACACTGCATGTGGGGGTCTGAAGCCATTCATGAAAATTTATTTTTAAATACTCATTCCCAAAGTGTTTTTTTCATTCATAAATATCCACATGGAGAAAGGAGTTTCCAGAGCTGTCCCAGGATATCAGTCCAAAAAAACACACTCACCAATGAAGCAGGACAGCATACCTTCCTGGAGGAGGCCAGAGGGCATCGGAGTTCCTCTGCATCCCCAGGAGAGGCCAGGGGCAGGGTGCAAAGCCACAGCACGACAGCATCCGACACACCGTACCTCTGCGGAAACACGGTATCCCAGATAAAAGCACCGTGAAACATACATATGAACGCTTCCTGTCCTCACACAGCCTCACACAATGCATTTCAGTTCAAATAATAATAATTGATACTTTTATTGATCCCCGTGGGGGAAATTGTCTTTATGCCTCCCTCAACTAGGTCTTTGTAGAGTAAGCTGTCTGACAAGGGCAGCCACCTATTGGGGCACCCAGGGAGCTGGGGGTTAAGGGCCTTGCTCAAGGACCCGCAGATGTACGGAGGCTGGGTTTGAACCGGCAACCTTCTGAGTACAGGCACACAAGCTTAGCCCACTGAGCCACACAGAGCCCCACAAACACATTGTCCTATATGAAATAAAAATGCACGTGACAAACATTACTGTAAACACACGTCAGTTTCCTTAGGCTTGCAGGTGCGAACGTTTCAGGGTAATGTACCTTTTCCAAGTGTATCTTATAGCTGTACTAAGGAGGACACCATTTATAGAGAACGAGTGGATCTTTCTGGGTCTCCCCTTGACCATCCATCCATCAATCCATTTTCTGTACCCGCTTGTCCTATTCAGGGTCGTGGGGGTGTCCAGAGCCTATCCCGGAAGCTAAGGGTGCGAGGGTCCCCTTTCGTTTAGCAGGCAAACACTCGTTTCCAATCTCTAGGTCTGACAAAGAAACACAAAAGATCCTCTGAGATATAAGCTGGTTCTCCTCCGCCCCAGAACCCTCCTAGCAGATCAGGGATGTATCCTCTGGCTCTCACTGGACTGCCTGTCATTGTTATAGTTGCGGATAAGTTAGCGCCAATGATACAAAAAGAAACATTCTTGTGCACTTAAAGCAATGTTGTGTGGGGTTCTTTTCAGCCCAGAACAATTTGACTTGGGTCAACCTGACGGCAAACACTCATATTTCTGTGGCTATTAAATAGCGCCCCCTGGATTTCCCGACCACGTAAATGCAAGCTCAGAGTGCACAAAGCCCGTGTGTCTGAATTACCGTCCGCAGACATATCACTCTCTCATCCCTGGCTCCGCCCTTAACTGATGTTGACATTTCGAGGGCAATCATGTAAGGACACATCAATCCCGCTGTGCGAAGCGTTAGACTTGCAGCCGTGCCTGAAAGGTACCTTCCATGAACTCGTTCAGCCCAGCAACACAAAGCTGCCTGGCTTTCATGGACTCGCGTCGGATCACGTTACAGCCCATAATGTCACTGTCTTCTCCGCGGCCTGGCGACAGCTGAGGTAATGTCTTCCTTGGCTCCAAGTTGCCGTCACGCTGGCCACAACAGTAGGGACAGCAGACAGACCGGCGCGTACAGAGAAGGGGAACGGGGGGCTGCCACTGGCCGGGCTGCACCGGAACGCCGGCAGGAAGCCTCCTGGTCGTGCCCTGGAGATCCCCACCATCTGCAGCATGATTCAGTCTGAGTCCACCACCATCTCCGATCTCCAGCATCCTCGGCGTCCCATCCCTGCCGTCAATGAAGTCTACGGCATTCCCTCTCCGGCCTGTCCCCTCCGTAGCACCTCCGCCGACGCACAGACAGACGGACCGGGAAGCCAGGAGGTCAGCGCGCTCACCCGGCACGCTCAAGCGGCGTCTTTCATGGGCTCCACCGCTTCCTTTCCAAAGGGGCCCAAGCCGGAGCTGAAATTTCCGCAGCTCACAAGCATTCCTGGAGGCCAGCGGTTCCATGGAATAAATCGGACAGACGAAGGCAGACGATACTGATAATTACTAGGCTGGTGACCAATTATACCAGCCACCTAATACATCTCAGTGCAGCAAACGAACCTCTAAAAATGTTTCCAGATATCCGTCTATTTTCAGATCCTGGTGTGCTAACACAAATACTGCTAGATCGAAACTTAACATCCAGTCCACCATACCAAGCATTTCTGTGTGCAGGAGAATATGCAAAGTGCATCTGCAGAATGCTAATGGCTAACGGCTAACCCTACATCTGGAACCATCCATCCGTCCATCTCCTAACGGTTTGTCCTGGGCAGAATCACAGGGGGTCTGTGTCACATAGGATGTAAAGCGGGGGTCCACTCTGGACAGGATGCCAATCGCAAGGCACACACACACACACACACACACACTCTCTACCAGCAATTTGAAGACATCTCTTAGTCTGACTGAATAACATTAGACATCACAGGGAGGAAAACACACACACACAAAGGCATACCATCCCCCCCCCCACCCTGGAGGTGTGAGGCAGCAGTGCCATCATCAAAAACTGCAACTCCAGGGGGTGCATTGCAGCCGGCATCTACGAAGACCTGTCCAGCCATAACCTGACAGAGGGAAATTCAAGCTAGTGTTTAACGGCCATTCAACAATGTTTTTAGGTGGCAGAGACTCACGTCCAAAGCAAAGCAGGGCCAGAGAGTGAAATTTCAGTTAAGGGCCTCGCTCAAGGATTTAGAGGTGAGCTCCCTTCGCTGACCGTGGGATTTGAACCGGCAACCTTCCAAGCATAGATATAGCATCGTAACCGGTTGAACCACACAGTGAGAGTGGATTCCTCAGATTGAACAAGCGACATTTTTATGTCGTAAGACCATCAGCACCTGCTTGCAGCGCCTCACACTGGAGAGACTTTGCTCCTTTTTCAGGTTATATGATTTAGCTTTGATGTCCATCAGCTGTTTAAGGTCAAGAGATAATTCACTTCTGATTTGTAGCACATAACACCTGTTACCACCTATGCTGATGACAGCCATTTAGGTCCGAGCAAAACGATAACGAATATCAACTCTAGAAACACTTTTTTTGCAAAGTTTTAAATCTTTAGTTACCAGAAGAACCTCATTAAGTTCACATATGAATAAATAATGGAACCATCCACTGTGTCATTCATTTGAAGAATAAATGAACATGCATTACGATGGAGAGAAGAAATACCTTCCTTTCGCCCAAATTATCGTTACGGACGAAGGGCACAGCGCAATGGGCCTTTATTTCGGCCTCCAGATGTCTCCTCGTGTTTGGAGTCACTTTACATCTGTTTCATTTCAAACTGATGCTTAAAAATCATAAATTCCGAAGTAGCTGCTCCATTTCATGCACCAATCTGTGAACCATATTGTCTCCATTTTTAGATTTTTTTTTTTTTTTACAAGCACTCCATTCAGCCGGCGACCTAGCTTAGGGTAAGCGACTCGAAAGACGCATAAATGATTGGATGGATGGATGTATGTATATTCTATTCATCCACTTAACAAAAAGCAAATAATAAAAATGGAGTATAATTGGAGTATAAAAGGAAGGAGCACATTCTGCCATTCTGTACCCATAACTAATACACTGTACGGTTCATTTTAAAAATTCATAAAATTCTCAAACTAGGGTCATTCAGGTTAATTGCAACATTTCACATCATATTCCCTGGGACAGAATTACAAACACATTTCATCTCTCTATTACAGCGGAAAGAGCAGAGAGGAAACATCACAGCAGACAGACTTTCTTAACTTAATCCATCAAATACAGGAATGTCAGTCCGCAGCAGATACATCCCATATGTCTCATGTCGTAAGTTCAATCTGCACAGCATTAAGACTTTATAGTCGAGTTTTGTGTTATAAATACAAGGTTTCATAAAAAATGGTTTTACCACAACGCTGAATTTTATTCAATCCATAGTAAATAGCACCAAAAAATACAAGAACACTTACCTGCCCAACCTATCAGAGTCTAAAAAAAAACAAAACAAATACATTTTATGTGTTTCAGACTGCGGGGAAAATATATGAGAAAACAAAAGTGATGCATTGCAACAGCAGAAGTAACACATTCAGTTTTCAGGAATTCATGTTTTATCTTTTAGATCTAGCCTGAGCAGAGTAAGCGGTTACAATATGGATGGATGGATGGATGGATGGATGGGTAAGCAGTTAGAATACAGATGGATGGATTTCCTGGACTTCCGCTTAGAGGCCTCAGACAGATAGTCCTTTGAAATCCCGAAATGAAGCATCGATTTCTTACTCCTCACTCCAGCAAACAGCCCCCTCCTGCTTTTCGGACCCCCGTCCTCAGTTCGCAGTCCCGGACCCCCGTCCTCAGTTCGCAGTCCCGGTTCCCCGTCCTCAGTGCCGCACAGCGGGCAGTCCCGGTCCCCCGTCCTCAGTGCCGCACAGCGGGCAGTCCCGGACCCCCGTCCTCAGTGCCGCACAGCGGGCAGTCCCGGTCCCCCGTCCTCAGTGCCGCACAGCAGGCAATCCCGGACCCCCGTCATCTGGTACGCACAGCGGGCAGTCCCGGACCCCCGTCACCTGGTACGCACAGTGGGCAGTCCCGGTTCCCCGTCCTCAGTGCTGCACAGTGGGCAGTCCCGGACCCCCGTCATCTGGTACACACAGTGGGCAGTCCCGGTTCCCCGTCCTCAGTGCTGCACAGTGGGCAGTCCCGGACCCCTGTCATTTGGTACGCACAGCAGGCAGTCCCGGACCCCCGTCATCTGGTACGCACAGCGGGCAGTCCCGGTCCCCTGTCCTCTCCGCTGCACAGCGGTTACTGGATAGACTTTGTGTGCGCGTGTTTTGTTTTTACATCTAAGCCGTTTCCATCCGAGAGCTTTTAATGAGAAGCTCACAGCTGTCCCTGACCCCCCTACTCAGACAAACTGGTTGAAGTCCCAGGGAGGGGGCATGCGCCGGCACCTAAAGAAGCACGACTGGAAGCTTTCGCATCAAAGTAGCACAGCTGTCTTCACATCATATTAATCTGTCCTCCATGCAAGTGATGCAGCGTCACACTCTGGCATATAGCGAGGAACCTTCTAAGTGCCACTTTCCATTGGCTGGGGATGCCTCCAATAGGCCAGTCAGACACGGCCTGGCCAGGCCAAATACGAAAGCTCACATGTTTAAGGGGAAGCAGCCGATTGGCTCCTTGTGGGACAGATCATTACTTGATTGGACACACACACAGGGGGGAAATTCATCCAACCCTGGCCAAGTGTGTCGACAAGGTGTCAGCCAAACGCCGGGCCCAGATTTGCAAATCCTTGCCGGGAGTCGTCCATGTTCGGAAAAAAACTTTTTGGTGGACGAGTGGAAGGATGTACTAAATGGTGAAAAAGAAAAAATGGGGGTAGAAGAAGAGGTAGTAGCACTTTCCTAGGCCTGGCCGGACACCTCCCAGCCAGGCCCCAGGACGTGGATGTGGCAGGACCCCGCCTCGCCTGCACAGTCTGGCTGCCCGTTGCACTCCATCCCCCTGCTCTGCTGCGGCCTGCTGCCAGCTGAACCAGCTCCCGTGCAAACATGGAGATTCCCGGCGGATTTTCTTATTGAGTTGTTATTTGAAAGTAGTTAATACTTAAAAAGACACCGAGACACATCGTCCAACCTCAGCCAAGGAAAGTCACGATACTTTTTTCATCCACAGCTTCAACAAAATAGGAAAAATTAAAGACTCTACAACAATCCTGCCCCATTTCTAACAGCGCAGCTTAATAGGATACCTGAATTTCAGAATAGTGGTATAACACAACAGCAGA
The DNA here is from genome assembly GCF_048594095.1 of Paramormyrops kingsleyae. Taxonomy (NCBI): domain Eukaryota; kingdom Metazoa; phylum Chordata; class Actinopteri; order Osteoglossiformes; family Mormyridae; genus Paramormyrops; species Paramormyrops kingsleyae. The sequence goes on along the minus strand of NC_132797.1, from coordinate 4,540,623 downwards.
GTACAGATTATCAGGATTGCTGTCTTTTTTACTATGGAATACAACTTTAGTAGGCAAACCTGCAATGACTGTTTTCTAGTATATAGGAATCCTACAGCCAAAGGCTTTTTTATAGCTTATTGTGAGACAGAGAAGCAGTTTCATTCAAACTAGTTTCATTCAAAATTTATTCGGTTTCATTCAAACCGAGAGAGGCTTTTGGTTTGAATTAAAAGCTTGACCCAGTATTACCAAGATTAAATGAGCTATAGACATTACTGTAATTGCTAACAATCAACAGGACAGGTAAAGTTTCATGCTTGATCTGGTCTTGAACGGTCCCTGAAAGATTTTCAAATAATTTCCAGATTCCAAAGGAGAAAAAAGGCCCAGGTTCGAGCCCCACATTAGAGGACCAGCGTAATTTCACTGCCTGATCTCGTGGGTGTTGACTTATTAAATATCACCTGACCCGAGAGAAACTCAAACAAAACCTGTGCGAGGAACAGCGTGGGGAGGAACCTCCTTCTCCTGTAAAAATCAATCCCTCACACTGCCGCAGCTCTCCTGCAACGCACACCCAGCACCAAAAGCTTCCTCCAAATTATACAGACATGTGACTGCAACCATTCAGTATATTAAATTCATATTTTGCCTGCTACTCCATTTGATGGTCCCACAGACCTGAGCCGCCACACCTCCCATCTCAGGCTCCCCATATCAACTCTCCTTTTGTTTCTAGGGATCATGGTAACGGGTTGTGCGATTTCTCTCAAATACTGATCTGTCTCTGATATAACTGACAGTCGAGGTCTTCGGCTAGCACTGGTACACACTGCGTTTTCATTCTCCAAATTAATTATTTTATAAACTATTTACGTTCTCAGTTGCATTATTAAACGAGGTTCCAAAAAGCAGCCTTGAACGGTAGACAGCAATGAATAAAGTAAATTGCTGTGTAAGTATACAAATTAAAGAAAGTTATTAGGAAACGCAGTTAAACACAAATTTATAAATAGCTGTCTCATACAGTACATGGATGAACATATATGATTACGATATTCTTTTTTTTTGTAATTACAAGATGACCATTAAATAAGATTAATTGTAAGCCGCATTTTATTACTTTTTTTAAATCTTTTTTTAAAAAAATTTAAATTTCATTTGTAGGAGCTAATCGCCACTAGGGGGAGTCCTGCGTCTCGGGAAACATCAAAGCGGCCCGGAGGCAGACGGACACACAAACCGGATCCTTGAGTTTTTTTTTTCCAGTCTGTCACGCAGCTCGGTGAAATTTCACGGCTCCGCTTAATGTTACGGTACCGCGTCTGAAATGCTAAACAAACCTCACTGGACTGGGAAGTCGGGCAGACAAGCACATGCCGAAAGATATATTAATGCGTGGGAGGATTGACATACATAATTATACTTAATAACTATATAATAACGTGAATTATTATATTGACATTTCTTGATGATTTAAACAGACGCATAGTAAAAGTAAGATTACAAACCATTTGAACAGTGTCCTTTGGGCACTTGCTCCTGATCAAAATGGGTTCCAATTCTGAAACAGATAACCTTGACTACTGTAAAGTAACGCAACGTAAACACCTGTCTATCAATAACGAGCATTAAAATGGTGAAAAGTGTCAATAGTGCGATTTGGTTTTGACAACGACGATTGGATGTCTGTGTTTTCTATTTATTAAAATGTCACTGAGCACAGACGAGCGGCCCCCGTGGGAAAGGCGGTCTCCGCTCGGCTAGCCTAGAAAAAGGAGGCGTGGAGAGCGCTAGTGTTACCTGTATCTGGACGCATGCAGGTAGCCTACTTGGTAAGAATGTAAAATGTCGTCAAAAGACTGGGACAGATAAAAGAGGCGTAATATACAGGCGCACTTCTATCGTAAAGGATCAGATTGCACAAAAGACGGAGTTACCTGAAGCTACAAGAGAGCGGGTATGAAAAAGCGCATCATTTCGCCTCGGTTTGAAGGAAAGGATGAAAGAAGCGGGGACGGTTTTTTAAAACTCATATTTCATCCCTCGACCCTGTTCATAACCTTTAGCTTTTAAAGTGCGGCCGCAGATGGGATCGTGACTCGGCTTTGAACCTGATCCCCCTTGACAGATCATGGACTGGGGAGGACGAGATGCCCCGCGGAGCCGGAGGGATCCCCGCATCTGCGAGCGCTGATCGAGGCGCAAACACGTGCGTGACTGGATCCCTAAATGGGTCGCATATGCGATTCCTGACACCATGCACCAAGACCACCGACAGTGGATCCTCTACATGTTTATGTGTTTCGGTGTAATCTACTTAAGACTCGGGTGAGTGTTCAAGTATTTACAGCCCACGACCCCGGTCAGATCCACTTCGGGGTGAAAAGGAAACATTAATTACAAACTTGGGAAGTGCGGCGGCATTGCGGACATTTGTCTGCCTTTTGGCTTCCTTTGTTTAATGCCGCTGACATGACCTCTTTGACCCTTAAGTATCCGATACATTCTCTGGCGATATCCATCAATTTGCCGAGCTGAACTGAACCCGATAGCCGTCTGTGTCTGCGGCGATGAAAGACTTATAGGAGCCTTCGCTGAAGTGTTTTTGTGATCGGGGTTTGGTAAAGTAGCCCAACGATGAAAAGAACGTCTCACTGACAATTTAAGTGCCAGATAGTATTTGCTAACCCCAATAAGAGACGCATTATAATTTTACCTGCGATCTCTTCCTGGTTCCATGTTACCTTCACGCAACCCCCGCCCACTCCCCAACCCCCCACCCCCGTTAACAGGGGCTGACAAAGCTGCACTTCCACATTCCTCAGCACGGAGCCCTCAACTATTCTGCAACGCTAATAGCCGTTTGATTCCTGCAGAAGAGACTATTCATTATATTCTTAGCGCAGAACTCACCCAGTGTCTCCAATATTTAAGCTTTGCCTTTTTATAGACTTTTGCGGTTTTTCTCGCTTTTGCTGAATGAATACATTTTTGTTACTAATGAAATTACCAATTAGTAAATACAATGCAACTACATCTTGTTTACATTTGCATTGATCTACCGCGGTGATATTAAACCCACCAAACTTCGGATATTTGTTTGTACTGAAGGTAATTTATACTGGAGGAAGGTGTCGGCGAGTGGGTAGTTAAACTTAACCCATGTTTTGAACAAGTTTAGCACCTACAGACAGTGTCATTCCATTAAAGAAGCAATAGCTCAGTATCTTCCGCTTGGCACCCATTAGCAGCCTAAATGTTAAGACGGTGCTGACTTTCACATTCACGATGAATTAATCCTCTTCATTCTTCTTTTGAAACTAGAATACTTTATTAAAATAAAATCATTCTTAGTTATTTGACATTTCCCATTTTATAGTCAATTGTTTTTTTAAACACATTTCTGCATTAATAAGTTAATCTACCAGTCAACAAAAATTAAATGCACAAATAAAGTGCATGGTACAACAATGTAAAGATAAAAGCCAGCATATAACAGGGCGCTTGTTTCAAACGCAGTGCGCTAGTCGGAGACGGACACGAGCGGGAATGCGCGCGTTTGTTTACTTCTGCGTTTGATTATATGAATGAAACGGTGCCGCGCCGGAGAGACGATCTATTGTCCCTGTTGTGTTACACAAGTGGGCGGATTGCTGCGCCGCTCTGCCCAATGGCAGCCCCGTCTCTCAGGAGAGTAGGGAAAGGCACATTTCTGCCATCCAAATCCCCTTAAACCATCATCATTCCGACCGGGGAACCACACTCTCTAACAGCCCACACCGCTGAGAGATGACAGACTCAATATCCACGGCCGCGGCGCACTTTCGGCCCTGGGAAGTTGGATCTGCACGGAACTAGTGATCAACCCAGCAGCCGCAGAGCATTTACACCAAATCGCTTTTTGTTTTATGCGAGGGGAATAAGGAGTTGCCTTTTTACACCCGAGTGACCATTTACTGACCGCAAACATGATCATCTTTTCATCACGCAGCGTGCTGCTATCCGTTTACTACCCGCAGATCTTCCTTATTCTCACCAGTGGCAGCTATCTGTAAGTGGAACATCTCAGAACTTTCTTACTTGCTTGAATCCAGTTGCTACTCACTGATGAGGTGGTTGATAAGCTATGATGTCTTTCTGATTTTCTGAAGTCCGGTAACATCTTCAAAAGCACAGTGTATCTTATGGGCTAGTGTTGAGTCGATAGGAAATTTTAACACGGGTTTAATTCATTGGTTGTTATCTGGATTTGTATAGCTTTCGCAGCAAGCACAAATAATTAATAACGATCAAATTTGTAGTTATTATGCATTACAGCAGTGGAATTGTCCTCGTGTAAAAACAGGTGGTCACCTAAATTTGTATCGGAGTGTGTCACTTGCGCATAAGTTTATGCACAATCAATTTAACGAAGCTAGATGTGTTTTGTGACTTCTGTTTATTAGACAATATATATATATATACATATATACTTATATTTAAATAGCATTATTTTGTTTTTAAAACTTTCCATTCATCCATCTTACAACCACTAAAACTATATAGTCAGGGTTGCTGGACTGCAGAGTCCCTCTGGGATTACTAACTGTTTACATTTAATGCCTTGAAAACGCATATACCATTTATTAAGTTGCAATGCATGAAAAAGTTAGTGCTTTGAATCTTTGCAAAGTACAATATTTTAGAAATACATATCTCTCGCTCGGACCTGCAGTGTTCAAGCAGCGCTTACAGTAACAGCTGGATAATGGCTCGTCTGACCACGGAGTGGCAGAGATGTTCAGGACAAACCGTCTAAAATCACATCCCTGGAGGATTTTTAGTTGCTGCATTTGCAGTTCTGTCGCGGCCAGCCGGAATGCCGCGAAGTAGCTTAGGCTGAGTTTTATGTGTGATTTATGTACGGCATCACCTTGAATTCGCATGCGCCAGCTCAAACAGCGCACTTAGTCACATTAGAAAAAGACGGCAATAAAACAAAGTAAATCGCCCGGCATCAGTCTGCTTGACAGACGTTTGCCCAGTTACACAGTCCTTATAACATACATTAAGAACTGCCGTCTTGCGGATACAAGCACTAAAAGCATATTTTCTCCTTTAAAATAGTACTTAGAAAGCCATTATTCAAAAAATCTTTGTTACATCCCAAACTCGGGACTAAAATAGATGCGGTTTATGGTTGCAGTTCAGAAGTGGAAAAGGCTATGTTGAACCGTGGTTTGTGCATTAAAAACTACATACCATTGTTTGTTTTTATAATTTAAGCCTACTTTATTCGGTTCGCAGAATATCTGATACATTTAAGGGAAGGAGCGGCTCCAGCCGTGAGGGAATGCGTCCCCTTCCCCAACCGCGCAGAGTAAACCCATGTGCCCGGGGTGCGCGCTTGCTAGGATTGTCCCCCTTATCATTTATCAGCGCCATTATCATGCTCACATTGAAATGTACATTTTTTTGCGTGTTAGCGGTGAGTTTTCGGACCAGCTTAAGTATGATCAGTACTGCTACGAGATTTAAAAGACTTGGAATCATTGTGCAATAACTCCAGTTTCAAAGCCTTTAGGACTTTATCTGTAAATACCTATACATCACTGTACGTCCCTAGTTGCACCATCGACTTTGCAAATGGATTTGGTAAAATAACAGCAGGCCTAATGCATAGGTGCATTAGCGCATACCAGATTAAAATCATTAAGCAAATGCAGGTGCAACAGGCCGTAATTAGCAAACGAACGGCTTCTCTGACCGGTTCATTTAACGTTATTTTTGCTGTAAATATCGCAAAAACACATTATTACTTTAAACAGTGAGGAACGCGTAATATTCACCCATGCGGCTTAACTTTTTTGCAGCTTAATTTAATCGTAAATAGTCACTGATATGTGCATGACAAATGCAATGATCCCTCTGGGACCTCACGATTCGGCAGAAGTACGCTAAGAGGTCCCACATCCATGGGAACGTTAATTTCACACGTTTAGACTTACTTTTCGTTGTGCTTGGCGCTCCGCGGTGCTCAGAGCGGCGGCCCGGCGCTTTGCGCTCAGTTTAGCGGGCGTTGCGCCTGCCCTTCCCGCACCCAGACAGCTGACACGGCCGCCTTGTCTCACACCCGGGAAAGTATGCGTCATGAATCAGGACAAAACCATCCTTCGTTTAAACGGTTACACACACATTTTTGCTATCGTTATTTAAAATAGTTTTCAATATAATTAGTGTTTAAACGTTTGCCTTTTAAAAAGATATGAAAGCCTATAGATTAATAAGGAGCAGATACCCTGATGTCTCACTATTGTAGCTCGTATTATAATAGTGGCGAATCCTGCTAAATAATCGTGTAATTTGACCTGTTTATGTTACGCCATGCACAAATTCATCTACTTTCACAATTGAACACGGGGACATTTTCTGTCAAAAGTCCTCCAGCAGGTTGCTTCCTTGTTAAGGGCCCGTGCTGGTAATCTCTATACTACCTGCTGTATCACCTGCTATAATGAACAGGCCACGCTTCCTGATCACCTTTCATCCAAGGATTTTCCAGCACCGGAGCCTGGAATTTTGATCTCTGGAATTTGACAAGCAACATTCCTCGATGACACTTGGATCCGATTTGCCGTCAGGCTTCATATGCACGGCAGTGCTGTAAGAATTAGATTTTTCTTTGGTCAAATGAGCTTTTGCATATTATCTTACTCTGATCATCCTGATTGTAGTTCCTTATTGACTCTTAACTTGTCTAGGGATAAAGAGCTGTGAAATAAAACAAATTGTACAAACTCCACGTTTGATTTTGTACATGAAGCAGACCTCTCTGGGAAATAAGTAAATGGCCCCAGCTCTTGATTTTGATTCCGAAAGGTCTCTCACTTCTGATTACCTTGAATATTGACAACCAGGATCATTCTTCTTTTAGTTCTGTTTGTCAGTGTCCTTTTCAAATGTGGTCTGTAAGAACGAGGCGTCCAATTGAACTGCATCTCCCAGTCAAATATTCCTTACACAATGTTCTCTGGGTCACTATTGCAAGATTTAAATATGCAAAGCGTCTAATTAGAGATGGGGGGGGGGGTTGATTTCACTTCATGTGAAATTCTTTGTGAGTGTCCACACTACTCACAAGCTCCATGCCAGGAATTTATTAATTGGGTGCTTATCAGAAGCAACCTTCTCTGGGCTGAGATTCTGAGAAAGCTGCCAGCGATATCATAGAGGAGTTAGCAGCCCGTGACCCAGCAGGCCATTACGCAGCAGCCCGTGACGTAGCAGGCTGTTACACAGCAGCCCGTGATGTAGCAGGCCGTGACGCAGCAGGCCGTTACACAGCAGGCCGTGACATAGCAGGCCGTTACGCAGCAGGCCGTGACATAGCAGGCCGTTACGCAGCAGGCCGTTACACAGCAGCCCGTGATGTAACAGGCCGTTACGCAGCAGCCCGTGATGTAACAGGCCGTTACGCAGCAGCCCGTGATGTAGCACGCCATGATGTAGCAGGCCATGATGCAGCAGGCCGTGACGTAGCAGGCCATTACGCAGCAGGCCGTGATGTAGCAGGCCATGACGCAGCAGGCCGTGATGTAGCAGGCCATGACGCAGCAGGCCGTGATGTAGCAGGCCATGACATAGTAGGCCATTACGCAGCAGCCTGTGACATTACCTAGAGTGCACAACACTGTAAGCAGGAGTGGATCAAAGATTGTCACCATGATTTTCATCATTATTCTCCATGCATTTGTAGAAAATGACAGCATAACTCACTGTGTTTTAATTGTTCTCGGGGACGAATAAAGTTTTTTTAATTGAATTTAATTGAATTGCATTGAACTCCAGCTCCAAATAAAAACATTTTTTATCATGCTTGAAGAGATGCAGAATTCAGTGTGTAATACTGTATAATCTCACAGCAGCACAGTATGTGTTGTCTGCTAGAGCTACATACGATCCATCAAATATATTGTGTACATTTTTGTTTGCAGTGTAGTTCCCAAAAATGTTAAGACTGCAAAGCTCAGATATTCTTCTGGCAGATTATACGGCTTTAACACAGTTTCCTTCTGACAGGGAATTGACAGAAATTGAATGGAAGTACTTTAGAGACTTTCATAATAAACAGACGCATTTCTTGGGCCATTAACACATTTGTTGTGGAGTAAAGTTGCTTTTTCACCAGTTTTTGCGTTTCAGATTAACTGACATTCATTTCCAAGCTAATGGTTAGAAACGTGATGCATTCTGACACTGAGGCTGGTTTCCATTGTCGGCTGCTTCATGCTGCATGTTTCTTGCGTGTTTTATGCATTGGCTTTAGTTGCTAATAAGAATTTTATTTATTTACCGCTGGGTAAATCTCAAAAGTAATATGTAATGTATGAATCATTGTTTTCACTAAAGGTTATAAGCTCAGACATTGTGCGTTATCTACAAATACTGTTGTTTCTTAGTAACCAGTTCACTAGAGGAAGGCATTAGGTGACATTGTTTACAGTGTGTGTGCATAGATTTTTCTTTGTGATCTCTCTCTGTCTCATATACTCACACACTCATTCAATGTGCATAGACACAAGCAATTATGCAAGTCTGTTTCATTTCGACATGACCACCTAACCAGGCTTTCCAAGATGGATGATGTTGGACAGTAGAGTGTTTTCACCAGACACATTTTGTACCTTGCGAGCAGCCTGCAGATGCTTCCTTGTCCAAAGCTGCAGCTGAGCTCAGAATTCCCCTGTCGATTTGTCCTTCCAAGGTCTGGTAACTCTTCAAAGCTAGATGCTCTTCCAAGGATTCTTGCCTTCAACATGGTTGATAGTCCTGCTAACAGCCCAGAAGTCTCCAAGCACAAGGTGTCCGTTGAGCTTGGGGACATCTGGACATTAATGTCTGCAATGACGTCTGATATGGGGTTGGTCAGATATTTAACATTTTTTTAGCAAGTGCTTTAGTCCAACGCAACATTTTTGAGACATCAATTAGGGTTAAGGGTCTTGATCAAAACCCCCATGGTAAAATCACTCTGCTCCCCCTGGGATTTGAATTGTTGATCTTCTGACCAGAGACACATTGTTCCACCCCACTAACCACATACCTGGTACCTGACTGACAGCTGAAAGGAAGCTTTATGACATTATGACTCCAGTTAAGCAATTAAGAGCCAATGTTCAACCAAACCCAACAAATCCTCTCAACCTGCACGGTTTGTCATGGCAATGTTAAGGGGTGCAGTAACATTCACGCCCTGAGAGGGGCATGCTAGTCTCAAATCTGGGCTCGTTTTCAAATCGCATCCTTACCAGCAGAGAGGCTTGGATATCCTCTTGACTTCTAGTTACAAATTTCTCTGGGCTGTTTGTTGAGAAAAAGTACAGTGTCTGCATCTCGGTGAAAAAACTAGACTTGATTTCATTCATCAGTGTATGCGTAGAAGCTATGATGTGTTTGGATGGTATTTCGACCCGATGCTCAGCCAGGCCCTGCCCCGCTGATGTTCTTGGTTTTCCTGCTCTTCTCCAGAGCGCTGTCCTCAGTGGTGGCCCTGGGCGCCAACATCATCTGCAACAAGATCCCGGGCCTGGCCCCACGGCAGCGGGCCATCTGCCAGAGCCGTCCGGACGCCATCATCGTCATCGGCGAGGGTGCGCAGCTGGGCATCAATGAGTGCCAGTACCAGTTCCGCTATGGACGCTGGAACTGCTCGGCCCTGGGGGAGAAGACGGTCTTCGGGCAGGAACTCCGAGTAGGTCAGTCTACTTTCCGGGGCAGGTCCGTGACCAGCATGACGGCACACAAACTGAAAAGCAAGGGAGTCCTGCATGGTGACAAAGCACCCGATGACAGGGGGACACGCACACAACGACAGATGGATGTGGTGTCAGTAGCATGGGGTGACTGTCACTCACGATGACGGACAAACACGGTGACAGAAGGCCTCGGGGATGGGGGACACAGTGATGGACTTCCATGTGGGTGGGCTGGATGGGTATCAACACGCCAACGCGGGAAGCGTCTGTGGGAAAACCCAGCACTCCTGATCCAGCAGGAGATTAAAATCAGCTCTCGGTGTCCGAGCTGTTCACATACATCTGTCAAAACCGCGGATTCCTCATCACGCAAAATGGGAAGATATCCCCAAAATGACTTTTTAGGGATTTTGTTGAAAGCAGTTGGAACCGTACTCTTAACACCACACTGCTAGTCTTGATGTTGATGGGGCAATGTACCATAGAACTTTTGGGGGGGGGCGGACTGAAAATGCAGTGATGACTAGTCACAAAATAATTTCCTACAAATAATGCAATTCAAACCAATAAAACTTTATTAATTAAAAACCTGAATTAAAATGGTTATATCTGAGTTTTTCAAAAGCAAACAGACAAGTTAAGTTGACGTGACTTAATGGCTCCCTCCCCCATGCACCCCCCCCTTCAGATGAGTTCCACGGTCCATGGATGAGGCACATTATGGTCGAAAACATGGCCTTGTATTCTTAGTTCTTCAGATTTTATTTCCTTTGAAAAAAGGTGCAGTATAAATGATATTGTAGATTAGGGAGTTGCTAATTGCATTGTTTCAGAAAGAATGTTTCTGGACAAAAATAGATGCAGACATCTGTTGTTAATCCAAGGATCCCAACCGTCACAACTGCTCATATTCACAAAGTGAGGATATATCCTTGGACCATATTTTAACACACCACTCATAAATTATATATTGGTCATAAATTATTCATTGTTTTACGGCCAGCTTTAATTCCATGTTCCTTAGCATTCAGCCATTTTGGAGGATGACCCCAGACTCTAGGGAATCAGGAACTTGCAGAAGGGTGAGGTCGCTGTTTGTCTGTTTCTTTAAATGATCTGAGATGAGGTGCTGGTTTGGAAGGTCACTGTGTGCATGAGAGGGCAGCAAGGGCATCTGAGAAGGTACAAATCTCCTGGCACCTGTCAGCACTGGGGAGCACCTGCCTATAAGGGGAAAAGACAGCATACCATTAATGACTTAGTAGTGATGGACAAAATGGCACTTCATGAACCATTTGCTGTATTTTTTGACTCCACTAGATGGCGCGCTCTGCTCAAAAAAGGACACAAAGCATGCCCTAAAGCAAGCCAAGAGCACCATCTAGTGGGGTAAAAAAATCACCAAATGGTTCGTCAGGCTTTATTTTGTCCATCACTACTTCAAAGGGTTTGTTTGGTCAAAAAATAATGAGTACAGATTAGTGACACTTTATTAGCCCCCCTGGGGAAATTCTCTTTACATCTACCCCTGCTTGCTCTCCAAGAGAATTATCTGCCTATGGAAAGGACTGAAATTTCAAGCAGTATATGAGCATAGCATGGGCGAAACCATAAATAATTAAATGATTTCAACAGTGCCTGTTGCTTTTATCGTGTTTCCCTTTGGGGGAAAATGGTTTGGTCTAAAGTGATGTGTGCTAATCTAACAGGTCCACAAACTAACGGACGTGACCTTTTCAGGATCGCGGAGCCCAGTCAATGGAAAGTAATTAAACCTTTTTGTATCCTACACTCTTAAATACATAGATGGATTTTACAGAAAGGGTGCCGATAGCCGCTTATGACGGCACCTCCGTACTGGCAGATCTACTTGACAGAAACGGTGTTTGACGTATGGTTAATGTACAAATGGATCAAAGCGTGTTTGCGGTTACATCCTTCAACAGTCGGCCCATTGTGAGCAGGGCACAGCTTTAAAGCGAAAGGCTGTTTACGCAACTTCAAAGTCCACCCAGCAGCGTCTCGATTCATCTCTACAGCCCCCACCCCCCGCCCCACCCAGCACATCAAGCCACGAAATATTATAAATGGCAGTTGCACTGCCGTGTGGTGCATTGGGCCACAGGTGCGATCTGTCGTGGGTCCAGAAAGGTGCAATTGAATCGCTTAGTAACCCTGGACAGGCTAATGGAAAATGCAATAAATACTACAATAAATACTACAATAAATACTAGTCTCAGAGCGACCCAAGATGTGCAACGTCTCCAAGCCCTTATTACAATGGTGCTGTTTTACTATAGTTACTCATTGTTGGACTTTCTTAATTGTTTGGGTTTTAGGGTGCTGAAATGATTCATCTTTGTTGTCACTTGAGAGACATTGCGTAAACGTACCAGCTGTTAGCTTTAGCTGTAGACGGAGCTGTCAGAGCCCAGGGTAGCCTCTCTCTGTATAAACAGTATCAAACCTCATACACAAGCTCGTACAAAGTACTGTGGAGGACAGCGGCCATGATCTGTGAGTAGCTTCACAACAGAAGAATCCACATTCTCGTAGCTACTGTTTTGGTGTAGTAAATGATTATCCCAACCGAGCCATGCATGCGGAGAGGCTTTGCGGTCTCCTTGACCTGCGATGACTCCCACTGGCTTTGCACCTTCTCGTGGTGGCGTCGCCTGCCAGGCAAAGTTATTTCTCGGGGGTCGGCGGCTTGGTTATAGTGAGGAGAGGGGCCTTGAGGGAGAGTAGGGAGCCGGAGTAAGCGGTCCAAGGTCTTCATCCCTGCAGGCGAGCTGGCTTCAGGGAAAGGAAAACACACTTCGGTACGGAATGTGGTAGAGCCCCACCCCCTCCCCCAGTTACCCCCCTCTCCCCCCACACCAACAACGTGTAAGCAACCAGCTCGATGAAAGGTGTGTCAGTCAGCAGGTACATTTAAGTAATATAGTAAAAGCCCCACACAGAGAGGAGTGCTTCAGTTTAAACAGTCTGCAGAACATTGAGAAACATCCTATCCAAATGTGTGGGACTATTCCAGGTACACAGCTCTGGTACATAAATCATACTTCATGCTACATATCACAGTATTATCTTCTGGCATGGACGACCTGAACAGGATCTGGTCAGTTTAACTGTGTCTTAAGAAGTATTTTTTTTTAAATCTGTGCTGTGGGAATATAAACTCTGTGCATTGTCTAACACAGAGCAATCCAACTGCATCTTATGCTGGCTACTGTTGCAACAAATCCTCCTCTTAGATCGAAATGACTTGATTCTGCTGCAAAAATATAATTATTATTATTATTATTGATGATAATAATAATACGTTTTATCTATATAGCGCCTTTCTCACACTCAAGGACGCTTTACAATACAAACAAAGATACAGAAAACAATGCACACGCAGCAACAACAATAACAACAGAACAACAACAAGAATGTTACGTAGTAGCAGTTACATTATAGCAAATAAGTTTGAGCGGGATGCATCTCCCAGCGACCATACCGGCTTATCGGGGTAACTCGTCGGATTTAAGGTAGTCTGGACAAAATGTAAGTGAAGGAGTATAAAGTCTATTTAAACTGTGGTACCTTAAATCCATAAAGAGACATTTATTCCGTGATGCGCTCTGATAGTAAAGTGTACAGGTGCCGGCAGGATTGGAGCTCGTGTAACGCAGAGCTGGGGCTTATGCACACGCAGGTATGTTACAAAAGTGATACGGTACAGGCTTCACGGGACAATTACAATATTGTGTATTAACAGACTGCATTACTTGGGTGTATTATCTGACATATATACAGATGTGTTTTCAAGAATCATTTATTAACGTACATAGTTTTTATATTGATGTAAACATCAATTCATAAGGAAGTGAGTAATGTCGTGCAATTGCAGTCAGTTCCCCAGATTTGTGTGTGTTAAAGAGCAGCAAAGTGGTGCAGTGGTTTGCACTGTTGCCTCACACGTCTGGGACCAGGGTTCGAGTCGCTGCTATGGCCATTGCATGTTCTCCCATTGTTGTGGGGTTTCCTTCAGATTCTTTAGTCCCCCTCCCCCCCAAAAAAAAAAAAAAACTTTTCAAAAACATGCTGGGATGAATTGGAGCTGCCAGAATTGCCCCTAGGTGTAAATGGTACGGTTTTGCCACCCTGTCCTGAACGGTTCCAGATCCCCCGAGACCCCGCATGGGACAAGCGTGTCCAGAAGAGGGATGGATGTGTCTATCGTGGCTTGACTTTCAAAACTGAAGTCAGAGCCCAGCCTGTAAAACCGCTTCAGGTGGGGGCTGCATATGCCGAGCAGGAAATGATGTCAGTGAGTGAGATGGCTACTGCATCATGCATATCATGTAGCTTTTGCCATTGTGCCAACTACAGAATATATGGCCATTCATGGGTTTTTGCAGGATAGTAAAAGCCTTTCAACAGGTTCAGTTCTAGTATAGCAGCCTTTTCTGCTAACCAGCCTTATACTGGTCGATTATGGTCAGGGGAACAAGGTCCAGGGACATAGTGTTTTGGAGCAATTGGCTGTAAATGCAGCAAGTAGGGGTAGCTTTAGGGTAACGTGAAACTTTTCTGTTTTTACTTAGGAGTAAGATACTTTGATTGTATTAGCATATGTTTTTAGATGGTATGAAGGTTTCTAACCAACAGACGATATCACTGTCTGTTCAACTGACAGAAGCACAACTTTACATGGAGTAATTTGCTTTTCTTTTGTGGTAAACTAAACAGCTGAAGTCCGCCAGAATGAACATTATACTCACATGCATCTGACAGTTTAAATATAAAATAGCCAGTCTTAAATATATCAAATTTTTTTGTCCTTTTTTCAGCATTTTCCTTTGATTTGTGGTGAAATTATATAAAAATTAAATGCAAAAGTAATAGTTATGTGGGATCTGAAGCTAATTTTGAATCTCTACCCCCAAAATCTCAACAATATTCCAAATGCTCTTGTTTTATCAAAATAATTAGCATGTGGGGTAATGCATGCTATAGCAGTTTAACGTGTAATCTTTGCCTCGTCAGCCAACATAAAGGAAATGCGTCTTGAAATATTAATCTTACCCAGCTGTGGATGTGAAACTTCCACCTCCGTCGTTCACATATCCTTTCCATGTTGACGCTAAATCTGAGACTCAAACTGATTGATTTCCCTTGGAAGTAAGCAATGCAAAAGGGTATTAAAGATAACACATGCAGTGCTCTGCCAGCATCAGTTCCAGTGTGTTCATCTTGGAGGCCCAAAGAAACGCACTCGCAAGAACTTTAGCGCCACGAATTAGCCTCACGGCCCAGTAGCCATTGTAACCAACATTAGCAGCAGCATTGGACCCGGTGGGCAGACGGCGCTATGCTAACAGTCTGCACTCGCGCTGCAGAAAACGGTTTTCAGCACCTTCTTTTGTTTCATTTGGTAGGAAACAAAGCACTTAGCACTTCTTTCCACAGCCTTCCAGTCTTTTGTGGTTCTATCAATCCTAGGGCCTCCACGGGGAGAGCAGAGTGTGGATTGTGGCCTCTGGCCTTCCTGGTTGAGCTGTGGGCCTCACAGTCAGACATTGGAAGATCCAGCAGGCTGCCTGGACTCTGCTGGAAAGCCATGGATTGGCTACGTGGTTCCAGACCCAGACAGATAGTCCCTGGTGGGGACTGAGCCTGGCTCAGGGGTTCCCTAGTCAGAACCACTCCTGATCCCTGCACTAGGATGACCACTAGCATGACTCTAAAAAGGAGAACACCCATTAATACTTGTTGGGGGGGGGGGGGTACATATCACTCAGACACGGAAGCTGAGAATTTTCTCTTTATCTCAATTAATAAAAATATTAATTGCAGGCCCATCCCATGCTGGCATCCGTAGTGCGTGTTTGTGGGAATTTCACATTTTTGGACGACCAGGGGTGGGGGAGAGAGGGGCTAGTTGCTGCCGGGGGGTGGGTAGGGGGGAGGGAGAAAAGAGGACAAGGGAGCTAAAATGCAGACAGGGAGCTAAAAGGAGGACAAGGAGGCAATAAAAAGGACAAGGGGGTAAAAAAGCTGGAGAAGGTGCTAAAAGGAGGACAAGGGGGGGAAAGTTGGATAAGGTGCTAAAAGGACGACAGGGGGCTAAAAGGAGGACAGGGGGCTAAAAGGAGGACAAGGAGGTAATAAAAAGGACAAGGGGGTAAAAAAGCTGGAGAAGGTGCTAAAAGGAGGACAAGGGGGGGAAAGTTGGATAAGGTGCTAAAAGGAGGACAAGGAGCTAAAAGGAGGACAAGGAGCTAAAAGGAGGACAGGGGGCTAAAAGGAGGACAAGGAGGCAATAAAAAGGGCAAGGGGGTAAAAAAGCTGGAGAAGGTGCTAAAAGAAGGAGAAGGGGGGAAAAGTTGGACAAGGAGCTAAAAGGAGGACAAGGAGGCAATAAAAAGGACAAGGGGGCAAAAAGGAGGACACCCAAGTCCGGACAGAGGACCAAAAAACCAGACTGTGTTGATGGAATTCGGATGAGTGGTCACACTGGGAGCGACACATCTGAAGAGATCTGCATCTGTGTATTCCTCACTGCGCAAGATCCAGTGTGAGGACCACTGCATCTTGAAGTGCTTGAAGCATTACAGACAAAATGTATATTAGAAAATTAACGACTAACAACCAAAACATCCAAAGTCATCCATTGATGAGTCTTTCTAAGAGATTTGCTTGCATCTGTAGACGAATAGTGCTTTTGGTTCAAGATTTTATTGTCATATGTGCAAGTACAGCGTACAAAGTACAATGAAATCCTTGCTTGAATGCTTTCTCCACAGACTACAGACAATTAACAGAGCAGTGTAACATTACAATACAATAAATACTAATTACAAAATACTAGCTACAATACGATATCTAACCACATAATATTCAACAACAAATAATAATACATTTAACAAGAGGTAGATGTGTGACAAAGCAAGGTAGCAAGACGAAGTGGCACGGTGGATAAAATACAGAAAATCCAGCAACAATTTTACAGAATTAGCAATAAGTAATAAGTGACAGGGCAAAGTGATCTGAGTAGCATAGAATCCAGTGGGTAGTCGGCGTAGCTAAATACTGAGGATGCAGTCTGCTATCGTTTACAAGCAGTAGCTCGTCAGTTTGCAGCAAGCCTTGGGTTGGCACTGGGCCAGAGGCCTTGACGAATCAGACAAGCACGCGGCTCTCGGCCACACTGCACCAGCTAAGAGCTCCACTGCCAGTGAACTCAGGTACACCTGCCGCGCTCCATTGATATTAGTTTTTATGTTGATGCTACATTTTTCCGAAGCTGCGTCTACGCAGCCGAGTGGAAAGGGCTCCGCAGGCCCAGACTCGCCCCGCGTCGACACGAAAGTGTCGAGGCTTGGTGCCACCAGTCCATGCCTTTCTGCAGAGATTTTAGGCCACGCCAATCTGTCTTAGGTTCTCACATGGCCTTCTGTGGCCCGATTTGGATCTCACTTGGCTCACAGCATCATTGACATGTTGCCAAACCTGTCACTTTAACACTCATTATTCACATTTGCGGCAGTTCATCATCACTGTCTTCCTCGCCCCTCTTCCTCATTATCCAAACCCCCCACACCGCAAATCCTCAGGCCTGTCACGCGGTAACGCCATGGAAACGAGCCTCGTGCAAAAACGCAAAAGGCTCGGCACAAATGCCGCAATGGCTCTCCTGTTAGGCAAGAACACGGCTTTGTGTGTGTTTTTTTTTTCGAGCCGAAAACCTCATATCCCACAACTTCGTCTGTAATTTGTCCCAAGCGTGCGCTCATAGCAACCGTACATAAAACGGAGTGGAAACCAGTAGTAGGTATTACTCAGCCGTGCACTCGCCATCCTGAGTGCCTTTTCATATGCCGGCCACAGGCTGCGCTACCACAGAGCACTTCATATAAAATATAGTTCAGTGCTGGTGTACTTTAAGGATACGTAACAATGGTAGTTTGGGTATTACAAGGTTTCTGACTGGCTGATGCACTCTATGCTACTGATAATTTTAGCACTCGATGGTATGCAAGTATCGATATTTTATCCAGTGTTTTAACTGTCATGTGCATAGATTAAAACACATTCCTCCCTTATTTTTTATGCTGGAGAATGTGACAATTCTAGCACATTATTCTCAAATGCTGATGCAATTTCAGGCATTTGGGGAGCTTAGCAGTTTTTTGTACCTTATAGCACGTTTTGTAAATGCTGAGTACATTTCCTCTCTATTTTCTCTCTATTTTCCTGGGTGGTGCAGTAAAGAGCCAACTGTAACTTGATGATGAGTTAATGAGCCCATTACTTTTTTTCACGCTGCACCCCCGCGAATAACCAGCAGGTGTCACTTTTTTCTTCTTCTTGCAAGCTCTCAATAGAAAAGAAGATACACATGGAATCCAAGTATGTTAAAGTTGTATTTTCATACGATTAGCATTAGAAATGCTGCTTTCCATTAGCAGCTTTCATTTTGACTTGATGTATAACTGTAGTGTCAACCCTTAAAAAAATAAATCCCATTTTTGCACTGTTTGATTCATCTCTCTAACTGTCATGCAATGAGCCAAATTTTCAGGGTCATCCAAACACACAGTGGTCTGCTTTTGAAATAATGTAGTGCGAGCTCTGTGTCCCAGCCGGATTTATGCGGGGTGCCTCACACGAGTGCCAGTCCGGGGGCCCCTTAAATGGCTTTTCCCCCAGCAGTTATACGAAGCGGGCTTCTTTTACGAGCGCTATGCGAGCGCACGGAGGCTGGTGGATCGGCCCGCTGGGCTCTCCGAGCGATCTGTGGCCTGGACCAGGTCCCACTGCGGCTCGCTCTGCGACTGGCCCCCTCACCACCCAACCCTACCACCCCCCGCCCCCCAGGGGAGTGCCGATTAAATCCTCAGATGGACTGCTTTCCATCACGTCTTTGGTCTGCTTAGATGACACTGACGTCTCCGTGGGAAGGGCGGGGGGGGGGGGGGGGCAGTTTAGTAGCCGAGTCCTAAGAAAATGCAAAAGTATTCATCCAAGGCTGGACCAGATGTTCCTAGACATTGGGAATGGGACAGGGAACCCTCTTCCTAGTGAGCTGTTGCTTATGGTTCTCCAGTCAGGGGTGATTCTGTGATTTTTTTAAGGTGGGGGGCACAAGAGGGGCCATAATTCGTACAGCAGAGTCAGCGCTATTATTAGCCAATGATATGTTTTGAATTGGTGCGTGACGGGGCGGGCACACTTGGGGGACCAATCAGCTTTCAGCTGGGGCCAGTGCCCCACCCTTGTATATGGCCCTGCCCCCAGTCCACAGCTGTGCTCTGACCGGATGCAGACAGACCAAGAGCTTGAGGCCTAAGCGTCATCCCCAGGGCTGGTGGCTATGTCTGAGCCACAAGTCGTCCCTGCGAAACCTTGGTTTGACGGTTTCTTTCTTTGCTGCCACATTCAGAAATGCTCCCCCCCCCCATAATGGTGACGTGCCAGAGAGGATGAGGCCAACACCATGCAGGTGATGGAGATGAAGGGGGAATTCCTGTAGCCAGGACCTCCTCGGGTCGACCGTAAGCCCATCGCGTGTCGGCAAAGTCCCGCTGAGGTGTCGCTCTGGACACTGCGACAAGCACTTGCCACTAAACTCCGTTAGACATCTGGTTTAATATTCCTCCATTCTTCACTCCAGCCCATTCCAAGTTCATTGAGGTTTTTCTGGTCAGTCCAATTTTCCACTGGCAGCTTGCAAGGATATCCCAGGGTGGTTCCACTAGAATCCAGTCAGGGCTCTGGGCTGGTCTGTTCCAGGTTTTTTTTTTATATCCTCTGCGTTTTATGAACCACAGGTTTGTGTAGCGAGCAGGAGAACCTTCTCGGGCACCGGGATCATGGCCTGGTGTCTCCTGGAGGAGCTGCTACACCATGGTAGAGATGTTCAGTGGTAGGGAGGCGTCCTGAGGGCATCCTGGGATATCCATCCGGAGCTGGTGGAGCGGCTCGCAAACGGGAAGGCGCAGGTCGGAAATCCATCAGCCAACTCATCAGCGGTTGCGGTGTCAAGTGAATGAATGAACAGGAAGCTTGAGTATGATGCTGTTACATCTGCTCTCCCGTTGATAAACAAGCAAAGCATGATCTAAGAATCACTTATTTGACAGAGAACTACTACGTATATATTTTCACCCAGGGACATAAATACTGGTAACAATGTTTGGAGAATCACATCTGTGGGCTTGTGGGTTACCAGTGTCAAACCCCCAGCTTCATCGTTGGATCCCCTCGTTACAATCATAGGTCAAAAAGACCGTTTTATCTCAGAAATCAACCCATAGTGCAGTTCTGTAACACCACGTCTACGGAGCCTCTCTCTCACCTCCGAGGTTACCTCCATAGCGCCAGATGGTGGTGAGTCAGAGCCCATTAGATGTCAGGGAGAGGATTAGCAGCAGACGGTCATGCGGGGACAAGCCTTGGCAATGGCATCCAGCACTGACCGCAGCTGGCCAAGACGTCGGTAGCTAGGCGAAGAATATCCAGCAAGTATGACCAAAGGCCAGTCAAGATGTAATGCTCAGAACTGTGCCTTTTTTAGCGTGTATCCATCATTAGGTTAGGGGACATCGGTGCTCTGCTGCTTGCTCCATGGTAGGTCAGAACAGAAGAGGATTGTGCTGGACCCCCAAGAGCACCCAGTGAGAAACCTGAACTGACTGGTTGTGTCGTCCAGAAGAATTTCAGCAGAATGTTGCTATTGCAATCAGTCCCACACATGCCATTGTGTAACTGCATTTTTGTGTTCCTGGGTTTGTTTCAGAACATTTAGAAGAAAAAATTTAACATTCTTTCATTATCATTCATGGTGTCCTGATTATTGTGCAACAGTCCGATTAATTCAGCATTTTTGGTTGGGCTTTAATCATACGCTGCTAACACTGATGTCACGCTAAGCCCACATTTGAGTCTTGGTTTGAAGAAGCCATTGAGATGGCAGCAGATGCGGATAGCTTTGTGCAATGGAAACGTCCATGTAGCACGCTGATATGCTGAAAAATAATGCGATAAAGAAGCCAAAAAAACCCCTTAACAACAAGATGCAAGTGCGCTTGTAACCACGTCTACTACAGCCGATCCATGATCTGCCTGTCAAAGTGGACGCTCCAAATGTAACCTCATCATTGAACCAAGTTACGGGTTAAAACACTTAAAGACACAGACAATTGACACTAATATCTGTACAAGGGCGGAGGAGGCTCTGTTGTGTTCATATAAGGTTTATGCCTAAACGGCTCCTGTCACACCAGTCAGCTTCACACCAATCACTGGCCTGAGAAATTCCGGACCTCGACATTTGAAGTCGCAGAACCCCCACTCTGATGTGGCTGGCTTGAAAGGTGCTTGCGGAAGAAATTCAGCACTTTGGACAGCACCTGAAGGAGTCTGTTCCCCTGGTAAATATTCAGGCACAGTCAAATCACAGGCCTAGCCACAAAACAAAGTCTGACTTGAGCTGCCCACTCCGGATTTACCGAGGTATGTGGGGCCCATGTGGAATATTTGGGGAATGAGATGATGCGTGTTAGGCCCATTTCTTCCAGAACCACACTGGGTACACCTTCTTCCTCTCTAGCTCCACTGAGAAGCACCTTATGTCCTGATGTCAGCAGTTCTGAATACCGCCCAGGAATAGGGAATTTCTTGTAGCTACTCTACAATGGCATCTCAGGTGCATAACAGGTGGACCGGGGATCATAAGGCCCATAAGATCTCAGGATGGGGGCCATTCTTAGACAGCATGCCTGTTCAAACAGTGGGTGGTTCAGTGAGTAGCCCTGGTGCAGCAAAACTCTGGGGTTGGGGGTTCAAGTCCCGCCTCTGCTCCGTGTGGCTGTGCCGTCTGCATGCTCTCCCTGTGTTGTATGTGTATTCGCTGGCCAGTCCGTGTTTCTCCCACAGTCCATAAATATGTTAGGAATCTGATGTGAATTCACAGTGGGACAGAAAGTTTGATTTTAATTCTTTGGTTCTTAAGCAAACAGCAAATCATAAATTAACCAAAATTATGTATTAGTAAATTGGATTTCACGAATGCAAAGATGTCAGAAAGGATGCATCCCGAGTTCATCCAAAATTGCATCTGTTGCGCGCTTTTTGAATTGGGGGCAATCGCATCGTGAACTTTTATGCCGGTGTATCGATGCGAATCGGTGAATCCTACCGTCCCGAAAATGTATAAATGGGTGAAGTTAAATGTGACTTTCTGGGGTGTAAAGTGGTCTATATTGGCGTCAAGTTGTTGTAGTTCTCAGGTTCATCGCTTTTCAATGGCCATGTTTTTTCCACCCCCCAGGCAGCCGGGAGGCGGCGTTCACCTACGCCATCACCGCGGCGGGAGCCGCACACGCCGTCACGGCGGCCTGCAGCCAAGGCAACCTGAGCCACTGCGGCTGCGACCGCGAAAAGCAGGGCTACTACAACCAGGAGGAGGGCTGGAAGTGGGGGGGCTGCTCAGCGGACGTCAAGTACGGCATCGCCTTCTCCCGCTGGTTTGTGGACGCCCGCGAGATCAAGAAAAACGCCCGGAGGCTGATGAACCTTCATAACAACGAGGCTGGCAGGAAGGTAACCTATCAAAGCATCGGTGCACGACTTTCGCATTTCATCTGCACACATCTTTCAGGTACAGGAATGACCAGGCAAATAGCCACATAGGAAAATAAAGGGTTTGAGCTCCTCTAAAATTGTTCTTGTTACCGATCAACACCTGGTCATGACATCCTGGGTCTTATCATATGTTGCATGAATGTCCAAGGGAAGAAGCGCACTTGTGGTCACCTAGCTGGATGATGGAGAGTCCAGAGCAGGACCTTGTTCTCCATGTCCTATCCATTATCCAGTCCCTGTCAATAAAAAAAAACAGTCTAGGCAGGGAATCACTGAAGATATATGTGCAATTGAGGGATGGAAGGATGGAGATGAGGACCTGGGTGCTTGACGGAAGATTGGGAAGCATTCCTCGAGCTGGGGGGGGGGGGGGGGGGGGGGGGGGGCGCACAGACATGAGCTATCCTGTCGAAGCCACAGCGACCGTCCAATCATGGGGACAGAGGCTTAGCCCACTGAGCCACACACCGCTCAATGAGGAACGAGCTAACAGGGCAGGGGGAGCAATGGAGCAGAGTTGTACTGGGATATGGTGCAGGCCAGATGGGGACAGTCTGGTTTTATTACTATATGTGAGACGCAGAGGAGCAGACCTGCGCTGGGGCTGAACTGCCCACTGTCCAAATTTAGCAACAGGCTGTATTTGTTTACAAAGTTAGGAGTGTCTGCCAGGAATCTGTGGACTTGGATTTAAACATTTCAGAAACAACTGCGCTTTTATATGAATCCCTTTCGATGGTTTTCAGCTATGTATAAAAACATAGACATAAACACAGAGTGAGCCACTCCTGCCATATGCCATGGAGGCAGGAGCTGAGGGTGCAGAGCGAACACTCTGCCGTCTAAGGAACGTCCCTTTGGCAAAGATCACTTTGAACTAACCTCCTACGACATGAATGATGTCCATCAGAAGCACGTCCTGATTTTGTCATGGTCGATGTGTCCCTGGCCCAATGAGGGAGGAGCTTGCATTTCAGTTGTTTGACCAATAACAGTTTTACCCTTAAACTGAAACTGCTGTAGGGCTCCAGTGCTGGCAGCCTTGTTTCTTGTGTCTTCTCTTGTCTGACGCATTTCATTGTAATTCTGACCCTGTGCTGACATACATATGACCAATAAATAAACCGATTTGAAGCTGATCTGATTTGCGTCTTCATCGTATGACATCACCGCATTCAGTAAAACCAGTGTCCCCGTTTTATTTGCGTATGCCGTTTGTTAAGGGACCTGTCACAGACACAGACAAAAGAAGAACATGCTTACCTGCAAAGGCAGTATGGAGCCGTGTAAGGGTGTGTCTGTATTTCATGAGGATAATAATAATAGTAACAAAATCGACAAGGCTTGAACCAGGACCCTTGCTCATAGGGTCACAGGGTTAGCTGGCTGAGACACACACTACCTTGAGTTTGAAAATGAGAAAAAAGCAGACCAAAGTGATGATGTCATACCCTGAAGACTGGTTAAAGAAGTGAAACGCAAGCCCATACCTTGTTGACCCAGGGAGACGTGGAAGTCGACATGGAGATATTGATGGATGTCAGGATATTATAAATCCAGGAATATCTGGCAGAGGAGAGAACAGTAACAGAGAGTGGCTGTGTATGGGGGAATTTAAGGCTTAAAATGAATTATTCGATTAGGTCACCACAGCAACCGTGACTAGTTCTGGCAATGCAAAACCTACTGGGGGTTGTAATGGAAGCATGCCCCATTTACCAAAGCCAGACCAAACCTCGCTTTCCAAATCCAGGCCAAAATCCACACCGTTCTTCCTGAATCTTGGGTCAGCGCTGGGGTGGAGTCTCCCCTTCAGTACTCAGGCTCTCCCAGGAAGGCTAAGAAGTGTGAACGCAGCTTCTGGTTCCCCCAACAAGAACTCCACAACACCCAGTGCCATTTTCGCCCCAGTGCTTTTTCCTGACCACCACAGCCGCAGTGATAGTGCTGTGACCCACCAGAAGTTTACGGCAGACAGGTCTGTGAACTTAAAGAAGATCCCAACAGAAGACATTGTAGAGGAATTCCATCAATATGGTTGCCAGCACTGAGTAACACTGAGCAATGTAACACTGACCCTCCCCCCTCCTAAGGTATCAAACACCCACCTGACATTCTCTTTCAGTAGCTTCTCCAAACTCCTTCCATGCACGAGCTTTCACCTCAGCTTCACCTTCAGTGCAGCCCTTCTAGCCTGTTGGTACCTTCTAGCTGTTTCAGGAGACCATCATGCAAGCTCTACCATGAAGGCCTCTTATAGGGGGAACCCTCTGATCTGCTGGGAAAGCCCCCAGCTGCACAGCCCTCAGACCTGGGAC
This sequence comes from Paramormyrops kingsleyae, assembly GCF_048594095.1. Lineage (NCBI taxonomy): Eukaryota > Metazoa > Chordata > Actinopteri > Osteoglossiformes > Mormyridae > Paramormyrops > Paramormyrops kingsleyae. The sequence goes on along the minus strand of NC_132797.1, from coordinate 4,515,947 downwards.
TTCCTAAGGTCTTTTCAGAATGAGGAATCCCAAAATAGTAGATACTCCACCCCTGATCAAGGGCCCACATCATGCATACTGGTTAAGCTAACACAACCCCCAACCTGGCTTTGCCAGTTGCATCCTAGTAACTATTTTGGACAAGGTACACTGGTTTTTCTGGGTACCTTTCATGGGGGGCTTTGTTGAGTGGTAGTTGGTCAGATTATTTCACCAAGAGAAGCTCTGTGGAGCTAGAGAAGAAGGATGTGAGCTTCAGAAAACATAACTCTGTGGATCACAAGCCCTTCCACCACGTTAACGTCATATTTCTCTGGGGCCTCATGTCCCGTACCAATAAAAAGGAGATTTTATAAACGGCAAACTTCACAAAAATACTCAGCTCTACCTTCTCGGGGTTACTTTAGTCTGGATGAAGTGTTTCATGAAAGTGAGTGGCATCTGGACGCCATTCCAGCCCAGTCTTGTCGAGAGGAATGCAGGCGGGACTGAAATCCACTCGTGTATTTCAGAAAGTGCAGATATGTGAGAAGCGAAACGGAACTTTACTGTAAGTGATCAAGGTTGCCTCCGGCGCAAGTACATTTACTGTAAAAATGAGTCAGAGATCCAATCAATAGCCCTACGATAGACTCAAAGGACCAATAAGAAATAGGGAGGTCACCGAATATCCATACCTCAACGAAGTACAGTCACATAGGAGTTTGGTTTATTGTCATCACTGCATAATTAAAAACATGCATTTAAAGAGCCAGTTGATACACATTTACCAGAGTATCACAAAAATAATTGCCCCACCACATTCTTCCACCATGCTTTCAGTCCCTAAACCCCATGCTCTGAATTAATCCTGTGACCTGCATTTGTTTTCGATATTTCTTTGTGCAATTTTTACCAGATGTCCTAAAACAGGAAACTGCTGGGTGGACACGACAGTGAACAGCATATGTGTTTGAAGAGCAGAAAACAGCACAGAGAAAAACCCTTAGAATTCATTCTTAAATGAGCTTCTTAACTAACTTCAAAAGACTTGCCTGTCTGAATGCAAGCGCTTCCATTTGTCTCGATGACGCTGAACTACTTGTTTTCCAAATGTTGATTTCTGTAGCGATGGAAGTTTCTGGACAACCCGCTTTTCTGTGTTCCTTTGCTGCATACGCAAACAGCCATCCGTCGGGTGGGTCTGCAGCTGGATCAGGGAACTGCAAGAAGAGCTGACCACCACACTTGTAACTTGACCATAACAGACTCTGGACATAGATACATGAGACACATAACTGTGCATGCTGACCATTGATCAGGAGGTAGATAACGTAGGGTGCAGTTGGATATTACCATTAAGTGGATTTTTCTGCTGGGATCTGGCTCAGAAGTGCCATCAATATGCTTCAAATGTACTATACATACATATTATATTTATTCCTACATTCCTCGCATTGCACTTTTGTTCACTTATCAACCACATATGTTCTTTGTATATCCATCAATCGGACTGTATGTGATAACTGTCTCGTCGAGACTGTATGTGATTGTCCTGCATGGGTGGCAGACCTGATCCATGGAGAGTCGCTCTGGCTGCGTGTTTCCTGAATGAGAGGTCATCCCAAAAACCCGAACCCCCAGCGGCTCTCCGTGGATCCGCCTCACCGCCCCTGTTCTACTGCATGTACGAGAGCCATTACCAACCGAACACAAATTCCCCGTGTATGTGAATCCTGATTCCAATTTTGGATCTTCAAAGCATGTTGAAATCCGTCCCATTAACCAGAGACTTCTTAAGCCTCGACAATATGACAATGAAATGGCCTTGAAGGTCCTTGAATTAAATCCTTGCCATCGTGTATTTGCATCAAGTTGCTGTCATGACTGTAGGTTTGAATGTTCACCCCCCTCCCCCCCCCCATTTCACATGGAATCCCATATACCAACAACACGCTGACAGTCTCTCAACATTGCAGAACAGACACCCACCCCCGCTCAGTTAATCCACACCCATGTTCTGAATGACTTCCAGACCTCCACATTAGAGTGATGGTGTCCATATGGCCAATTGGTTGCCCATTAATACCACCCATTTCTTTCCCTCCCCAGGTCCTAGAGGAGAGGATGAAACTGGAATGCAAATGCCATGGAGTCTCGGGATCCTGCACCACCAAGACCTGTTGGACCACGTTGCCCAAGTTCCGGGAGATTGGCTACATCCTGAAGGAGAAGTACAACGAGGCGGTGCATGTGGAGGTGGTGCGGGCCAGCCGTCTGCGGCAGCCCACCTTCCTGAAGGTCAAGAAGAGCCAGGGCTTCCGCAAGCCCACCGAGACCGACCTGGTCTACATCGACCGCTCGCCCAACTACTGCGAGGAGGACACCGCCACGGGCAGCGTGGGGACGCAGGGGCGCCTCTGCAACCGCACCTCGCCGCACACGGACGGCTGCGACCTCATGTGCTGCGGCCGCGGCTACAACACGCACCAGTACACTAAGGTGTGGCAGTGCAACTGCAAGTTCCAGTGGTGCTGCTTCGTCAAGTGCAACACCTGCAGCGAGCGAACGGAGGTGTTCACCTGCAAGTAGGGCCCGGTACGGAGGGCAGGAAGAAGCGAGATAAAGGCAGGGGGGGGCGCCAGAGGTCAGACCTGTGAAGTGCGACCGAGGGGAAGGAGGCGATATGGAGGGGAAAGGGAAGCCTGGATGCTGGAGACCTGGGGAAGGAAGAATCAAAAGGAGACAGCGGATCTAATGGGATGGAATTTACAATATCAACTCTTCATGGCATCGTTTTGCACATCAGACTTTGTTTTTGCTTTGGAAAAAAAGAGCTCAAGTATCAATAGGTAAAAGCCCACTTCATTACTGAAAAAGAATGATGTGTTCTTATGCACTGATGTCTCAAGACTGATAAAAATTGCGACAAAATAATGCCCCGGCGGGAACCATGCAGTGCGTTCTGGGATTTGTAGTCCTTGATGTTTCACAGTGAGATTGCGAAGGAACTCAGATTCCCAGAATACTGTGGAGTATGACAGTAGTTTTCCATAAAGCAAGGAGAAAGAGGCAGAGATTCTGTAGCATGGCAATTGATCAGTCTTCCTGTTTGAAAAGGAATGTTGGAGAGAAAAGGATAGAGAAAAGGTCAGTTGAGATGAAGAATGTTTGCATGGAGTCTATGGGCATGTGGAAGAGTTTGCCCGATTGGGCAGAGGTATCTCTGGCCTAGCCAATAGGAAAACAGAAAACTGGGAGCATGATAACTGTCCAGTCACACTGGAGCTGCTTGTTTGAACACTGAAAAATGAAAATGTCTATTTATGTAATAGTTATCTTTAAACGAAGCACTAACGGGTAGAAATGTCTTATTTTGTACTAAGTATAAAAAAACTTTAGTGACTGACTGAAGGTGCATATCTTTTGTAATTTACCCCCTTAGAAACAGTTTCATTGCTGCTGATGCCTTTTCTTTGGTGTCGTGTTCAATCAGTCAGAGGATTGCAGCAGAAGCATCTGCAGACCAACACAAAACATCCGTTAATTCTCGTCTCCACACTGCGTCCTTTTGCATTTTCAGTAAGTAGCAGGGAAGCTGTTTTTTCCTTTTTAGCCACCATCATCTTTCCTCGACCCCCATAGCATGAAGCGAGTGTGTCGCTGGATGCATCATACAGAGCTGCACTGAATCCTTCCTATTAAGGTATAACTTCGGTTCAAAGCTTAAATGAGTATTGCTCGAACATGAGTTTGGGATTAAACGCATCCGCTGGGTCCTTCCTTTTTCCTGCTGAGACGCTGAAATCCTTCCCGAAGTCGTTGCCCAGTTTCAGCGTTTCAGACGTCGTGGGTGGGCAGAGGGAGGGGGCTCCGGTCACGCCTGCACCTTGTCGGTTCCCAGCCCGGCGTAGTGCTGGGCGCGACTTTCATGCTCCATTCACAGCCCTAACCTGCCAAGTCAAATTCTCCGCTTAGAGCCAGTGGAATTTGGAAGACGTGACCAACATGCATGGGATAAGAAGGCTGATGTCATATTTTACCTAGAAACGTTACTCTTTAATAGAGTATCGCTAAGAGTAATATTAAGGTTTAATATTAAGTTGTTAAACACAGACACTAGAAATACTATGGATTTATATTTTTATAAGCAGTACTGGTTTCCGCACTTTACATTTATATTCAGAGAAAATAAAATCAGTCATTATTATCATTAGTATTATTTTTATTATTATTTTAAAGTGACTTTACTGTATGCTACCAGTTCAAAGAAATGTTTGTTTTTTAAGTACTGAAAATCACAGAGGAACCTGAACTATTGCCTGAAATGGAATATTAGTATGAATTTCAAAAGAAACAATGTTTACTTTGTAGATAAGCCACTTCTCCTGTCTTTCCCCCCCATCAAGTTCTCAGAATTAGAACATTTAAAAAAATTTTATTTCATAAGCTGGTTGTGTACAGAGAATAATATTCAGTCAACTGCGATATTTCTACAACGCTGCAATGTATAGTACTAAGTTAATAAATGAATAAATAAGTTATTAGTTTCTGGTTGGAATAAACCCTGCTAGTTACGAATACGAGTGTAAAAGTTAATTGACCACGCAAGTGAAATCTTCTTTGCCCTAGTGGCACATGACTTATAGCCACTGAAGGATTTAACAGCTCGTTAATTATAATAGCTACTGAAGGCATTAACGGCTCATTAATAATAATATGAATAATAAACATCTTCATCATCACCTCAGTCAGTCTGTAACTCCATTTCACATTTACTGGATTCCTCTACTCATTTTCCAGGGCTTGAAAATCAATTGTTTGGCTGCAGGTTGTACATGTTCACCCTATTTCTCTAACATGCTGAATATTAAAAACTGAAGAAACATATAAGGTACAGTACCAGTCAAAAGTCTGGATACTGAAAATCATTTGTTTTTCAACAAGATACAAACCCTGAACACACCTTGAGTTTATGTAAGTGCTGTATCATCCTGTGAATAAGCAAAGAGATGGAGTGCTGTGACAGATGACCAGGCCCCCACAGTCCCTCCACCTAAACCCTATAGAGCTGGTTTGGGATCAGTGGGGTTAAAGAGTAAGAGCAAGGTAGCCAACCTGTGCCCAGAACTTGTGGGAACTCCTTCAGGCCTATTGTAGAAGCATTTCAGCTGGCTACATCTGGAAGATGGCTGAGAGAAAGCCGAGAGTCTGCAATGCTGTCAAGGGGAATGAACACGTCTCTTGGTTGTTGCATTATTTGATATGTATTACTTCATTGCCTCAAGGCCTTTTCCCATAAGGTGAATTACATAGCTAAAACAAAGACAAATGCATTAAAAGCAGATATATCCAGACTTATACCTGGTACTGTACATATTTTTTATATGTATGTATTTAAACCCTTAATTTGAAATTATTCTTAAAGTATTATTCACCCCAGGATAGCTTGCTGAAGTAAAAAAATGTTTTTCATTCTATGGCATCTTATACTCTGCAATGACATTGTAATTCCTTGAAGTTTCATGCCTTTGAAAGCACAATTTTAGCATTCATGGAAATAAAGAAAAGGAAATAAAATTATATACGGCATATTTTTGCAAATAAACAAACCAACAACATGAAAGACTGGTTCATAGAGGTACAGTCCTGGGTTCAAGATTATGTTAGAAAGCGTCCCAGCATCTAGTTTGGGCTCAGCTGCAGTGGGATGAGCTGGTGGAACTGGCATCCTACACAACCTGTTGAATCCACATTTAAGTGCCATGTTCCATATCCTTAAATAGGTACATTTATTTTTTCAGGAGTGTTCGAGAGCTACTTACAGATGCCTCAGAAAAAGTGGACTTCTGAATATATCTTGAAGCAAAACTTCACAGAAGTCTAGAAAGCATTTAACTGTGCTGAAAAAAATATCTAATAGTGTTTTGTAACTGCTCACTTTTGAGAAAACAACGTTTTGTGACGTGGAAATCTCATCAGTGATGTTGCCGTTTAAAACAGCCACTGGTGCTTCCTGATTAAGTGAGGCGGCCCGAAGTTTTGTGAGGGATCTACTTCATGCAGCAGAAATGAGAGTCCACTTCATACTGTGAGGGTGCAGCATCATGGTCGGAATCACGCTGTATCATTGTCTGAATACGCTTCTGGTTTCTCAATAATAATACCATCTTCCTGCAGTGTATGATCCCTAAAAGCCAGCAAGGGCCAACTCTGGAAGCATCTGCACACATATCTGTGATTTTGGGGTCCTGGATCCAAAAGGGCTCCTGACTGCACTGACCCGCATCTCTAAGCCCATTAACTGATGGCTGAAGAATCAGAATGTTTATCCGGCTTTTCAATCTACAATACGAGTCAAACTCCCCAGTGAAGCCAAAAATCGACTCTTGCTTCACTAGAATTCCATGGTGTCTACAGTTGTAATACTTTATCAAATTCATAACAGTGCCCATGAATCCAATAAAAAATTCAGTAAATTATTACACATCTAAGACACCCCTCCACGCAAGCCTCAGGTGCACATACCATTGTGCAAAAAATTAATACATTATATCCAAATTAGAAATCAGAAATATATTATCTATCACATTCAAGTTTAAGGCTGCAAATCAATGAATTAAATATATAGAATACCAACAAAGAAGTTTGGTTTTGTAAGAAAATTCAGTATCAGTGCAGTAATAATATAGGTAATCAAGACTGGTACTAGCTTAATATGCTTGGAAGCGAGCCAATAGCCTCTTGGCTTAGAAATAGAAGCGGCTGATTGGTTTAAATGCTCGGTTTGACCCAAATTATTTATCACCGCTAATCACATGCATAAGGTGCATTTTGGAAAGCGGCAGTCCCCGAGCCGTGAATGGAAGGCCGGGCTGTTTTATTCGGCTGGTTTCCGCTTCCCGCTCGTGTTTCTGTATGTGAAAAGCATGCCAGCCAACCAGCAGAGCGGACATAAGGTGTGTTTTGTTAGACGTCTGAATCCCCTCTGGCTGGGACCTCATAAGCTCCTGCACTATACCCCGGATTGAGAAAAATAAATCCATGTGTTTCCGACAAACATTTTGTCATTAAAAATATGAGACAGAGAAACAGACTTGGCTGTGTGTGAGCCTTCATCCGATGCAGGCATTGTTGAGATGTCAGAGTCATTAGTTCAATGGAATATATTGTGTGGGCCAATTGTTCTGGTCTAATTCAGCCTGGGTGCACTGTGTCTGCTTTTTCAAATCAGACCCTGGGTGGGGGGCGCCGGGGAATGGAGGTTTCCGAGTAATAGAGCCATTGAGATGAAGAGTGGGGTGGATGACTAGTGGACAATGTGGCCGTAAGCTCCCCACACTTGATAGTCATTGTACAGTCAAGGCCAGAGAGAGACAGGCGCTAAAGACCATTGGATACCCCTTCTACCGATTGGCAGGAGGGAAGAAGGGGGCTTGTTAACTGTTTAGGAGGATGTATGTGGGAATTTGCAGCAGCCCCAAGATGCAAGCGAAGAGCAAATTTCCAAAACTCACTCAGTCAATTTTTTCGGCTGTTTTTGAAATGAGACCCAAAGTTCCTCAGTGACCCGAGGTCAGGCTTCCTCCTCATACACTATGTCACAGTACTGGGAACCGAAACTCACTCAGTCCGCATGCAATCCAACGAAGAGCTTTCATAAAATTTCCTGGATTTTCTTGAAGACATATCCTGTGGACTGAGTGAGATTTGGAAATTTTCAACTCGATTCAATGCGATTTATTTTTATATAGCGCCTTTCACAAAAAAGACGCCCCAGGACGCTTTACATGGCTGTGTTGTGATACATTCCAACATCATTAAGACAGAATAACACAAAACAAAAATTTCTCTTGAAATGTGGGCCCAAAAAACAAGGGGGAGGATCTTCAGACACCCAACGCTCCACACAAAAGCAACAACGAAACCGTCCTCAGCTTCTCCAGCGTTGTGGAAGGACTTTTCAGGAACGCGGAGATCAACGCCGCAGCTCTGAGGAGTGCTGCGTAGATTTACCGCGTCTGATGGATCACCAGGACTAATCCCATAAGAGAGATAAGATAAGATTAGTTATACTTTGGTGATCCTAGGGGGAAATTTGTTAAAGAATGGGGGTTTCCATTAAGAAAACCCGCTTGACAAACACCAAAAGATTAAGATCTCTGGAGGATCCTTCTATTCAAAGTGATGGATATACTGAGTGGAACATGGGTGGAGATCATGTTGGCTTTATGAGAGAAACATAATTTTAGAGGCAGAGAAATGTCAATATATATAAAGACTATGGTGATAAGGCTGTATTAGCTAAGCACAAACACGCAGTAGGCACCTGTACCTCTCTCAGGATCTGCTCCCAAAGGAACTGCACAAACAGTAAACAAACATGTATGCTGGATAATAGTCGCAGAGACCTCCATCTGGATAATTCTGACAGTATGAGTAAGTACCGTTGCAGTAACACTGATTTGTTCATGCCGCTGTTGTATGACACTCAGCTGTTGCAGGAGTTTGCTTCACCTGCTGCGATCGGTCCATCAGTTCATTTAGAAAAGAGATTGACAGCGTCTAGAGCCGCGAACTCGGTGCCAATTAGCCCAATTTCCGCATAAAGTTCTGTCTTCTGTTTGCGTGAAACTGTAGCAACATAGCATAATAAAACCTGCACTGGGCACCAGTTTAAAAATAAACTCGTACTTTTATCTAATGCTAGGCCAGAACAGCTCCTTGCTGTTCGTCTTACGTTGTTTTGACTGCTCGTCTTAAAGAAAGACCCTCATTTTGCGGTTTCGCCTCATCTGTTTGATATTAGTGGTAAGAAACACATGGCTATTCAAAGGAAAAAGGCCTCTGTGACATCATAGACCACAGGATGAAGCAAGGATGGTCTACCCAGGCCCGAGGGTTTAAAGTACGTGAGTGGTCTCTCCATTGTTCTATAAAGTATGCGATTGGCCAATGTATCATCCATTAAAATACGAGACTGTTCAGTTCAATGTCGCTTCAATTTTACACAGAATCATTCTACCACTGCTGAAATTATTTTATTACTGCTGTGGTATTGTGGCATCACAGTTTAGTCTAGTCTGGCTGTATTTTTGACGATAATGTTCACAGAAAGTGGAATTAAATTTCTAAGTGTATTAAATGTTTGGTTATTAATTCATATTCTGTTTGTTCGTTAACTGAAAGCCAATAACAATTTCCAGATGACTAAAAGCGATTCTTTATTTTTATTGTTTGTGTTTAATCATGATCTTGTGTTTTAGTGTATGATTCTTATAAGCTTATGAGTAATAATAAGCATAAATAAGTTCTATAACCTTGCAATAATCAGCATAAAAAATGACACTTTTCTGGCTCATTGCCGGTGGAAATTCTCGAATCAGCTCCTCAGGGGGTGATAACTGATTCAATGTTTCCACATCATAAACAGTATATGGGTCTGTTTAGGTTTTTGTTGAACTTAAGGACACATAAAACTGTTTTTCCCCATTTGCGTACTTATAGATATATCTCAGCAACCTTACCATAACAAAACTGAAGAAAGATATCAAGTCATCAGTTAATAAATTTTGCTTAACTTGTGCAAACAGCTATTTGAGGCTAATTAATGAAAGGCTGAGTGGAGCTGAAGACCAAAGTGCCATCTTGCTCATGGGGAGGGGGGGGGGGTGGATTTAACCTGTCCTAACTTGTGAAGAGGAAGTTTATTTCTTGATTTGTTGATTTAACCAAAGCACGACTCAGAAGGAGTGATTAAATTTGTAATAAATAATGCAGTAAGATATCTCTGGCTGAAGGGACGCATGATGACTGCTGAGTGGGGGCCCCAATTTGAAGAGTCTACCTGTTTATCCTGGACCAGGGGCTCGGCGTTCCTATGAAATATGGGGGGGGGGGGGAGTTTAATGCTTATAGACCTTGGCCTTTTTACTCACAACCCAGACAGCACTAGGGGGGTCGACCCGTGGGAGGCCTCTCACTCCTGGTACTGCGTGTTTTGGAAACCCCCCCACCAAGAAAGGGAGAGACAGCCCACCTGAGAACCTCACTACTTATGCATCCAGCATTAGCTGAGCTCCAGATCTGCCACCAAGGGGCAATTCTAGGATTTTTTTCAGGTTGCAGACATAATTCGTACAAAGGGGCCAGTCTTATCATTAGCCAATAAAATGTTTTGAATCAATGAGTGACAGGGGAGGGGACCAATCAGCTTTCAGTGTGAGCCAGTGCTGCTGTAGCCCCGCCCACTTATATGTCCCTGATGGAGTGTGATCATATCAAAAGACTTGTTTTTCCTGCACATAATTTTTGGGCTTTTAGTCAATTTTTCTGTCTCAGATCAGTAAACAAAGTACATCTAACGATGACATAGTTTGTAGGCAATAATATTTTGCTTGCCCATCGATAAAACAGATCATAAAGACATAAACATTGAATATAATGTCCAGCAAAATTTCCCGGTGGTTCAGCATGCTGAACCCCCACCAACAGCTCACTGACCTTTGGACTATTTAACAGAGCTGGCGACGGATTCAAATGTGTAACTGGTTCTGTGAGATGAGTGAGACGTTTGTGTGTCACTCAAAATGTAGAAAAACATCTTAAATAATGTGCCTGATGAAACAATGGGACAAAGGGATTTTCTTGACAAGGTTACTTAAGAAGACAACATAGAATGAGAGTTACTTTCACAGCAAGGTAATGTGTGACTCTCTGTGACGGTGAGCATCCGACCACCATAGGACCTTGAGATGGGAGATTTAAACCCTGGAGGAGATTCATGTCCTCCTGGATGAAAAAAAGCTGCATGAAACACTTAATTTTGTCACAGTTATAAATGGTTTGCTGCGTTGTGCTGCAAGATTGCAGTGAGGCTGCTTCAAATGACACATTTATATGAGTAAGCTCATCAAGTAAGCTACCCTGACCTTTCTGGGAGAAGGTGAGATCCCATAAAACTCAACTACATGAGCAACACTAAAACCCTTGGAAGTAAAGCTCAGTGAGTCGCTTTTATCTCTGAAAGTAGCAAATGATCTGACACCTAAGGTTTCCCAAAGTCTATAGGGATATTCTGTTCTATCACATTCTGGGGCTGGCTGACGGCTTCAACTGCCTGAGATGAAAGCACAGCGACGGTCTCAGTCTCGGAGAACTTTCTGGCAGCTCTGGCCCTCCTCACCAAGGAAAGGAGGAAGACTCGCCTCATAGAGCGTCACACAATGAGCAGGGATATTAAAGAAGGGAAGGTGCTGCCCTAACTGACATTAAAACACCTGCGAAATACACGTCACATCTATACCCAGCATTATCTCTATTACAGATTACTAATAAGTTAATAACTATCATTTTCTCCTTTTGAAAGCGTCGTACAGTTGAAACATTTCTCTCGGTTTAAAAATAGTTTTTGTCATTTCTGTTTTACTCGTACTATATGGTCCGACCTTCCAGAATAAACTCCCCACCACTATTTATCTTGATTTTAATTAGCAGCATCGTATTAAAATGTATTCCATATATACATAATTGCATTAAACCTCAGTCGGATGGCTACATCGGCTCCCGGCAAGCAGTAAAATCCATTTTTAACCCGAGCATTTTCCCGGTCCAAGATCCACAGTCCTCATCAGCAGCGTGATGGGAGCCTGACGGGTCGATGAAGGAGAATTCGAGAGCGGGACGGGGCGATCCATGGTCCGAAACCAGCAACGTGGCCGCAGTCACATTTTCCAGTGAGGCCAGGTTGCAGAAACCATACGCGGGCCGAGCTCTCGCTCCAAGCCTCCTACTGACCGTGACCCAGCTGTCCCAGTTACGAGTGCGGATCGTGGGCGCCAGACGACCACGCATAGTCCCCGTCAAGGTGCGGTTCTAGTCGCTGGATGACCACAGTATGACTCTACCAGATGTCGACCCCCAGTCCGAATGAATTCTTCATTAAAACGGATGGTGTCTGTAGCTGTTTCAGTGATCAGCATATTATTATTATTTTTTTTACTATTACCGTAGCTGTAAATGTAAGCTGCTACGGCCGCGGTCCTGAGCAACGCATGGAAACAGTCATTAAAGGAAATGATGTTATAAATTTTCGACCTCGGTTTTTCCAATGAAGAAGTACGTTATGGGCTCAGACTTTTTTGTGCAGGTGAATTCCGATCAGGTGGACACGATGTTTTCTGAGGTCTTGGCATTGTGCACCTGCGTGACCTTTGACCCCCCATGGCCCTGGAGATGACCCCAGTACATGGCTGGAATGAACAAGCTTACAACAGAAGTATCCATAAAGACAATGGCACATTTAACAGTTGTAACAGCTCACAGCATTCAACATCAATATTTATTTCAATAACATTTAATAACATTTTGAGTGTATCACAAAGGTGCATAAAATGAAAAGGTTTCAAGGTAGAGAAGGTTCCTTGAACCCTGATTCCTAAAAAAATGAATCTCCAGCCCCTTTTTGGTAAGGATGAGACTGAGATTTGGCTGAGCGACAGAAAGTAACACACAAGTGGGTGTCGGTTTAAGAAGTGTACCAGTGATGACTGTTGCCATGGAAACCCACTTGTGTTTTCATTTAGAAGAAGCATACCGGGCGACTGCTCTTTTGCTGATATGTAGGGCAATTAAACTTTTTATGTATGTATGCACTTAAATATTAGAAATATCGTTAATTATAGGGGAAGCAACAGGCATAAATCTCGAAAATTACAGGCCAGATGCAGAACCAAAACAAACCTTGTCATGCAGCTAAACCAAGATGGATCCTGGGGCTTCTTACTCTGCAGGCGAGCTTCAGTGGAAGGTAAGACCCACGTCAGACCTCCACTCGAGCACCTAATCCCCCTGGATCTTATGGTAACGGCTTCCTCCTGGGAAGTTTAACCATTCGTGGAAAACAAGAGAGCGGATGGACTCGGTTAAGTCGAGCGCCCAGAAGAGTGTCGGATCCAGGCCTAAAGCCATGACTTGGCACAGCCAACTAGAATCGGGAGACGACGGCAATGCATCTCGCACTCTCATCTTAAATTCTCGTCAACGGGTGCACATGGAACGTAGACCTAGGGCTCCACTATAACGTGATAAATGCTGAATCTGAAGCTCAGCACTAGGTGTCTGCCTGTTTAGGAGAAAACTACACTTTATAGCAAAAGCTTTTATCCAGAGATAAAGTGGGATCAGTTAATGGCCTTACTGAAGGACCCACTGGTGAAGTCACTCAGCCAACCCTGGGATTTGAACCAATGACATTCCTATCACGGACACAGCATCCTAACCCGCTAAGCCGCACACCAAATGAAGCGAGACGGTTGGGGAGACCCCGGGAGGCAAAGTGACAGAATATGTTACCTTTCCTTTCATTATAATCACTGTGGGGGCATTTTAGCTCGTATATGATGTAATCCTATTGTTAAACTTATAAATGAAACGAAAACATTTTTTCTGCATGTGTTTTTTATTGTTTCGGGTCCCTTTCAGAGGAAGTCTATAGACATGGGACTCATTATTATTGAGACTATTTAATGACCTCAGAATGAGAATCAATGGGTCCAGATTCCATTGGGAGTCAGTGAAAATATATTTGTGGCACAACAAGATCGGGATTGAGCTCGCTGTGGAGTGGCCTTCATAGCTGGTGCTGTGGGGTCCCGCTCCGCATCCGTGAGAGCGGCTCAGCCCTACAAGGACCCAGTAAGGTAGTGGGAACGCGGGCCATGACCTGATGGGTGGCTAAGGGGAATTAAAGAGATTCCAAACTGCAAACAATAAAACAAACATTCCGGCGGTGTGAGAACGGTCCACGGAGTGAACGAGAGCGGGGGTTAGGAGGCTGAATCGACAGTCCCCGGGCAGGTTTGAAAGCTGAAGGACTCGCATACAGTACAATGGGATAGGAAGCAGCTCTATTCCACAAGTGTCAGGCTCTCTCACAGGATTCTGGGGGCCCCCAAAGGACTGGGGCACCCTGATCTAGTGCCGACCCTGTTTCTTTTACCGGGTTTTTCAGGATTCAAAATGGAGTCAGGAGGGGATTATTCCTGTGGCACAATTAAATTCCGAAGACTTACTTTCCATTCCAAGAGTATAATGAATTAAATTGACATTTAACAGTCATTTGAAGCGGCGACCTTCTGATCACAAGCACAGTATCATGAGCCCGTGAGCCTCTGCACTTGTCTGCTAAATATATTTTCCTTTACTTTGGGGAGAATATCGCAGTGGTGTTCAGCTGCATCCTTCGTTTTTGTTTTTTCGAAAAAGAACAGGTGGCGTGTAAGTATCAGACTGACCACATGATGCCACATTGTCCAGAATCATCCCTCCAGGCCCTGAAGTCTTTGAAGATTGTTAAGGGTTTCAGGTGCCGAACGCGTTATTAGGGGTAAATGGAAACCCGGCGCGGCGAGTTTGCCCTGAACAGCTGCCAGGACGGCTCTGAGAGCCATAAGCCGCTCGGCAAGCGACTCCAGCACACGTGCAGCGAGGCAGCTGGCATCTGCGGTGGCTACAGCATCCCGCAGGAGTGTGGCATGCGACGCCCGCATAAATATCCCAGAGGCGCGAATTCTGCTCTTCCTGCGATTAAGGACTTAAACACTTCAGAGCAGGGGGGTATTTTTCTTTGGAAATCTGACCTGCTTAAACACCGGTACCTCAATATGACCGAACCACGGTTTTTCGCTAAAAAGTTTTCTTGGCGGGACTCTGACATTTTAATAAAAATCGGGTTTTACAGTTTATTAAAACGTGAGACTTCCACTGGCAGGGTAATTCTCCTCCTAATCGCAACTGTCAGGTCCAAACGGGCTCCTTTACGTTGCTCTGCCTGTTTCCATCACCCTCGCTACCCATACGCCCCCCATCTCATACTGATCCTCTCTTCACTGCAAAACTCCCGTGTGAGAATGGCTCGCACTGACAGCCACAAGGACCAAACAGATCTCTGGTCTCATTTGCTGGATGATTATAAAATCAATTGAATCAAATCAAATCACTTTATTCATCACATCACTTGACGTCTGGTAGCAGGTGAGCGGACAATTCACATGCTTGAGTCCTCAATGGCACCGACTAAAAACTGCAAATATCAGAAGTATACAAGAGTCGTAAATTTAGATTCAAGATTCCAGAATTTTATTTGTCAACTGCATGAATGTATTGGTAGCCCAGCAGTGAAATGAAAATATACAACACAGTAATAAAAAGTGTGCTCATTTGAAACAAATAGATACAATGAACAATACTGCTATAATTACTATCGTTGAATGCAGTGACAGTTACACATTACACACACGACTAATGTAGTGTGGTAACACAATTTTAGATACACTATTGTTTGAAAAAAAAGCATTTGAGCTCTGCTGATCCTTCTTTCTCTCTTGGTCTTGTCGTTCGCAGGCCATTCTGTGTGCATGGTGGCAAGAAGCCATTTTTCTGTTGTTTTTTTGCGTTATCTTGGATAAGCTCTGACACCACAAGAAAATAAACACATGCAGCTGGATGAAGATTCCGGAATGCAGTGCCTATGGCTCAGTCGAACCTGTTCACACTTCTGCAGTCTGTCTCTGCACAGCCCTGCTTTTCGGCTGAATTTGTTATCCGGTAGGGAATTTTATGGCATGATATTTGATCATTTACCTGTAAAGTCTTCTGAATAATGAAATCTCTGTCACTAAGGCCACTGGACACTGAAACCCACCTTCAACAAGACTCCTCACTCAAACACACAAATGGTAATAACACCCTCACACGCACCCGCAGACCCATCCGTCGCTTTTTTCATATTTTTCCCAGTGAGTTTAATTTTTCCAGTTAACAGGGAAATGACTCAAAATGTCAAGCAGCACATCTGCAGGGATATACCACCAGCCTACAGACTGGAACACGACCTCCTGCATGTCAATCCACTGAATAACACGTTACACGTTTCACAGAAAGAACGCCGTTTCTGGTGGGAAGAAACAAATCTTGAATTTATTACAGAATGTAGCGTTTTTTGTCTTTTTCTGGCTAGGTCCTGGGGGGGGGGGCTTTTTCACCAAGGGAAGTGGCTGTGGCTTTTTGGGCCATTGTTGTCTTGGATATGCTTTGTTTTTGATTCTAGTTAGACCGGCCGTGACGAGCCTCGCCACGGACACGCGGCCACACGGCGACGGGGCGTCACGCGATGCGGGTTGCCTCTACCCCACCCCATCCCCCACATGGGCTTGACGTTTCACAGCTGCAGTGAGTTTGGGGGGGGGGGGGGGGGGCAGGGGGGCAGAGAGCTAGGTGATGCATGATATGCTGTCTCATACGCCCCCTACAGGTGAGGCACGGTACAGACTCTTATAATCAACGCTACCCAACATAAATCAGCCTCCTCGTATAGCTTGTTCTACGGCCAAAAGTGAAGATGTTACCCGAGTTTGATTAGAGCACCAATGCCCCCACTGCCAAGTCTTACATAATTACATCGTAAATACAGTGACATCTTGTTAAAGCCACAATAATTTGTCCGTTAGACACGGGATTTAGTTCACCTTTGGATGCTATGGCAGCTTTCCGCAGAGTTTTCAGGCGTGACCTTGCACCTCACGTTCAGATTTGGCGTGTTAAGTTTGCGCTTTCTGTATTCTAACCCAGCTGTCATGTCCGTCTGCGTGGGCCGACCTGCCTTCCTGTTCCCAGCCAAGGAAAAGTTCCATAAAATGCCTGGATTTAAAATCTTTAAGCGCTGCAAGGCCGCAAAATCTCTCGCCACACTGGATGGCAGTGCCAACAGACATAATCTGAGAAGTGCCATCTTCCAGCATCACTGTAAGTATACCCATAGTCCATACCATGGCCACATGACGACCTCCGAGGATTGTGGGTATGGCTTTGTTTTCTTAATGGACTGCACCAGTAAAGATCCTGTGAATAAAAAATGCTTAAACAATGGGAAGGAAACCTCCCTGGTCAAAGACAAAGAAATATTGAGAGTAATATTTTTCTCCTTTGGCTAAAGTTCAGACTATATATCCTAAATGCTGGACATCGTATATAGATCTGACCTTGGCAGCCAATCATTTTAAATTTCCTTAAACTTGGCATACTTCACAAGAAAACTCAAAACTTTCTATTACTTTTACAGAGCAAATAAAAAGCTTTTGTTCATGTTTATTAAGTAATGTAAACTTTCCTCTCATAAATTTTTCTTTCTTCCGGTCAGTCAAGCGGTTTTTCGGGTTTGAAATCCCGGAAAAGGTCAGTCCGTTTCCTGAAACAGTGTCCACCGGTCATACGATATAGCTTTCCCGGAGCCGCCAAACCCCAAATTAATCATAGTGATGCAAAACAACTAGTTAAAATCTCTCCTTTTCTGGGAGAGGGCAACTCCATAATCTCAAAAGAAGTTTTTATTACGAAAAAAAAACAATGTACTTATACATCTGCGCAAAATGCGAATGATTTTTCCGAAACATTATTGAATCTGTACTTCAATCCAGTGACACTACTGAAATCCTTCCAACAGAATGACAGGTTAAGCTGACTACCTGTTGGCAAGTGTTGTTCCTGCAAATTCCATGGGGCCTGTCAACCCATCAGGAGACAAAGGCGGCTCCATCTTCTGAGGGGACACCAGCTCAGCGAGCCAGTTGCAGTTTGTCTTGGGTGGGGGGTTGCAGTATCCATGCTTGTCTAGTGCACACAAAGGCTTCGACAGGTACTGCTGCACAGGGATCAGTTATATGACAGATCTCCTGTTGGCGTCCTTAAAGTGAGCTTTAATAAAGAAATGGAACAAACGCAGTAAAAATATTTTGGTGACAAGCCTGCTTATCCGGGAGTGAATTCTGCGTATACTGAACGTCAGACTGGGCCTAGCCTGATCTAGGCTGTGGCCTTGGGGACAATACAGGGCGGGGCTACAAAGTGACCATAAGTGTCTGAGGACGAGCTTCCTGCAGCGAGCGCAACATCACCGCAGTGCAGCGGGCCAGCGCCAAGCCCGGCTGGCTGAACCGCAGCAAAAATGTGCCGTCACCTCTGACTGGTTTGGAAACTATTATGGCAGCGGGGTTTAGCAGGACCTCGGAGCGGGGCGATCGCTCAGGCCGCCACAGGAAGGCACGACACGCTCTGCGGTTCCCGCCTTTTCAAGCAGCTGTCCCACAGAGTGATGTTTTTTGATTCCTGGGCATCCACTTGCTGAAAATGCTTACGCCTCGCTCCCCCACCCCCCGCCCCCCCATCCTGTTCTCTGTAGACGGAAAAGTCAAATCACCATATTATAAGATGGCAGTGTATTTTTTGTGTGAATCGGCCCATATCCTCCTGAGACCCAAGGAAAAAAGTGTCCTTCAATTATAGGTTATTTGTCTTTGGAGGAAATAAGACATCTTACAATTTAGGTTTTTTCAAATTTATTTTTATTTTTAATTTCACAGCATGTCCTCTTTAGTGTACAACAGGAATAAATATGTTTCCTTACATCAGTGAAAAGATAGATGCAAAAACAAAATGTCCACTGCAATGGACATAAATGAATGGGTGGGGTCTCAGGAGGTTATAGAAAAGGCTGAGGATGAGACAGTATTAGTTGGATCAGGCGGTGAACGGGTTAGCCTGAGGTACCATGGAGTCCCCAACCCAAGCCTCGAACCTGCTGCATTCCCACACAATGACTCATCCATTCCTTCTGCAAATTCCTGAAATGCAGGATCACATTTACATTTACGCCGTTTTGCAGACGGCCTTAGCCAGAGTGATTTACATAAGTGCTTAGAAGTCTCAGTGAATACATTCTGATACTGGTTCAATAGGACCGAGCTAAGAATATTATCACTCTAAAAAATGTGCTGATGATGTCAAGTAAAGGCTCATTAATATTTATGTGGAAGGCTGTTGCAGCTACTAAAAGCTGTCATCTATAATGCATTACAGACACCTTCATAATTAAAGATGGGCACAGTAGGGGCACGGATACCCTGGCAGATTCAGGGGGCCCAGCACTTTACAGGGGCCCCACCCAGGGGTGCAGTAGGGGCACGGATACCCTGGCAGATTCAGGGGGCCCAGCACTTTACAGGGGCCCTACCCAGGGGCGCAGTAGGGGCACGGATACCCCGGCAGATTCAGGGGGCCCAGCACTTTACAGGGGCCCTACCCAGGGGCGCAGCAGGGGCACGGATACCCCGGCAGATTCAGGGGGGCCAGCACTTTACAGGGGCCCTACCCAGGGGCGCAGTAGGGGCACGGATACCCCGGCAGATTCAGGGGGCCCAGCACTTTACAGGGGCCCTACCCAGGGGCGCAGTAGGGGCACGGATACCCTGGCAGATTCAGGGGGCCCAGCACTTTACAGGGGCCCTACCCAGGGGCACAGTAGGGGCACGGATACCCTGGCAGACTCAGGGGGCCCAGCACTTTACAGGGGCCCTACCCAGGGGCACAGTAGGGGCACGGACACCCCTGCAGATTCAGGGGGGCCAGCACTTTACAGGGGCCCCACCCAGGGGCGCAGTAGGGGCACGGATACCCCGGCAGATTCAGGGGGGCCAGCACTTTACAGGGGCCCTACCCAGGGGCGCAGTAGGGGCACGGATACCCCGGCAGATTCAGGGGGCCCAGCACTTTACAGGGGCCCTACCCAGGGGCGCAGTAGGGGCACGGATACCCTGGCAGATTCAGGGGGCCCAGCACTTTACAGGGGCCCTACCCAGGGGCACAGTAGGGGCACGGATACCCTGGCAGACTCAGGGGGCCCAGCACTTTACAGGGGCCCTACCCAGGGGCACAGTAGGGGCACGGACACCCCTGCAGATTCAGGGGGGCCAGCACTTTACAGGGGCCCCACCCAGGGGCGCAGTAGGGGCACGGATACCCCGGCAGATTCAGGGGGCCCAGCACTTTACAGGGGCCCTACCCAGGGGTGCAGTAGGGGCACGGATACCCTGGCAGGTGGCTCGTAAGGTCACCCCGCAAGAAGAGAACTGGGGCAGAAGACAGACCGGAGGGGTGGGGCATGACAGTATGTGTATTCGTCATGTACCGTTACCATTATATATATTTTCTGTATTTTCAAATGACAAATTACTTGTATTTTAATGAAATACATTTTCTTGCACCAGTATTTTGTATTTACATTTAATGTAAAGTATTTTACATTAAATGAAGTATTTGTAATTTGTAACAAAATACTACTTGTATTTGTACCCATCTCTGGTTATTTCTACCATTATTTTTTACTACCCCCCCCCCCCCCACTCTGTCCCTAAGCAAGGTGTGAATGAGACATTTAACTAGTGGCACGTTTTGCAATGTTTGCCCAATTTAGCTTGTTTTGTGAATTAAGGACGTTAATGGATTTTGATCACTGGACCCATTCAGAGGTACAATCAGTGGTGTCAGAATATTATGAGAGGGGGGGCTTTGATAAACATGTAAATATACAGGCATATTTCACCTGGCTGCCAATTCGAAACATTATTCAGTGTCATTTTTGAAGGTGATTTTTACCGAGAAATGATAAAAAATTTATATAGGTAACATTTTTTCCCTTAAAATTAACTACATTTTAGTATGCTGAATGTGAAAAAAGCAGCAGTTTTAAAACGATGTACAAACATCAGTTTGTTTCTAAACTCAGTGTTCAGGGACGAGGTATCATGTCAAAGTGGGCGTTTCCGGTTATTTGTGGCTCATAAATGACATATAATACAATGTGTGTGTGCCGGGTCACCGCAAACGCCTGTTTTTAGAAAGTGCCATGTACATAAGCGTTACCTAAGTTACCTAGGAAACAATTAACAGACAAGTGTTTGCATTTTGAAAACTAAGGAAAATTATGTTAGTAAGAATAACTGCTTATTTATGAGTAAACAGTCACAAACGTATTTGTAATGTTGAGTGAAATTGGTGCGCATTATAATGCATTAAAATGGTAGATATAAGAATTAATGAAGCATTACAGCATCTTCTATCGACAGTCATAAGACATTATAGTGCTGATTATAATACTTCATAAGCTTCAATGAAGATTTCATCTATAATGCACTATAGATGCCTTCATAATGCATTATAATGGTCAGAATTAGAAGTAAGGATGTTTTGTACTGCATTATGAAGGTATGTATAATGCATTATAGATGAGAGCTTCATAGAGCATTCATAACGCATAGTAAACATTGTTATTATGTGTTATGCCTTTATTATTAATATTTATAGCCATGTTTATATGAATGCAATGAATGAATGTTATGAATGTCTTCATAGATTCGTATACACATGGCATTCATAGAAATCTTACAGATGGTGCATGTTGTTGTCTGTCAGAAATGGAAGACCAGGTGTTAAAATTCAATACTTACATATTGATACTTTTTTGTTTTCTACAGAGACCCAGTGTTGAAGCCTCTTGAAGCTTCTTGAAGCTTCTTGTTTCTCGTGGTGTTTGCGTCTCGCTGGTCAGGCGTTCGCTGATGAGTCGGTCAGTCCTTTTGTGGTATTTTAGGCCCCTCAGGTGGGTGAGTATCCCGCCTGCCGATTCGGTTCACAGGACTGTCCCTCCCTGACAACCCCCCCCCCCCCAATTGCTTTTTGAGGATGGAAGGGAAGAGAAAACAGACAATCAGACACACACGCACACACAAAACACAAAGAGAAGAGAATGTTTAGTGGGACTCTTCATTCACAGAGCTCTACCCATAATTTTAAAACAACAAAAAAACGTGACCTCAGGTCTCCTGTGAAGAATGAGGGACAGCCATCAAAACAGCAAAAGACCGAAGGACCGTCCACCATCTTCCCGTCTTCCTTTAATAAGGCTCAGGATTAATCCTCCCTCCCGCACCAGTGGGAGTCCCTTCAGAGGAGGACAGGGGCACCGTTGTGTTCAAGGGGGATTAAACCTGATGGCTGAATCAAAAGCCACTCACAATACAGTCATCAGCATGTTTTCACTCTGAAAAGTCCTACATTCCCGCTTTTGGAAAACACAGGCCATTGTCCCCTTTCTGCTTGCCACAAAACCCATTCATTTTCAGTTTTATTATATGGATCATTCTCCAGGGTGTTTTGTACGTCCCTGCGACTCGACCAACGTGCCATGGGGGGGTGGGCAGAGGTGAAGAAGTGTCTACTTCAGAGCGGTAAAAGGGGGGTGGGGACGCCCGGTGCTTTGCAGGGCTCTCTCTCTCTCTGTCTCTCTCTCTTTCTGCTGCCTCGAAGGAATTTCAATACTGCAAGACCCTCTGGGATTTAACTCTCAGAAGCCCAGTGCCGCAAACAAACACGCAGAAGCCTACAAAGGACACACAACCTTAGCCAATTAACATTTCTGTAATCTTTTCAGTAACATTTTGCATTATGTTCCTAATGCACCCATTGTAAAATTCCGGTTCACCTAAATCAGTTTGCATCACGGTCTTATTCTCCACACGTGCCGCCAGATGAAAGCAGGGAGCGGAAAAAGGCAGGGAGGTTCTTCTGGGACCCAACTTGCCAGCTCCAGCGACAAGAAATTAATCGGCAGATCAAGGGCTGGGTGGTTAAGGAACAAAGAGCAAAAAAATTCTAGTCGGTTTATGGATGAGAGCACAGGCTGGTGAAGGATGACCAAAGCATGCATGCCACACAAAACAAGTACCATCTGTGAAAAGAACAGAAGGACACTTCCCAGACAATTGTTTCCAGAAACACTAAGACTTTTATTAATAAAACTGGGAAAAGAATAATGCAGTTAATCTTAAGCTTTGCTAATAAATAATAATGGCAGATCATTCATTTAATCATATAACTGTCAAGTGCCGCTTTGGAACTCCTCGTGCTCTTGCAGAGGATGGAAAACTTTCTCAGTTTTTGAAAAGCTGTCTAACAGGGCAAAACATGTAAAGGGTCTTTGTTAGCCAGCATGAATGTATGGGGAGTGGGTGTTTATCTGCACAGAAGATAATAGGCAACTTTGCTGCTTTAGTTTCTTGTTTTTGAGGTGGAAAATTTTTTTAAATGCCCTGTTGAGGGGCTATTGTGTTGATTTCTTAGGTCCGTGAATGCCTTTGTGATTATGGATGAGTTTTTGGAGGAGCGGTTTGTGGAGCAGATCAGTGAAGATCTCTCGCTCCACTTCGTTAGGCCCTCAGGGGCTTTCTGGCGTTTGTAGCGTTTTAATGAAGTCCACCCACCTTAAAGAAAAAGTGCAAAGTTGCCCCCAATTAAATTTGGAGGGAAGAAAAAAAGAGCCCCAACAAAATCCGCTTGTGTTTTTCTGTTCAGTCTGTTTTGGCTTCTGTTCTGGATTCTTGGTGGGGGGGGGGAGGGGTCTCTGCCAGTACCAGGAGTCCTATAGCCAGAAGGGCAAACCCACACCAGCCAAAACAAACCGGATGGAAAACGTGGCCTGCTGGCTCACGACTGGACGACGCTGCCAGTCACCACTTCTGCTTCGTGCCTTGTCCCATCTGACCTTTGATCAACACAGACTCGTAATCGGCCATTTGTGCTGGATTAAACTTTCAGCGGTCTTCCTGAGAAGGTATACAGAAAATGTCGGCATGTTTGTTTAGTCTAAAGATAAACGATGGAGTGACGTTCCGGACAATGCCTGCCAGAGGAATTAGGTGACCTCTCCCATTCAGACAGTGGTCCGGGGGACTGGATTACAGTCCCTGTGATCCGCAGAACAAACCCACGGGGATCTTTTGAGGGGCCTGCAGGTTCTGTGATTCCCAGATCATTGTGTTATGGGGGGGCAGGAAACTGAGTAAGTTTTGGTGGCAGCTGAAAAAGAAATTTATAAATGACTCAGGGGGAGGACTGGATAGACACTCATCATACCAAATCATATCAAAACAGCCTACAAAGTGTACAACACTCATGATAAATTCACTGAAAATCCAAGGAAAACATGGAAAATGTTGTTTTCTTGTTATTTCTGGAGAGAAATTTGAAGCAATTCATTCACAGTAGAAATCTTTGACATCTCCTTAAGTGTGTGAAGATGGAGAATGTACCAACTAAGTCTGTCCATCTGAAGGGTTCTGATAAACCTGTATAAATACACATCAAATCTCCAGATACACTCCAGAGCAGCTGTTGACCTCCCTCCCTGTCTTACTGTTGCCCGAGTCACAAGTTACAGTTATTATGGGATTATTCTCAATAACATGGTCCGATATCATTATACGGGGATTTTCATTTGAATGTGTACCTGCAATGAGAACGTGTGCAGTATTTCCTATTCAAAAGTGAAATTAATGCTCTTTTATTAAACATGGGGGCAAAAATGCAATGAATGTAAGAAGGTCAATCTTATCCATATGCTCAGTTACACTGGAGAGTCTCTGTAATTCCAACAAAGCAGGCAAAAAGCAACCAAAATGTGCTAGAGTTAATATTCTCATTTTCGTTGGTCCCTCTACTCACAGAGGTGAAATTAAAACATGTCCCTGGGTCACTAATCTTTTTATTGTGTATCAGTGTTTCCCTCTGAACAGCCTCTTCCGTCTCTGTGGTTTCCATGACAATTCCACTGGCCTATGTGTCTCCAATCAATATAAAGGATGAAAGGTGACCACAAACAGGATCCAGTGGAAATACCAGCATGTGTAGCTTTTGTCTAAGAGTGTTTCACTTGCCGTTTCAACCCAAACTTTGCTAACAATAACTAACCCTTTCAATAAAGGATGATAAGGCCTTATATGAATTTCAGCAAGACTGTCTTTCATTTGAAGAAATGATGAGATTTTTTGGGGATAAAATCACAAAGAATAAATCCTTTAGCTAAGGGATTTCAACCAATTAGCATCTTGGAGGCCAAGTCTCAAAGCAGAAATTATCTTTTAAGACTTAAGAGGAGAAAGAGAATGAACTGAAAAAATTAATCTCTAACATCATGTGAGTCTCCATGTGTTTTCTATGCAGTTGGTCTTTGGTAAATATTACCACATTCTGGCTGTGGAATAAGGCAATTTTGTCATTAATGGCATCACAAACTCCAGTTTATAGCTGTTGTATGTAAACTGACACACAAAAAAAAGATAGCTCAATAAACCGGCCAATAAACACGCAGGGATGAATCTCGGGCCAGCCTCCATAAAGTGGCTCGATTTATCCAGCACCCTGCATCCCATGAGGTGTCAGTTCATTTCAACATCGGCGTCTCCAGCAGATCTGGAATGAGGCTGTTGACTATGTCAAAGAAAACAAGGTTTGACTAAAAGACCTTGGGGTGAAACAAGGACTCCTGGACATTTGGTGAGTGCCGGCCAACCCATTAGGCAACGTAGATGGGCTCCTAGGTCGCAATCTTTTGCGGGGGCACCGACTTAGCAAACCACTGGTGTCCCCCAGTCGGCAAGCTTGAGAGGGCCGAGACAAAGTGAAACTGGACAGTGAAATTTGCCAGGGGGGCACTGGCAGTGACGCCTGCCTAGGGTGCCATTTGGACTTTGTCTAACGCTCGGTTAGTCAAACTGATTGCTCAGAGTTTCCCCAAATTTCTGGGTGTGTAAGGGCCCTGTGTTGGAGTGGCACCCCCACCAAGGTCTCCCCACCGCTGTGCTTACCGAGATGAGACCCAGGGTCTCTACAACTGCATAAAATGGCCATTCCAAACACCACCAAATACATTACAGATACCTGAAAGTTAATAATAAATAAGCATAAATGTGTGTGTGTGTTTGTGTATGATATATATGTATGTAAAATGAGCTTTAATAATGATATAGAAATATTTGTAACCATCAATGCAAATGTATAAATGACACAGGTCCAGCCAGAAACATAAGTTGTGAAACGTACATCTGTTTCTTACATTCGTACCACAAGTGTCTTGGAAAGCATCATGTTAGACTCGGCCAGGGCTAATTAGGGCTTATTTGTTTATATTTTTTCCACATCCTATGCTTCCATTTTATAGGATAGCATACAAGCATTGCCTAATGTGTCAAATCACATTTAAGCAATTAATGTTGTTAAGCTTGATGTCACGCCCTGATCATTCCGATCCTCCTGTTTGCCACGCCCCCTTGTTTACCTCATGTGGAATCCTCTTGTTATCAGCTGTTTCTAGTTGTGTTTAATTAGTTTGATGTATTTAAGTGTGTGTCAGTGTATGTTTCCCCAGTCCGGTCATTAACGCCGTGACGGTGTTCCATGTTCCTGAGTGTATCTATTCCGAATAAACCCTGTATTCACTCGACTCCTGTGCCTGCTTCCCCGCTCTGTGCCAACATGCTAGTTCGTGACACTTGAACTGTGTGACACCTTCAAAAATGTACAAATCGCTTGAAAAGTCATTATAATATTGCAAAAAGTCTCAAAAATCTTTTTTTTGCAAAATACATAGAGTGGCGAGTGAAGGTAGTCGTGTGTATCATGTCATGTGCTCCTCTCTCTCAGCACTAGGGGATCGGACTGAAATCAGAGGATCAGACCAAAATACAGGTGTTCCTCTCCCCCTGCACAATAGGTTTGGACCTCAATCCATGGTGTAAACAGGCAATCCTTTCCCCTGTAAGAGCTAATCAGATCCAAACCTATCATGTAAGCAGGCATTCCTCTCCCCCGCACAATAGGATCAGACCCAAACCCATCATGTAAGCAGGCATTCCTCTCCCCCGCACAATAGGATCAGACCCAAACCCATCATGTAAGTAGATGTTCCTCTCCCCCTGCAGGAGAGGATCAGATCCAAACCCATCATGTAAACAGGTGTTCCTCTACGCTCCCAAGCCAGCAGGAACTGCTACCTCACAGAACTCACATGGCTGATTTCTGGAAGTCCATTGAAACAAATGATAGAGGAAAAAAATGTCATAAATTATTTCCATCTGGATGGTGGATTTTCTCCTTTCATCTTCACTTCACTGACAGAGCACAGGACGAGCTACAGCCTTCAGTCAACACTGAAATACAAGCAAAAGCAAAATCTCGATGCATTTCGAAAAAGTAGTGGCTCAGACTTTGAGGAGCATGTGTAGGACACCAGCGCAGTGCCTCGAGAAGCACATGATATAAAATACCCATATTGTCAAGTGGGAGATTTGGTACGGCCTATCTATTAACAGTACCTATCTCATAGAGTCTCCTTATACCTGGATGAGCTGTTTGGTTGAGCCATTTTGGGTGGTTTTGGGGCAGGGAGACACACTACAGTAAAAACAGATTTCTCACGGAGATCCAGGCATTAATTCCCCGTACAGATGGACCCACCAGTAAATCTGCAATAGCTCTAACACGCATTTAACACCCAGGAAGTCAGCCAGTCTGAACCTGGTCCCCTTTGCCGCTTCGATGTTTAGAGTTAGGATTTAGACAATGACGTAAATTACGGCTTCTTGGAATGAAATGTGCTTCCCTGTGGACTGAGAGTCACGAAACGCTATGAAGCAACAGAAAATCAAACTTAACCCCAGATTCATTGAAAATCACTTGTGTCATTGAGTGTGTGTATGTCTGTGTTGGGGGAGGGGTGTCTCTCCATATCCAAACTGCCTCCCCCTTCATGCTTTCCCCCATAGTGTACATGAGCTCACTAAAGTCAGCCCAAGACTCACTCTGCCCCCACCCCCGGTGGAACCACCCTCACCAAAGATTCATAGAGCTGACCTCGTCTACTCCTACAATTACACCATTTAGAAGACCCTCCACCACCCTCAGCCAGTCACAGGACAACACATGGACATGTAGGGATAACCACCCGCAAGCTGCACTCCAATCTTATTACAGCGAGTCTTGACCTACTTCAGTCGTTTAAAGGGGGTCTGACTAACTAGGGAACCCAATTCTTCTGCACCGACCCTGGGTGGTCTATAAGCTCAAAATGAAGCCCACTGAACATTTTGGTCTGGTGACGTGACCTCTGTGGTGCACAATCATCATGGATCTTCAGATAAGAAGCAGATAAACAAGAATACAGACGACTGAACTGCATCTCTGCATAGAAGTAGCGGCTACAAACATCATTTGTGTATCGCATCTGTCTACAGTGTCATCAGCTTATGACTAGACACTACCTCGTGAGCAATGGCGCACTTTAACTCATGGAGATAATTATTAAAAACTCACCCAAGGGGGTTTTCTGATTAAGAGTGCCGTCGAGGCCTTGCACTGAGTCACTGTTGTCACTGAGTCATGTCAGACAATGCTGAGAGTCTGGGGCTAAGCAGGATGGAATAAACATTAGTCACGGCGTATTATGAATTTATGATGAACATTCAGCCTCTTCAGTCCATCCTGCTTTTGTTTTATCAGGTAGCTCGATGTAATTATTAATACCCAAAGTTATTTTCAAAAAGCTCTTAGTGGAAGGATTGCAACAGAAGTCTGTCGATCCAAACCAACATGTTGGAGACACAATTAGGGCATGGCCACCCCATAAATATACACGCCCCCCAATCAAAATTTTCTGCATGACCTAAACCTACAGTTGACTAGTTCTCGTCCTCTCCTCACAAATGCTGACCAGGATCAGACTGAATAGTTTGCAGAAACCTTCAATGAATTAAACAGGTAACATTTTGTAGTGGACATAGCAGACCAGGCATTACTAGGGGGGTTGTAAGGGGGGGGGGGCAATAATTTGTCTGATATGGAAATGCAGGGGCGAAATATCTGTGCCCTCATGACTGAAAAATATATCGTGCATTAAATATAATATCGGTCACATAAAAATAACTGTATCACAACAGAACTCTGATGTAAAAGGTGCTATATAAAAATACAAAGTTTTTTGCGTTTATACCAACAATCTGCAACTCTCAATTAAATTGTAGGGTGACTTCCATCTTAGGAGAGAATTGGGGAAATTGTCCCAGTCCTGACTCTATGTGGGGGTGGGCGGAGTCCAAGTAGGAGGGGCTGCACATCATGGGGACCTGGTTGGAGTAATTTTGTCCTGACCTGGGAATTATGAATGATGGGCCAGGCTGTAGGTGCTAATGCAGTGAACTATTGGGGTAAATGAAAGTGCATTTTGCAGAAGTGCTTTAACTGCTTTAATATGAATCTATTAAAAAGGAGTGTTACGCACTTCCAAATTCTCTAGCAACACTTGGAAGAGTAATATTTCACATGCGGCATAAAATTTTTGGGTCCACGTCTGCCTGCATTCTTCTCTGAGTGCCGGGCCATGATGAGAGAGGGAAGGGGGAGGTCTGGAAATGTCGTCAAACCCCACCTTCATTACTACTTGTCAGAGTTCCCAAAAACCACGGGGACTCTTCCGTTTACTAAAGAAAGCACGGATTTCGAGCCACAGAAAGAAGGCGAGGTCTTAATAGCCGAGCCACGATGACAAGCTGTTTTAGCGGCGGCTCAGTGACCAAACGGCGCAAGGTGTGCGGCAGGATAACTAATCGCTTTACACCCCACACTGACACCTAGTGTGCACTTGTGTAACTGAAAATTGCACAACAGCAGCACGAAGTGAGGCCCTGCCAGGCAACAAAAAAAGAAAAGAGTGACAATTCTACACCAGAAGTAAAAATTGCTTTAGCGGGGAAAAAAAAATCACAGTTTTTAGAACCATCAGTCACATTATAGATGTGGCTGGTATCTAGGACATCTCAGGAAAGTCTCTGTGATTTCCCAGCAGGAAGACAAATTCGGATAATGGGTCCAGTTCCATGTTATATCATCCCAACTTATACAATTCATTATTTATTACTTTCTAGGCCAACAGGGGAAGCCTGTGCAAAGGGTGATGTGGCCATAGTGGTAGATGATGATGAGCTTTATTTTTTTTATTATAAAGCCCAAAGTGGGGACTTCATGGGAGGAGGCTGTCAGGCAGGAGCTTAGAGGCAGAGCTGCCCCCCCGCCCCAGGGCTGCACGATCCACCACCATACTCCAACTTTTGGGAATCATGCCCAGGCACATCAAGACATGCAGTGGCCCCCTCTTCTGGGGGGAAAAAAATTCCCGGTCGCAGCAGTGAGCCTGTGGATGTTTTTGTATATGTGTGTGTGAGTGTGTGTGTGTCTGTGCGTCTTGCACGGCAGGAATGACAGATTGTCCTGCTTCATCAGCACAGGAAAAAAAAAAATGAAAAAAAAAGTGACATTTCTTTTCCTCGTTACCCCAGAGATGAGCGGACGGGATGAGTGATGCCAGGACGGGCTCAGCGGTAGGCCCTCGTTGCCATAGTAACACCGTGCCAACCATTCCTGCTTCTCTTTTTTGGTTATTATTATTATTTTGCTAACGCCCGTAGCTGAAGAGGTCCCCCAGGCGCCTTCTGAAACCCACGGAAGAGCGTGACTCCGGATCGGCGAGTCACGCCGAAAGCTGACCTCCCTACATCCCGATTCCCAGAAAGCACTGACACGTGCCAGGAATCCCACAAACTGACATCACATATAGGGAGGATTCGAGAGAAATGCCAGCGGTGGGTGGTGGGCGGGGGGGGGGGGTAATGAAGACGATTCACGTGTGGATTGTGTCCAGACTGAAAATCTTCAGGGAGGGAGTAAAGGACATTGCAGTCACCAGGAAGCACAGGAAGGTAGTCAAGGGAGAGGTAAGGGGATCCTACCAAGCTTTCTCACCCACTGCTTTTGTCGTCATCGACAAGAAGCCCCAACTACGAAGGTTCTAGAGCTTCTGGGCCCATCAGGGACAGGCCAGGCCAAGCCACCCACAGGCCTGAAGCACTTATATATCTGCTTAATGCGCTGTGAGCTGCAGGACCCGCCTGTTTTTAACCATTACGCCATGCGCTGTGGCGTAAGGCGGCATAGCAAACATCGGCCATGATAATTGTTGCCTTCTGCCTTTAAAAGCAGCAGAACTTGCCCTCGCGAGTGAAAAAAAACAGACTTCCGCTGGTTTGGAGTTAAACCCAAACACATATCACAAGTATTGTTAATTTGAGACTAAGTCCCAAACAGGGTAACTGTTTTTGGGTCTGATCGCCTTTATATTTCCAGTTCAGGATATCAAGAGCGGTTTAAAGATCCACTGAGAGCTTCCTAATTCCTGATCATATTTCCAAATGAAAGAATGTAAAACAAACCAAGGCAAAGCAGTCGTTTAAGGAAGTAGGAGCCCTTGCAGAGTCCATTCATGAGTATTATGGGCACAAGACTTCTCCTCCCCCCTCTCTGCTGGCAGCGATTTGGGCATCACACCAAACACGTGACCAAAGTCCAAAGATAAGTAGCGATGACAACTTCCTGATCTGGCCGGGAAGCGCCACCGGAGGGACGCAGACACAGATTAACGGCTCTTCTCCAGTGAATGAGCCCGTTGGCATGCTGCTCCAATCTTACATCCATCTCAGCATTGTTCTCATGGGGGGGGATTCATTTGGACCCGGGCTGGACATCTTCCCGCTGCGACCCGGGGGGGGGGGGGGGGAGAGAGACTCATGGGAATTGTCATACCCATCATCAAGTGCCTGATCCGGACATCATGCAGGGATGGCGTATGGTGTTAGAGGAAGGGAGAATACACAGGAGGAAACCCGAATCAGGTCTAAATGATGGCTTTGAGGACAAAGTATTAAAAGAAATGTTAGAAGTCCCAAGAACAGTGGCACAATGCCATTCTTAAACGCTACCATCCAACACGTCATTCTCTGCTAAATTTCTGGGCCGTGGTGTCAGCACTCTCCATTGTGTGCATCTCACACCCATGGCGGCGGCCGGAATATGCTAGCGTTTGCCCCACCAGGCCCCAGCACACGTGCACGGACGCACCGATGCACGTGGACACACACATGCATTCCACGCTCACGCCAACAAACAGGACCGTCTGGATAAATCCTTTCAATGAAGCACATTGCTTTCACGATTTTTTTGAAAGCAAACTGAAGATTTGGTTTTAAGTCTTAGTAAATACATCAAAACAAAAAGCTATCACATGATAACAAAAGCACAAGTCTAAGGACCTGTTTCACAAAGCAGGATTTTATGCTTACTTAAATATAAGTGAATGAAGATAAAGCCTATTTAGCCTAGACTACCTTAAATCTGACAACTTATCCAGCTAAGCACGAAATCCTGCTTCCTGAAACAGGCCCTTAGGATCAAGAGGCGTGTTTACATTTTACATGCTGGTCTTGCACAATACAATGTCAAATTTCACTTAATTATCTACAGGAGTATTAAGACTGGAGGGGAAGCAGGAGCAGGGAGATGGAGAATTGGGGAACGAGGGATTTATTATGGAGAGCAACAAGGCAAGGCACAAAACAGACGGCAGACGTCAATGACCGGACTGGGGAAAACATACATAACGCAGACTTTAATACATAGGACTAATGACAACAACAAGAAACAACTGGCAAACACGGGGAATCCACATGAAGTTAAGGAGGGGGGTGGCACACGGCAGGAGTGGACAATTGGGGCAGGACAGCAGTAATCATTTCTAAAACTGGCATGTTAGAAATAGATTATAGTTCACAGTGTAGATCCCTGGGAATCAACAGGATCAAACGAACAGCGAGTACCTCTTGTGCTAAAACTCGCTGAGAATTTGCACGTGTAATAAAACCAGTTTCGATGGCCAACTGGTTCCCATCCCACTGAATTTACCGTACGTCATTATATGACATTAAGATGATGACACATATTGAGACTCACAGAAACACTGCCCAGATAAACACGAGCTAGCATTATGGCTAGGAGTCTTTCAGTCATACCATTTCTAAGACATAACCTCAAAACCTATGTGTAAAACTCTTCATTCCCCCCCCCCCCCCAACAAAGCTAGGAACCCCTAAAATGGTACAAAAAGTGTGTTAAATGCTTTCTAAAAATATTGATCATCCTCTGGAAAAACAGTCACTCAAAGCCAAGGCCTGAGTGTGACCACAATGGAGGGGCCCAAATGTCCCAAAGGCCCCTCTTTACCGGAATTAAACCCCACTGAGCAAGTAGCCGGGAAGCCGGCTGGCATCCACTGGAGTCATTCATAGCTCCTTCTTGAGATGCTACAAACTCAAATAGCCTAATTGTCGGTGTTTGTTACAGAGCACCCAATGTAGCTGCTGAGGAAAGCAGATTGTTATACAGTGATATTAGGATTATGAGCAATAAAAATGATGTGGTAGTTATGGGTGATTTTAATCTACCGGGGATACAGTGGGACATTGTTGCTGGCTCTTCTGAAAATGAACTTGAGATGGTGGAATTAGTACAGGATTGTTTTTTTACTCAGTTTGTTAACACCCCTACCAGGGGAGATGCCATTCTTGATCTTGTTTTGTCTAATAACCAGGACAGGATTGGTAAATTAGATGTTTTAGAACCACTTGACAGTAGCGATCATAACATGGTTAAATTTGAGGTTAAGTTTAGTGCCCGAAGAGCAAAGTCCAAATCAAAAATATATAATGTTAGGAAGGCTAACTTCAATTGTATGAGATTAAAACTAGAAACCGTGAACTGGATGGAGTTAAATAACAAAACTGTTGAAGAGGCATGGGAATTTTTTAAAAGCACGTTATTGCAAGTACAAGAGGACTTCATACCTGTTTCTAGCAAAAATAAATCTAGGAAATTGCAACCTAGGTGGTTTAATAGGGACATAAAGTATAAAGTAAGGAGGAAAAGGGCTTTGTTCCAGAGATGGAAAATAACTGATGATGACATAATAAAGCAAGAGTATCTAAATCTACAGGCTGAATTAAAAAATGACATTAGACGAGCTAAAAGGAATGTCGAAAGGAAGATCGCATTGGAGGCTAAGGATGACGTTAAAAGTTTCTTCCAGTATTTTAACTCTAAAAGAGCTCTAAAAGCTGAAATTACTAATCTGCAGGATAGTAAGGGTCTTATAATTGAAAACGACATTGACATAGTAAATGAGTTCAATGATAGTTTTGCACGGGTATTCACTGTCGAGGACACTAGTAACTTACCAGTTCTTATTACTAATTCAACATCGTCTATAACTAATATATATATAACTGAAGCTGATGTTTTGCAAAGCCTAGCTAAGCTCAAAATAAATAAATCACAGGGCCCTGATGGCATCTTACCTATAGTGTTAAAAGAGATGAGGGATATTATTTGCCGACCCTTAACATTACTGTTTCAAAAATCCTTATCTGAAGGTGTGGTACCTTCTGATTGGAAGCATGCCAACATAACGCCCATTTTCAAAAAAGGGGATAGAAGTAATTTGTCAAACTATAGGCCAATCAGTCTAACTTGTATAACTGGTAAAGTTATGGAGGCTATAATCAAAGAGAAAATGGTAGATTACCTGGACTCAAATAACATTTTGAGGGATAGCCAGCATGGATTTAGGAGAGGTAGATCCTGTTTAACAAATCTGTTGGAGTTTTTTGAGGAAGCTACTCAGGAAGTTGATGATAAGAAGGCCTATGATGTCATCTATTTAGATTTCCAAAAGGCTTTTGATGTTGTTCCCCACAAGAGGCTCTCACTTAAACTCAAAGCGACAGGTATTTTAGGAACTGTAGCGACTTGGATTGATAACTGGTTAACGGATAGGAAGCAGCGAGTAGTTATAAGAGGCTCGATGTCACAGTGGGCCTGCGTTCATAGTGGGGTACCGCAGGGTTCAATTTTAGGACCACTTTTGTTCCTAATTTACATAAATGATATAGACACCAATATATACAGTAAACTGGTGAAATTTGCAGATGACACCAAGGTGGGTGGTGTAGCAGATACTGAACTAGCGGCTCAGCAGCTACAGCGGGATCTTAATTTAATTAGTGACTGGGCTGACACCTGGCAGATGAAATTTAACATAGACAAATGTAAGGTACTCCATGTAGGGAGCAGAAATATAAAGTACAGGTATTTTATGGGACCTACTGAAATAAAGGTAGCTGATTATGAGAAAGACCTTGGTGTGTATGTTGATGCTTCCATGTCTCATTCTCGCCAGTGTGGGGAAGCAATAAAAAAGGCCAATAGGATGTTGGGGTACATCTCCAGGTGTGTGGAGTTTAAGTCAAGGGAGGTAATGCTAAGATTATACAATTCCTTGGTGAGACCTCACCTAGAATATTGTGTACAGGTTTGGTCACCATATCTTAAAAAGGACATAGCGGCCTTAGAAAAGGTGCAGCGTAGGGCCACAAGAATGATTCCTGGTCTTAGAGGAATGTCATACGAGGAAAGGTTATTTGAGCTAAATCTGTTCAGCCTCAAGCAAAGGAGACTGAGGGGGGACATGATCCAGGTCTATAAGATTCTAACAGGTTTGGATGCTGTTCAACCGAATAGTTACTTCAGCATTAGTTCAAATACAAGAACTCGTGGCCATAGGTGGAAATTAGCGGGAGAACATTTCAAACTGGATTTAAGGAAGCACTTCTTTACACAGCGTGTAGTCAGAGTATGGAATAGTCTTCCTGATAACGTAGTGCAAGCTGAATCCTTGGGTTCCTTTAAATCAGGGCTAGATAAGATTTTAACAACTCTGAGCTATTAGTTAAGTTCTCCCCAAGCGAGCTCGATGGGCCGAATGGCCTCCTCTCGTTTGTATAGTTCTTATGTTCTTATGTTCTTATGTTCTCGCTCGGAAAGTGCCAGAACTCCCCATTCCTCCCAGGGACAAAAGTAAACACGGCCCATGGTCCCGGGAGAAACCCCCAGACCCAGAAGAGCAGGCCACTAATGTAGCAAAAACCAACACAGAGGTCGACCACAGGGCAAGCCACCGTGGCCGAACCTTCAGGCTAACTACACATCACATGACGCTTACCGACCAATGACGAGAGAACGGGGGGCTTGCAGATTTAAACACATCACATTTACATTTATTTGTTTAGCAGGTGAGAGAGCTGGGTCAGACAGTCCCTGGATCCCCTGGGGGTGAAAGGCCTTGTCCAGGTCCAATGGTGACATCACTCTGATGGTGACCTTCTGATCACAACCACAGCCTCCTGATCCCACGAGCCACTTGCTGCACCCATGCGTTAATTTATACATTAGTAATGTGTAAAATTTTATCAGTGTTATGAATGTGACATCAAGCAGACCTTTGCATGGCATCACCCTAAGACACCTCAACAAACGCATCCCAGAATAAGCTGCACAAATCACTCTACTGCTTCAAACATCCTTGCCTAACTTTTGTGTTGTAGGGCAATAGTTTAGGAATGAGGGGGCAGCTGGATATGAATAAATTGCCCAATACCGAAATCCCAGATTCCTCAGGAACGGCGTGGCCCCTTGCAAACACACACCACAGTATGTTCAAGTTCTCAGATGCCTTGCAGTTTCATACTTTTCCATTCAGAAGAGACAGTCCTGTCAGGAACTTCTCTGACTGCTGTGTTTTTCCTCAAAAATATTTCATAAAGGAGGACAACATGCTAGGTGCTGTGCATTATCACACAATCACTGTGTCAGCTCTGTTATGAAACTTAAATTGGGATGGGAATTTGTTTACTCGAGCACTTAATTAAGGCTGCGAGTCAGATGAAGTCTAACTCTGAGACAGACCAGGAACCAACCCACGACCATGATTGAAACACAAATGAAAGAACATTTGGGAGATATATAATTGCAGAAATTCAGTATAATTGAAACCAATTTGATCAGTTTTAAACAAAAAAAAAGACTATTTTTAAATGTCCTTTGTGCTCAGATCTTGGAAGGGAGTGTTGGTAGTAACAATGAAAATAAGCCAGTCCGTGAGTTCCCAGGCACAGCTCCCAGGAGAAGCACGAGCTTAGTGTACCGTCGGTGACTTTGAGCCAACTCAAATACATTGGGAATAGACGGACAGTCCCACTGCCAACATGTCTATATTTCTCCTACGGATCTTACACAATAAAAACCATAATGGCTAGCTCAATTTCAATTATCACATCCACTTCTTTGAGCACATGTAATTCTGCACAAAAAAGTGGTGTTTCTCCCACGTTCCGGCATCAACCACCACCATCCATGTCGCCCTCCTGACCTTCCCGGTTCCAACCGCTTCTGCTGAACCAGCTGGGAGACGATCCTGTGAGGTGCGGCTTGATCGTGAGCCGGGCCAGTTCACAAAATGACCAAACAAGAGGTCTGTGTTCCTCAAATGCACCAAGTTTTAAACTCTGTGACAGTGCAGCTGGTGGTTTCCGTGTCCTTTTGTAATTGATGGTGGGTTGATTTGCGCCACACGTTTACGTCGGCTGTGGAGTTCTGTCTGGGGTGTGTCAAGGATGCTCTGCAGGAAAACGCGTAGTAACATGGTCAGTCATTAATGTAGCGTACTTACACCTCAAAACAGTCATGTTCTCAGGCTTAATTCCAACATCAGGCATACATCATTTCACGTAGCTGGAATTTGTGTAAAGAAAATGACAGATGAAATAGATGGATAACTCTGGACTCCAGGCATTACAAAATCAGCCATTCTTAATATTCCCTCTTAATGACATTAATTCATGTCTTACTAGGCTGAGCTGCAGAGAGGCAAAGGGCTGCAAAGAGCCAATCTTGCCAACTGACTCAACAAGAGCACCACCAATACTCACCCTCAGTCTCAACACTGCACGCCTGTGAATGAATGTGTCAAACATGAGATATTTAGTCTAATTCCGTTACCTTGAACCCTGGGAACTACAGTCCAAGAACAATTGAGAGTATTATGTTTAGAAGACACCAGAGAATGAAAAGCCAAAGGCAGAACAGACATTCAGCGTATGACGAGGAATTGTGGGTTTTACTCCAACCAGAGGACAGGGACTCATTGTGGTCACTTCATAAACATGGAGGAAGGCGATTGCTGGCCTGTTTTTGTTTCCGGAATAGCTACTGCAAATGTGGAAGGTCGCATCCTCGCCCCAGGGGTCCGGCATTGGGATTGGCCTGACTTGCCACCATGACTTTCTGTGGACGCTGTTTGTTTGTCCATGTGTGTTACATCTATTAAGCTGGCAGCACTTTTACAAGAATGCCACTCGGCGGACTAGGCGTCTAGGCCCAAGTCATCGTCACACCCAGGGTGACAAGGATCTAAAAATGGACCTGGTCTGTTGGTTCAACTATGAATGACGTACATGGACTGGCACAGTGCCAGCAGAGGTCCTGGCAGGATTGAGAATTTCTGGCAAAGAGAAAACTAATGAAAATCAGGTGGGGAAAAAAGACAATGGGAGGGGGAGGCTTGGGGGCTCAGGACAGACGGCGACATCCTGTCATTTACAGTCTGGCCTGCGTCTACATTTAACGGCTGCCCCTCAACCTATCAGAGGCTAGGAAACCCCAGCGGAAAGGCCCTCGGATGGCCCCCCACGTAAGATGGCCCCTCTTTTATGGAAAGTAGCATAACAGGGAGGGGGAGAAGCAGACAGTCTGGTCATGCAGCGGCCCTGCGGGGGCGCTCCACCACGGGGCCGTTTACCGCTGCGTCGTCACGGCCCACGACTGTCACCCTCATGCCGGCATCCCGCCAGCTTTTTGTCCCCCTCCGTCATCTACATTTTTGAGCCCCTGCCGGTGGCTGCATACAAATCGTGACCGGGAAGTGCTCGCTTGTTAAAATAATACCCTCGTCGGGCCTGATTTCGTGCCAGCGCCGCCCCGCCTTTGCCAGACCGAGAGTCATTCACATGGTGACAGGCCGGGGGACGCAATCCAGGGGCGGAGTTTCGATTGTTCTGCAGCGTCAGGCGGCCAGGCATTCAAACGGGGGCTGGCTTCAGATCGGAGGAGCAGAAGGAGAAAGAGGAGCTTTAGAATGTTAATTAATTCCCTGGAAGTACAGTCAGAAACAAGGGGAAGGAAATAACAGCGACTGAATCAATCCTTGCGGCACGAACAGATGACACAGTTTAAGAGACACCACTCCTAGTACAGCAGCCCAACTTTGTGAGCTCTGGCCTACCACTGCCAAGTCCACAAAGGGGTCCAGCAAATGTAATAGACCAATAGCTGAGAATCCCTGCGAAGACCTCAACAGGAAAACCAGCACCTATGAAGACAAGATAACAAGACTATCAAGATCATTTGATGGGAGGCCTGGGATTTCTCCTTTGGCAAGAAGGAGATTCAGTCACTACCAAAGCCACCAGTAGATCCTCACTGAGCCCATTGTTTTGTGGGTATCTCCCCCTGCTGGCTGGATAGCAGCCAGTAGCCGTCAGTTATGGCTTAAGTTGAGTGCGCCAATAACATCAGGAGACTCTTCTAGACACAATGAGGGACCCCTGGTGTTAAATCTCCTTGTGAAATCCCACAGACAGTCAGGGTCCAGTCTTGTCTCTCATTACCCAGATCCATAACTTCCACATGCCACTGCCAAGTCTATCAGATGGTCATCTAACATAAAAATACCTTCCACATCTGTGGCTGTGCTGAACTGGTTTACGATCATCACTTTGAGAAATTACAGCATGGCATTAGATAGCATGGGCAGAAAAAGTTGCTGGCAGACAAAATGCAAGAATTAGTAGAGTAAGAAATAGTAGTTAGAAGAAAAAAGATCATCCTCTAATGGCAAAACAGCCATGAAGAAATGTGGGTGAAAGTGACAGGTTTCTCCAACCGCCTAGCTGTGAAAATCATCTTGCCTACACCACCATAGCGACCTTATGACCTTCTGACGAGGCTCTCTATTGGTCAGGCCAGTCACATGTGTAGCTCTCCATGCTGGGTGCACTTCCAAGCGGCGCTGATAGGGTTGCAGTCCACCTTGCCTGGTAAGTGGTGGCTTTTGTCTTTCACAGACACATTAACACGGGAGACATGGGACTCGAAGACAAGATGATTTATTATGCAGAAATACATGGGGCAGACTGCAGCTTGAGGAGTTCCTTGCAAACGCCAGAGCGGAGCTTGGTGTTAAGAGATGAAGCTGATAGATTAGGAGAGTGGTGTGGGCCCGTCGTCAAAGCTACACCTGCTGTGAGCTTCAGCGTTCCAGTGACTGCTTCATTTTGAGCTTGTGGAATTTTTACGGGGTGGGGGGGGGGGGGTGAGGGGGCCGTCTTTTATCAAAGTCTCCTTTCAGTGACATACATGCTGGTGGTGAGTTAGCAAGCCAACACAGACCAAAATAAACTCTTCAGACATACCTTAATGAAGCCATGCAAACTTATCCATGAATAGGAAATCATATTACTTGCTTAGATGTGTGGGGGGGGGGGGGGGGAGCTGTTTATAAATAAACTCTCGACAGAGAACCAGTATAAGCTGGCTGTTCAGAGAACGTGGATGTACAGATACCACAACGCAGAGTCACTCCTCAAAACCCGAGGAAAGAACATGTAAAGAACGCAAATGTCCAGGAGAGCAACCGAGAGCAACTGCAGTGTCGGAGGAGCAGCGGTTTACTCACCACCGTTTCTGAAATCGCATGAAGGTTCTAGAGTGAGTACTACATAGAAAGTTATTCACTAGCTCAATCTAGAGTGCTACATGGAAAGTTATTCACACTCTGTGATCAGTTTCTGTCTCAAGAGATGTTTCTGCTACACAAGCTCACCCTTGGGAGATATGAAAGGTCCCTTCTGCTCCAGATCACCCTAACACCCTCCTTGCCCATTTGGCTTAATTTGCTAATCGAACAGAGCATTACCTGCTAAAACAAGGTGTGACATGTTCGCTTGGCCTTTAAATGACACCCATAAGGGCAGAGGTTAAGGGCTACCAAACTCAACATTAAACTGTCTAAAAAAGTCCACACTTCCTTTTTTATAGTAGTTTTAGATTTCAGTCGTTTGTAAATGATGGGGCTACTGAAACACTTTGTGCTCTGAGGAATTTCTTCCACATTTGATGGTGCCAAAGTGGCTTCCGCAGGTTTACAAACAGTTGTGGTCCAACTCGCAATGTTTACCAGCTAATTGTACGCCATTACTGGCCAGAAAATATACATCTGAACTCTCTATAGCTGGGTGAAGGAACCACATTTTTATTTGCTCTTTTATGTAAACAAGTCACCCTGTCAGGAAGAGTGGGACAGGCAACCACACCGAATTCTGGGTTTACTTCTACTGATTGTTTAGCCCTGCAAATGTCAGTCAAAAATCCCAAAAAACAGAAAACATATGCTCATAACAACCTGAAGGGTGTTTGACACACACAGGCTCGACCAACTTAGGACCTCAATGGTTCCGTCTCTGGCACTCCGACGTAGATTGTTTTTGTCTGTGCAGATTCAAGTTGACTTGCGGGTCAATTGGTCAGTGGAGGATTGTGATATTTGGTTTATCTTCAACCAGTTTCTTCCATCGCTCAGAGTCACAGCTGTGGTTTTGCCATATTGTGTATGTATTGTATGTTTTGGCCTGAAATAAAATTCCTAGGAGCTATAAAACAGTTTTTTTGTGACTGGGAGTGTTTGGATATTTTAACCATATTTAAAAGAAATATTTCCCATTAGAGTTACACCATTTCGACCAGTAATGCTGAGCAAGCTGTTTATCAAACATCCATCCATCCATCCATCCATCCATCTTATAACCGCTTCTCCCCGGTCAGGGCCGGGGGACAGGCTGTTTACTCTTACAGTAATTCTTATACATCTGCAGTATGTCAAAAAATATTAAACATTATAACGGCGGCCGTATAACATTGGTAGTTTTATGTTTCACTCAAAGTTTCTCCCACGCCGCTTTAAAACAAGAGCATTCAGCTCTCTTCAAATTGAAGAAAACTGGAAATATGATGAGGTCTTGCATTTCAACACACAGGCTAACGCTAACATAAATTTCACCATCCAGAGCACTATGTTCTTTAACGTTGTTGTTTTTGGTTAGCGGTTCCCTGCTGTTTGTCAAACATGCTGTGCAGTATCGTGTTGCGAACACGTTCACAGCAGGAAGCCCAATGACCAATCACAGATCGCTCACAGTGGCTTCATTTTGACCTAATTCTGTCCGCTCCCACCACTCCCCCTTATAGTCATGAACATCTCCCGAAAAGGGTTTAATTCTTCTTCCTTCCCATTATTTTTGAGGTCTACATGACAGGCTTGAACCTCTTTGGATGGTCCCAGTTTTGCCCAACCGGACCTCTATTGGGCAAAATCTGACTTGGTTAATGAGCCACTCTTAGAGAGATAACCATACCCTAGTAAACATCCTAGTTACAGCTAGTGACCGAAGAAGGGGCTGGAGAACAGCTCATTTTAACACCCCCGGAATGTGAAGTTGTCAACAGCAAACCAGATGTGTGCGTGAGAAGTGATTCCACACACACTACAACTTGAAGCATTTTATTCTAATAACTCATAGTGCACCAAACAGCATTAAGACCAGAAAGACTGCATTTCCTGCAGCTGAAAAAAGTTAAAAGACTTAAAGACTTAAACAGCTGACTAATGTAAACTTAATTCCAGTTCAAATTTGACAAAGGCCCCAGCCTTAGGGCTTTTTGATACGTGATGGAAGAGCACTTGAGTGTTTGTTGTGTTTTTGATGTCACAGTGTTCAGTTTGTGGTTTGTCACCCAAAGCATCATTTTGAGAATTTCATGGGTGACAATGATGAATTTCTGCTGTTGCCTGACAATGCAAACCTTGACTTCCTGTTTCCCTCACGCCCTGACATGCCCTGACATGCCCTGACACGCCCTGACATGTCCTGACACGCCCTGACATGCCCTGACACGCCCTGACACATCCTGACACGCCCTGACATGCCCTGACATGCCCTGACACGCCCTGACACATCCTGACACGCCCTGACACGCCCTGACACGTCCTGACACGCCCTGACATGCACTGACACGCCCTGACATGCCCTGACACGTCCTGATATGCCCTGACACGTCCTGACATGCCCTGACACTCTGACACGCCCTGACATGCCCTGACACGTCCTGACCACCT
The DNA here is from genome assembly GCF_048594095.1 of Paramormyrops kingsleyae. Taxonomy (NCBI): domain Eukaryota; kingdom Metazoa; phylum Chordata; class Actinopteri; order Osteoglossiformes; family Mormyridae; genus Paramormyrops; species Paramormyrops kingsleyae. Next base: position 4,473,244 of record NC_132797.1, on the reverse strand, counting down.
ATATAAAAGCAGCAGCTTCTTACTGTACAGCCATTGACAATATCCAGGTGAAGGTTTTTGATACGTGATGGAAGAGCACTTGAGTGTTTGTTGTGTTTTTGATGTCAGAGTGTTCAGTTTGTGGTTTGTCACCCAAAGCATCATTTTGAGAATTTCATGGGTGACAATGATGAATTTCTGCTGTTGCCTGACAATGCAAACCTTGACTTCCTGTTTCCCTCACGCCCTGACATGCCCTGACATGCCCTGACATGCCCTGACACGCCCTGACATGCCCTGACACGCCCTGACACATCCTGACACGCCCTGACATGTCCTGACACGCCCTGACACGCCCTGACACATCCTGACACGCCCTGACATGCCCTGACATGTCCTGACACGTCCTGACACATCCTGACACGCCCTGACACGTCCTGACCACCTATATAAAAGCAGCAGCTTCTTACTGTACAGCCATTAACAATATCCAGGTGAAGTTTTTTTTTTGAAGAACAATCAATGGACAGAAATTCCCTTACAGATTTCTTCAAATAAACAACCTCTGTATCTCAATTATAAATGTATTAATTAAAAATGTATCTCAATTATATTTACCACACTAATCCTTGTCAGCCAGTTCAATTCAGGTCATAATCTATTAATAAGAAAAAAAAAAGTAGAAAAAAAACTTTAGACTTTGCCAAGTTTTCCAGGGTCTAACATATAAACATTTACAGGTAGAGGGTTAGGGAGGGGAGTTTCCCCGATGTCGTGTCCCAAGTCCCGGGTCCAAAAAAAGAACATTTTCCAAAGAACTGTCTAGTTTCACCGAAGGCAAAGCTAACAGGCAGACAAAACAAAAGCAAGTTAGCCGACAATCCACCTTTCACTGAAACACGGAGAATAATGCAGGCGTTTAAGGGGCTTTCCCTGCACGGGAAGGCGAGACCTGGCCGACCGTGATGCCGCGGGGTAGGGGGCAGGGGGCAGGGGGCAGCATCCCAGCAGCATCCATATCATTCCAGGACAAATGGCACAAGCCGACCCCATGCCTCTGCAGCCCCGAAAATAATCATCCGAAGATGCTTTTAGACTGGGCATGGCTAGGGGTGTGCAGGGGGCGTGTCACCAACCCCCCCTCCCCATGCTGTCCACCTAGGGACCCCCCCCCACACAAAAATTCCAACCCAGGTGTCCACCAGGCATACCCAAATACCTGCCAAGGTGGTGACCCGGTGACACCATTATGAGCCTGTCTCCCCCCCCCCCCAGCTGTCATATTCGTTATGGAGCCGACACTGTGCTGGTGCCCCCTGTCCTGCCTCTTTAAGCCAGGAGCTGATAATGAGGCTCACCATGGCAACGCGAGGCCTCCTGGACCGGCTACATCCCCCAGAGGCATCATGGGAGCGGCAGACAGGCCAAAAGGCAGTGGAGGAACTCGGCTGGGCCGGGCCGTTCCGCACAGTCTGTGGCTGGTACACCCGGCACATGGAACAGCTTCTTGGGGAGATGTCGCAGGTCTCGTCGTCCCTCTGAGTGGAACACCGCGTCCATAAGCCAGGGGCCCTTTCCTGAAGGAGACCCCCCCCCCCACCCCGAAGAAAAAGTGCTGAGGTTTATGGGCTTGGGTGCATTTTTAGGCCTGTTCCTGCAGGAAATGGTTTGTTTTTGCTGAGGAGGCTGTGGCATGGCACCCCCCCCCCCCCCCGTCTCTCTCTCTCCCCCCCCCATCTCCACCCCATCCTTCTGTTAAAAATCACGAGTACGGCCTGGGAGCTGGAGGGCAGGGTCAAAGGTCATCAGCGGTGGTGAAGCAATGGCCAGAAAGGCCTTCTTTTTTACAAGAAGCAAACAGTGGCTGTATTCCTAAAAAAAATATGGTATAAAATTGTTCTACCTCATTACCCTAAAGAACAATACTCAAAATATGTTTATTTAAGTTGTACTACAAAGTGATATATGAAAAAAGGGTCAGTTTGTTGGACTGTAAGTGGAGAGTAGTTCTTCAACCGCAGAGAACACATAGGACTCACTTCCCAGATCAGGAAGAAATATCACATTTTTACAAACCAAATATTTTTGGCGACGGTGGACAAATACTAAGCAGAAAGGATTAACTACTGCAGATAAAATACATAATTCTTAACCCACACAAATGGTATCCTAGTGGAAGTAACTGTGTTTTTTAATCAAGATCTGTGTTTACTTTTCCCATGTAATCTGGGTTACTTTTGTATTACAGTCATGGAATAAAAGTGTACAGTTTGATTACACTGAGATCAATCATATTTCCGTTATAAGCATCACAATTGTAACATAATATTTATTCCGCATTACAAAGTTATTATCTATTATTACAATAAATATTCTGCCTTCGTGTGAATCTGATTATGGCCAGCATCAAATCTCAGGAAGTGCGCATGAATTGTACCCCGTTAGTGTTACTAAGTTAATCTGGATAAAAGTGTCAGAGAAATGTAAATGAAACACTGAGGTAATATGGGAAGAACATGTTCTGTAGTAGGTAGATGATGGATGGATGAAGCACATGAGGGGACTGGAGCTCAGGCTTGCTGGTATTGTTCGGGACCTGGCTAGGGTCAACCAAGGAGAGGGATGCAGTCGTGCAAATCCTGCATTTTTCAGAGAAGACCCCAACCACAGCAAATTTGGATCTGTCCCTCAGGGTGGGCGATGGGTGTGACGCCACCGAGGCCAAAGGCGTGGCTTGTTTTTCTGCTGTCGTCGGGAGAGGTCCTGCCTTGTTGATAAATTTGTGCCCATTTAAAACTTTGAATGTACAAGTTCCTGCAGCCTGGTGTTCAGTTCGTCACCCAACGAGGTCAAAATGTGAAAAGCGCTTTTTGGGGTTTCGTATCAAGTGATCAATCAGAGCAGAGACACACACACACATGCAAAGTTAGTTTTTTGTCTCTTGTTGCACCCTTACAATTAGGGGACCCCCCTCAAAAGGTCCCTTTGGGGGCCCCGCCCACTAAACAAATAGCAAGTTAGTAAAAGTCAGAAGTTTGTAGCTACTAGCTAGCTGGTTAGCACAACATGTCGCTTCAGCATCTCCTAAATAAAGAATGCTTTTAATCCTTAGTGTAGTGACTGTTCAGTGGCCAACAGGGGGCTGCAAGGGGCCCCACACAAATGCATGGTTCGAGTGGTGGCGAACATCACTGTTGCTTATGATCCACCATCTACCACTGTAGGTAGGCGGGAGATAGGGCTACGTGGGTGCTGAGGGAGGCCTTGGGGCAGAAGAGAAGATCGCAGGGGGATCCCCTCTGCTGATGGGCGTGTGGGTGTCCCACTACCGGGGGGGGGCACATCCATTGGAGGCCCTTCTATTGTCCCTTTTCATTGAAAATGTAGAGAGAGACGTTTGAAAAAATCTAACAAGAAGAATAACAGCATCATGGGGACTCAGAGTGAAATTCAGCGCCGTCTGGTTCAGTCGAGCTGTGTGGTCTCCCCCCCAGGACTTTCTGGTGACCGCCGGACTATTAGGTGTCTGCTCATGCAGAACGAACACATCCCGTAGGTGGGGTGATGTGCTAGTTTTCCAGCTGTGGGTCCTTCTCACCATCCTAGGGCCGCTGGTCTTACTGGGTTGGTGGTAATTGTGTGAGCTGAATGCCATGACTGTAATGCCAGACAGGACGCTTGTTTATGGACGACAAACCTCACTTCCTGTTCAAAAATACACATCATTTTGTGTTATTTAAATATCAGCCCCATGACTTGATGTAAGCATTTTGATTTTTGATTGTTTTTCCAGGAGTAATTCTACAGTATGTACAATAATGTGTTAATAATTTGTTACAAATGTTAAGTCAAGTCGGTCTTTAATGTCATTTTTCACCATACACAGTTAGTACAGTACACAGTTAAAAAGCAAGCAGTGTTTCTCTCTGACACATAACCTAACGACGTAGACTGCTCAGTGGGCAGTCTGTGCAAACACTACAGCACAGTTCAAAGAAGCACCAGCACAAGCCGCACTGTAATCCCAACATCGATAAGGTGCAGTTTGCTTGTGCCAATGGGGTAGCAATAAAATAAATATAAATTTTAAACATTTTTTTGCTGGGAGAGAATATATTGTAGCATGGCGATACCAGCGGGCAGCGTGGCAGCTTGGACTGTGGCCAGCCTTCTAAATAGTTGTATTGCAATGTAAATGTGCTGTGTTGTTATGTCACGTATAGTGCTGAATGGTTAGTTATAGCGTGTTGGTGTATGTGCGTGGGTGTTGCCCAGCTTACTCTTACTATGCGCGGTGGGCAATGCCAGGGCGTTGTCAGTATGAGTGGTATGGGTGCAATAAACGCCACCTAGTGGTTAAAACCCGGAACCATCTCAGCCTGATAATTACTAGCAAAATGGCTCAGCGACCCACTTTTACAATATGAATGTGTTACAAAGCTGATATTTTGAGGATGTTTTTTTTTTCCAGTTCCCACAAGGGAGACTCAGTTTGTAAAAATCTGTGACTGAAATCAAAGAACTAAAAATGCCAAAACAGTTCTATTTTGTTTGGTTACTTATTGTTAAGGTTAGGGCTAAGGCTAAGATTGTCATTGTTGGGATTAGGGTTTTGCCCATAGACATGAATGGACGGTCCCCACAATGATATGAATACAAACATGTGGGGTGTGTGTGTGCATGTGTGTGTGTATGACAGAGAGAGAGAGAGAGAGAGAGAAAGTGGGGTATGGGGGTGTTTTCAGAATCCCTAATCACTGGCCATGCAAATTTGGCTTCCGATAAACTGACCTCGCTCTCAGAGACAGTCAGTTACAGCCTACAGTCTGTGAGTCCAGGAAGCAGCACCATCTGTATTGAGAAAGACATTCTTGACCGCAGTGTTCCTGGTATCACAGCCGTCTGCCAAGAGCTGCCAACTTACCAACTTAAATCTCAGGAGAAAAAAAAAACGTATTTCCTTTCATTCTTTTGGTTTAGCGTTAGGCTAATCACGGATGGCAATATTACAAATTTGCAACACGACACAAAAGGAATTTGTGCCCCTTTGTGGTGGTTTCTCCTTCCCCCTGGCGTACGGCGCAGGAATGCGAGGAAATCAGACACACAAACGTTGGAGGGGGACTCTTGGATCCACATCTGGAGTGGCCACAATGAAAAGCCACAGACCTGGTGTCCTGCACTTAAACTTTATTGCGTAAGGCACATTGGATACCTCGCCTTAATGAGACGGCACGCTTTATTGTTGTTTTTCATGCGAGCGTCGAATGCGACGCAGGCTCGGGCCCCGCGGCGCATTCCCTGTGACGGAATGGCGCATTCTCTAGACCCGGCCCGAGCTGTCCCAACCGCCCTGGCCAAAAAACACCGTCCACACACAATGTTCATACCGACACCCCCCTCTTTAAATCCGCAATTATAATACCACACACAGTCCACATCTTTTTAAAAAAAAAAAACAGCTGCCTCACCATTAGGGCTGAGCACGGAAACCATCCGTTTGGCAGCGTTGCTTCTTTTGAAATAGAAGGTGTTATTAAATTATTTGACTTGCCCTCAGTCTGGCGGGCAGCGGCCTCCGGCTTATGTTAAGTACGTATGCTGAGGAATAAACCGAGTGACACCCCAGGGAAAAAATGCAAACGCTTTATTTACATAGCGCTCGGTATTTATCTGACGGCTTTTTATTTATTTATTTCTCTTGCAGAGTTCAGCAGGAGCGAGGATGCGATCAAGGACAGTGTCTACCCATGTGGCAAGCTGAACTCCCAGATGGTACATTTCCAGTTAAACATGTTAACTTATTACAGCTAGTGGAAAAAACAGAAGTAATTATAACTAAAGCAAAACAAAAAGTATAGTTGTATTAATAGAGGAAACTATACTGACTGGTTTTCAGTCCAGTCTGTTCACGTGGCACTGTGTCATCACCAGCTTGCCCGTTAGATGGTCACTGGACAGTTATGGAACTAGGAATCAACCAAGGAGGACTAAGAATGCAGTGTGTGGTTGTGATCAGAGGACATGTGTGGTTCCACACACGCAGTGTGTAGTTGTGATCAGAGGACATGTGTGGTTCCACACACGCAGTGTGTGGTTGTGATCAGAGGACATGTGTGGTTCCACACACGCAGTGTGTGGTTGTGATCAGAGGACATGTGTGGTTCCACACACACAGCGTGTGGTTGTGATCAGAGGACATGTGTGGTTCCACACACGCAGTGTGTGGTTGTGATCAGAGGACATGTGTGGTTCCACACACACAGCGTGTGGTTGTGATCAGAGGACATATGTGGTTCCACACATGCAGCGTGTCGTTGTGATCAGAGGACATGTGTGGTTCCACACACACAGCGTGTGGTTGTGATCAGAGGACATATGTGGTTCCACACATGCAGCGTGTCGTTGTGATCAGAGGACATGTGTGGTTCCACACACGCAGCATGTGGTTGTGATCAGAAGACATGTGTGGTTCCACACACGCAGCGTGTGGTTGTGATCAGAAGACATGTGTGGTTCCACACACGCAGCGTGTGGTTGTGATCAGAGGACATGTGTGGTTCCACACACGCAGCGTGTGGTTGTGATCAGAGGACATGTGTGGTTCCACACACGCAGCGTGCGGTTGTGATCAGAGGACATGTGTGGTTTCACACACGCAGAGTGTGGTTGTGATCAGAGGACATGTGTGGTTCCACACACGCAGTGTGTGGTTGTGATCAGAGGACATATGTGGTTCCACACATGCAGCGTGTCGTTGTGATCAGAGGACATGTGTGGTTCCACACACACAGCGTGTGGTTGTGATCAGAGGACATATGTGGTTCCACACATGCAGCGTGTCATTGTGATCAGAGGACATGTGTGGTTCCACACACGCAGCATGTGGTTGTGATCAGAAGACATGTGTGGTTCCACACACGCAGCGTGTGGTTGTGATCAGAAGACATGTGTGGTTCCACACACGCAGCGTGTGGTTGTGATCAGAGGACATGTGTGGTTCCACACACGCAGCGTGTGGTTGTGATCAGAGGACATGTGTGGTTCCACACACGCAGCGTGCGGTTGTGATCAGAGGACATGTGTGGTTTCACACACGCAGAGTGTGGTTGTGATCAGAGGACATGTGTGGTTCCACACACGCAGCATTTGGTTGTGATCAGAAGACATGTGTGGTTCCACACATGCAGCGTGTGGTTGTGATCAGAGGACATGTGTGGTTCCACACACGCAGCGTGTGGTTGTGATCAGAGGACATGTGTGGTTCCACACACGCAGCGTGTGGTTGTGATCAGAGGACATGTGTGGTTCCACACACGCAGTGTGTGGTTGTGGTCAGAGGACATGTGTGGTTCCACACACGCAGTGTGTGGTAGTGGTCAGAGGACATGTGTGGTTCCACATACGCAGTGTGTGGTAGTGGTCAGAGGACATGTGTGGTTCCACATACGCAGTGTGTGGTAGTGGTCAGAGGACATGTGTGGTTCCACACACGCAGTGTGTGGTACTGGTCAGAGGACATGTGTGGTTCCATGGTCAGCATGGTAATGTCACTGTGGGCCCTTGAACAAGGCCTTTCATCCCCTATAGTCCCAGAAACTGTACTGTCGCAAAAATGTACAGCTTTGGCTAAAAGCAACTGCTAAATAAATAAAACATAATGTAAGAAGGATTATTTCCGATCGTTTGCTCATCCTCACCACATTAACTGTGTGGGTTTTACTTCTGGGGGGGGGTAAGGCAGAGCCGTATGAGTTAATCAGGTAGATTGCAGCCGATGTCCGGCTCCTCATAGGGCAGGTCAACCTCCCGGCCAGACCTCTCTCACGCCGTTCTCTGGTTAATGTTCTGGGTGGCAGACGGGGCCAGAACGTGCCTGAGGTACAGAGGCGTGTGTGGTCCCTTACAGCTCCAAGGCCAGTGCTAAGTTGTGTGGCAATGTGGCTTGAGGTGGGGAGTGTGTGTGTGTGTGTGTGTGTGTGTGTGCGCGCGCGCGTGCGTGTGTGTGTGTGGGGAGGGTTCAGTTTCCAGAATGGAGCGTTCGACAAATAATTACATATTCTCAAGTTCATGGAATCAGAATATGTCATAAGGCACTTACATCTTGGTTTGCAGAATTTATAGTGGGCCTACAGACATAGGCAGCCTTCTTTTACTAAAAAAATACACAGATATGTTACTGACTCCATTATTGATTGTTCAAATGTCAAATGATTGTAACTGTCCTAAACAGCCGTTTCATAATCTCTGTAATATGAAAGCCATCATAACTTGCATCTCCAAAATCTGTCCCGTCTGCGCTAGCGAGTACCCATAATCCAATTGGAGTAAAACCAGGAGATTATCTTCTCTGAATCTGGCAACTCTGAGAAAGTCACTGTTCTTTCCTCACCACCTATAGGAGAGCGATCCGTGGTGCCTGTAGACACAGAACACTTCTGAAGGTTTGATAAAGCTCTGGAAGACAGAGGAGACGCCATCGGCAACACGGAAGCTCAAAGTCCTTCTGCTTCATCCTCTGAGCCCTGCCAGGCTTCATAAACACTGACTTTTTGCTTTTGTTCTGCTGGGAAGGTCGCCTGGGTGGGCAGAATTAAAACCTCTGTCTGGAAGGGGTGTTGAGGAGAAGGATGTCTGCTCTGAAGGGGGGGGGGGTGTCGGCAGAAGTGCCTTTCTTCTCCGAGACAAAAAAATAAGTACAGTAGTTTACAGACTTAATTTTCCGTGGGGGAAGGAGCCACAGGGAGACAGAGCTATTCCCCGATGTCACTGTTTGGTAATCGGAGAAATACCAAAAAGTCTGCGTTTTATTAAAAAAAAAAAAAAAAGAACACCAGTTTGAACAAACAAATGCAGACAACAAGCGTGCTCTTTAATGTACAAGGCAGATCCCTGCACAGTCGGGAATGTCTGGGACGGGACGCGTGGAATCTGAGCCGGGACGGACCACGGCACCCCCCCCCCCCCCCCGCGCTGTCGCTCCAGGCTGGAAGAGACTCTGAGCCTGGAAGCCACCAGACTCGAACAAAAAAATCACAGTTGTGCTTTTAATGGCTAAGACAGATGGACCCATTTACAGGAACAAGCAGACGTGGAGTTTTTTTCTCCGTATTCCTTAGTCGCCAAGTTCCTCTTATTCATCAATGTTGTTTTTCTTTCCAATGATTGCCAGAGGCACTCAACCCTCCAAGAAGTCAGAAAATCAAACTATCAGAATATCCTCTGCACTACCTGTCCCGACGGCGGGACTGTGCCGGGAATATCACCCGGAATAATGCCCCCACCTTTGAGGTGGCCCACCGAGGATGGGATGAGGGTGCGTGAAGCGGCCTTTGGATAAAACGGAAGGAATGAGGAAATGATGGGGGATGACATGATCTTCAGGATGGCAGGCCAAAAAATCAGCCGCTTGTCATGGATTTAGCACCTGACAGCAAAAGGATTATGGGTATTGGGGGTGCTGAAGATGAACTGAAGGGGCCTTGTCTGCAAGACACCCAGTTAGTTTACTGGTAATAACTGCAGAATACTGCCACCAATGTAGAGCAGAGGCTATTTTTGGTGGAAATGCATAAACAAATCTGACAATAGTCATAGCCTCTTATTTTCAGTCTTGATTTTGCTAATGTGCTAAGTTCTTTGAGTCTGACTATCTGTTATACCGACTGAGTAGCCAGGCTTAACAGAGACACTGTGGTGTGCAAAACCCAGCAATTTATTATGCATCCCAGTGAACATACAAAAACTTACATATATATATGTATATATATATAGAGGCTTTAAAAAAAAAAAAATCAGCTCCAACTTTTCCAGCAGGAGGAAGAACAGAACCCCCTCTTGATCAGCAATTAGGCCCTGGATCAGACCATCAATAGGTGGGTATTCCACACCTCCCATCCAAACTAATCTTATTATTTTTCTTGACAGGCCTAACAGACAGTTAAATTCATATTATATTTACAAAGCATATCCTCCCAGTGAAGTTCACAAAAGCCTTTAAAAATCCATCTCTTTTACTAAGTTTACAAAAACCTACAAACATCCATCTCTTTTACTAATGGTTGATCCCGGAACCATAAATAAGGGCTCAAACAACCCAAGGCCTCTTTTACTCGACGCCCACAAGCCATCCACAAGGTAAGCCCATGAATTCTCTGCCTCCTTGCTTGATTTTTATTCATTGTAACTTAAGCTAAATGATGCTTCTTTCTGTAGGCCTCCTCGACCCAGAAAAGGAATCCCACTGCCACAAATAAAGCATTAACATTAGTGTACAATCGCCTACATTATTGTCTATGCATACATGATGTTAATACTTATCCTTAGTAATGGGGAGGCTCTTCATTACACCATCCATCCTGGTGCCTGAATCGAACACAGACACAGGACGAGAGTTCAGTTCAACGCGGCTCTGCATTCAGCCTTATTTTAGCTGCCCTCACGCCCACATGAAGGTGAGCCCCGTATTTTGTCGCCACAGTATGAGGAAACAGCACAGCTCTCTGTGACACAAGTGTTTGGTCTGAGTTGCCCCATGGAGACGCAGGAGAGACCCTGTATGGAGGCACCAAAAATGAGGCCCCCACAGCCACCAGCAAACAAAGCCGATCGTCAGTCAAACCGGGCGGCTGGGAAGGCCAGGGGTGATCGAGAGGAGGGCGGTCGCTGGACGGCACCGCAGGGCACAAAAGTAAAAAATTAACCGGCCCAACTGTGTGAAAACTGATACTGAAGCACAAGCAAGCTTGATGGATATCGCCCCAGATGGAGAAGGTGCTCGTCAAGAGAGACTAAATCAAAAGGATTAATAATTAGCGTCGACGTCTGGGTAGGGTTTGTCTTCGCCCGACCATCAGTCATGCCTGTTTGCCAGCGCCGGTCATCAATATCAGGGTGACAAGCCCCCTAACCCCCCCACACTCTGCGGTCGCTGGAGATCTCGGCAAGGACAGGACTGAACAACAACTCGGCAGAGCACAAACACAGACGAGAGTGAAGACATGGCTGTCATTCCTGATTTAGACCCTGTTGCCGTGATGTTTTTTGACATGAGTTTGGGGGGGGGAGGTGATTATTCTCCTGGTTCATCTTCAAAATGTAATTTCTTTTCAATAATCTGTTAAATCATCCAGAGACAGTGGTCTGGAACAAAGGTCGGCACCTCCGCAACATATTTCCGGTCAAAACACAAAAATTAAACAATTGGCTAAAACCTAACCATCGAGAGCCACATTAATTAATATACATTCTATGTCGTGCTCCTCATTTATGTGGTGCACAGTAAATACATCACCCAAGAACAATTATCAAACACCATCCACAGGGCGATATAGATCCAAACCACTAATTGCTGGCAAAATTGATTGCCGGCGGCAGAACAAAACAAACATGGGAAGATAAAGCGTGGGGAGATGAAGGGCTGGTATCTGATTTGACGGTCCTGAAGGGCTCGTATCTGATTGGACCGTCCTGGAGTCGGCCCGGTCATGATACAATCTGCAAGTGCTGCTGTGTTATCTGTCCTATCACAATAAAGATCATTTGCTGACGGGGTCAGCTGACATCCACAGTCTCTCATTGTTGAATATCGATTGGTCATGTTCGCACTTGACCAGCTCTGGGGGTGTGAAGTTGAACTCCCTGTACCTGTGCAGGTTTCCTACTGGAGGCCTAGACATTCCTGCAGGGGGGGACATTAAGCCCACCCCCTCCCCTGAGACAGGGAATTTAGACGAAGACCGAGTACAAAAAACTGAACGAGCCCTCTGGCTAGTAAAAAAAAAAAAAGCATGTTGGACTGCATCTTTTACTGAACTAGCCCAGGTGGCTAGTAGGAAAAATTCTTGAACTCCACCCTGTTGGCTGTTTCTTGGGGGGTTGGATTATTTGTCAGTCTAGACAGTTTGAGTAACATTATGTATTAATCATGAGTACAAAGTGTGAAGTGTTCAGGGCAGGTGGTCAACTGGTCATACTCCCAGCAGCACAAATCAAAACCCTGCTTTTCCATAGTTCTCTGAAACTGAACACCGAATCGGGAGAAGCTGGTTCACTTAATGTCCAAATGTCACAAGGTTTCTATCGTCTGCTTGCGTGTGGGAGGATGCCAACATCCTCATGCAGGGGGACAGGCTACACAGCTGCCCTGCAGACCAGGAGAATCCCAGATCTGCTTTCACCACAAAGAAAGACAAAAATGTCTTGCTGTGCTTGTCATCACTGTCACTTGGGCCAGACTCGCAGCCGAGAGTGAAAAATCTTGGGCCGATGATCAATTAGGCCGAGAACCCAAGAGTGAAATTGTAACGACCCTATGTCATTCCAGGTCTCCATCAACCTGGTTTTCTTGACAGTTCCCGCTCACCAGAGCTGTTATCTTCTACGGCACAATGACAGATCACACGCTGCATTAAATTAGCTTAGCTTTAAAGAAGCCTAAAACGCTTATTATTAACTAAAAAAAGAACTCAAAGCAAAACTGATTTCTATAATACTCCATCCATCCATTTTCTACATTTACTTGTCCCGTTACAATCTACATGTTGCACATACGGTGATGAGTTATTGTGAAGAAAAGCGTGAGGGCAAGACAAGGATCATGTACAAACACAAGTAAGGGCTCACGTGACAGTCGGGGACACAGCACAGCTATTTACCATGACAGCAGACAAGGCTATTTACAACTCATGCGGAGCATGCTGGAAGATGTTAACGACCTCTGCTAGCAAAAGGCAGCTTGCTGACCCTACAATACTCAACTAGAGGCTGGCTTTGTTGAGAAGAGCACCCTGACCCTGTGGTTGACCCTAAACTACACTGTCAGTAAACTAAAGGTCCATAAACATAGACTGTTTCCTTCTCTGTTGTCACCCCAGACCATTCCGAACATTTTCCATCTGAACGCCACCTAATGTCAAAATAAAGAACACGTGCAGTGTAACGTGATACTAGTCACCTGTAGGGTTAGCGAGCAATGGTAAGTTTGATACTCAGTACCAAGTGTAGTTCCTCCCCTAGAGCCTTCTCTGGGATCACCACCTCACTCTTGGGCAAAGGTTACGCACTAAATCTGCACGCAAAGACGACAAAGCCTTCTTCGGCTGAAAGGGCGCATTGTTTAAGTGTTAATTTTCCCCCTCCAGAAAAAAAAAAACTGGCGTGAAATCTGCCGCCTGCTCTCTTCAAACAAACAATGTGCCATTTTATTTTCACGAAAAACACATTCGGCGTGTCACGATAGCTAACAAACGTCTTGAAAAATATAGGCGGTGGTTTAAAAAAAAGGCCCAAATAATGTCACGCCGATCAGTCCAACCCCACATTAAAGGCGGTTCTCTTAGACTGATGTCACTTACGACCCGCTGGAGGAGCTCTCTCCCTACCGCATTTGGCTTGGGTGCCGGTGTCTCTGACATCCACACGCCGCAGCGCTAGTACTTAAGTAGCAGCTAACACGCAGCAATGGAAGGGTTTGAGAAACGCACGCTCCGAAGAACCACATTTGCCAGCCGGCAACAAAAGGAAACCCCTGAATTTTCATGAGTTTCGGGGTACTCCAGACTCGATTAGTGCACTGTGTACTCTGGCTTGGCTCTCATTGCAGCCTTGGCCAAAGGAATCTGAGCCCCGGATTGTAAGATGTGGACGGTCACGTTCTGGGCTCACTGCGGGTCCTTATCCCAAGGTGGAGTTCTTTGGCACATCCAGTCTGCAGTGCGGCCAGATGAGTTTGTGGACCAGCCTCATTAATTGAAGAACACAGCTGAGAGTGATGAATTAGCGTCTCATAATTCACTGGAGATCTGAGTGAATTTCTCTCCACCGGAGGACTGTCAAGCAGAGCAGTGGAGCTTCACGGGTCCCGGAAGCAGTCTGCCAGTGAGCGGACAGTGAAAGGACACCAGTGCTTTTACTGTATGTGTCTGCCATCTAATGGATTCCTTGAAAAACACAACATCTAACAGACAAAACTTGCTGAAATAGTCATACACTAAAATAGATTGTAACATATTTATTTACCTAATTTTAGTGTATGTAAAATAAGCATTCAGTGATACTGTTAAAATATGTACAAAAGCTACAATACTATAAGAGTTTGTGGTGTAGGAACTTTATTATCATATCAATTTAATCAATAAATGAGGCAAATCTTACCACCAATGCAGTGCAGCTTGCCATGCATGTAATGTATCTATGTATAACAGTAACAGTTACTATTTAGTATAAATAATTGTTACTAACATTGAAGTGCACCATCGAGGCAGCTAGGGAATCCTTTGTCTCTTATGACTTTTCCAGCCTTTTTAACATAAGCTTTTATTGCTTTGGCATGTAAGGGGATCAAAGCTGTTGATACATCTCCCTATTCTGGAAATCTCTCACAGCCGGTGGTGTTCTTTCTATGATATGGGAATCTCTCACAGGCAGTGGTGCTCTCTGTGTAATCCGGAGATCTCTCACAGTCAGTGGTGCTTTTTGTATAATCTGGAGATGTTTTACAGTCAGTGGTTCTCTCTGTATAATCTGAAGATCTTTTACAGGCAGTGGTGTTTTCTGTATAATCTGGAGATCTTTCACAGTCAGTGGTGCTTTCTGTATAATCTGGAGGTCTCTCACAGTTAGTTGTGCCCTCTCTATAATCTAGAGATCTGTCACAGTTGGTGGTGCTTTCTGTATATTGTGGAGATCTCTCACAGTCAGTGGTTCTCTATCATCTGGAGATCTCTCACAGTCAGTGGTGCCCGATCTATAATATGAAGGTCTCTCACAGTCAGTGGTGCCCTCTCTATAATCTGGAGGTCTCTGACAGTTAGTGGTTCACTCTCTGTAATCTGAAGATCTCTCACAGTCAATGGTGCCCTTACTATAATATGGAGATCACTCACAGTCAGTGGTTCTCTCTCTTAATCTGGAGATCTCTCACAGACAGTGGTGCCCTCGCGATAATATGGAGATCTCTCACAGTCAGTGGTGCCCTCGCTATAATATGGAGATCTCTCACAGTCAGTGGTGCCCTCGCTATAATATGGAGATCTCTCACAGTCAGTGGTGCTGTCTCTTGCAGCCTGTTTCTGCTATTCAGATAATTTCTAAAACAAGACACATGCTTTATGATTACAGTAGCTCGTTCTCAAGTACCTGATATACAGGCAAAGGGGACTGGTCGGCCCATGGAGTCTATAAGCGACATTTTCTTGTTTTGAGTGATGAGAAACAGTGGTCTGTAGGATGAAAAAAGAAATGGGCAGATTTTATTCGAAGTTACTTATATCCTGCAGCATGTGCTGCGGTGTGGCAACGGGTAGCCAGCCAGGGGACTGGTGCATGTGCTGCCCCCCCCCCATCGGGCCTCCAAGGGGCAGCTCGGGTAACGGGCCCCTTACCCGCTGTTTGGGTTGGTGTGTGAATCAGGGGTCTTTCTCTTTTCATATGGGTTTGTTCGTGATTTAGGGGTCTTTGCTCCCTGTTTGAGTTAGTTTGTGAATCAGGGGTCTTCTCTCCCTGTTTGAATTGGTGTGTCTTCGCTCCTGATTCTGTATGGCATGCAATCTGGTTGGGGGGGGGGGGAGGTCTTCCTGCCCATTTCTCTTTTGCGTATCATTTGGGGGTCTTGATCTCTTGTTCCTTTAGGCATATGATTTGGGTGGGACATAGTGGGTAGGAGATTACATGAAAGAAGCTCTGTAACAATGACCATATGAGGTCGCAAATATTTACCGTTTTATTAACGCACTCTTATGTGCTTCTCCATTGTTTTCCCGTCCGATTTCACATTTGTAAACCTATCCCCACGAAAGTGAGCCAGTAGTGATGGGCGTTCTGCTGGCGTTTAACTCGCGCTCTGTGCTCAGCTTGAGGGGCTTACGCAGTGGCGGTGTTCGGTAATGGTGCGAGAAGCACGTGGCGTAGAGCCACACAGCCATGCTGATTTAGAACGTGATAGAAAAATGAGCGAGAGAGTGACGTATTTACAACCTAGCAGACAGAGATTACCCTGCACTCTATGGACTAAGCAACGTTCCAGTCCTTTTGCCGGCAAGGAGGACGCCGTGAGGATCCCACAGGACACACTGCCATGCCCAACACATCATTCACACTCTCCTCCAACCTCAGTGCCACAGAAGATGGGGGGGTGGGGAGAAGGGTAGGGCTGGGGTCTGTGAGGGGTGTAGGGTGGGGTTAGGGTCTCTGGGTCTCGGCTCAGAACCAGAACTCGGAGATGTAGATGTGGACATTGACAATGTTGCGGTAAGAGACAACTCCGGACATCACGTGGTTCATGGCCAGCTTGAGGACCGTGTAGAATGGGCCAGTGATGGGCTTCACCTGGCGGACCACACCTGTCGGAGACAAAGTGGACATCACTGCACACGCACATGCCCCGAGACTGCACAGCACTGCAAACCAGCAACTTATGCAACGCTGATTGATGCACATTATGCAACGCTGCACTAATCTACCCATCACAAGGATGAGGTACAGCTTGTCAACACTATATAAGCAATGAGAATTGCTTAAGATCTCGCCTAATGAAGAACAGAACGGTAATTAAAATTACCACACAGATTTAGGCCGATACTCACGCCGGATTAGAGTGATAAGACATTTACAGCCTCTCTAAGTGAATCCGGCTCGTGAGTCCCAACCTCCGCCTGTCCCTCCCTCTCCCACGGGACGCAAAACACCCTATATCATAGTTTTGTGGGGGGAAAACAAACCATAAACATGACCAAGAATTACCAAACGTCCAAAGAATTTGTTGGAAGCCCTTTTTAAGTGAACATGCGATTACAGGGGGAGGAAAAAAAAATCTGGTGTTTATACAGTCTGTCAGCACCCCTTTCTTTGTGCAAAGCTGGTGTCATTTCAGCTCGGTCCTGTTTGAACAGCCATCGTCGGAGTGCAATCAGGCCACACAATCGCTTCACTGTCTCCTGGGTCTCCGCCTGCCCTTCTATCACACTCGGCGTCTCTTTACCGCGTTGCCAGGTGCAGGTTGCTACAATGGTACCAGGATTGGATGTGTTTTTGAGTCATCGGGTACGGATTAATGAGATTTGGGGGTTGCCAGGTAACACGAAAGTCACACCGGTTCATCGGATGCCCGCTCACTGCCCCCTTAGCAGTCTGCAAATCTTCCTGCCATTCATACTGCAGCCATGGACGTGGTTTTGGCAGATATATGACCAGAGCTATGCATTACAAACCCTTTCCCAGCAGGGGGCGATGTTTGTAGCACCCTTTGTCTGTAGGGCATGACACCAAATGAAACCCACATGTTCAACACAAGCAGCTTCCGAAGTCACGCGATGTGGCCATGTAGACCGTACATTTGGTCTCCATCTTCGCCCCCAGATTGTTGGAAAATGAGCCTTGTCTAGCTAAACGCGATGATGCTGTAGATAGCGACGATAAGCACTGGCTCGTGCGGAATGGGGCCCACTCCCAGCTCTGCCACTTGTTTTTAGTTTTAAGGATGCATAGTTTAGTTTAGTTTCTTGGGTTGCATAGTGATACTCCACACCAAGAAATTAAACCGGGTTTCACTGTTTCCAAACCATGATCACCATTAAGAGGACACATCTGCATGAACTCACATGCCCTACAGTACTGGCAGGGAACCCGCAGGACAAGGGAAGATGCATTTCTTTGCAAATGACAATGATTTTGTTTACTGGTGCTGGAACATGCAGTGTCATACCAGAATGAGAGTGGGGGGGCGTGCACCTACCGACACCAGCACCTTGGTAGCAATCGCCAAATTTTAGAGCCTTTCCCCATATGTGTGCATATGTTGTTTTTGTGACATGCCATGGTTCCAGTGTCAATATCTTTAGAGTATTAATCCTGTAAAGTGAGCCACCCTGTGGCCATTGCAAGGAATTGCACAAAAATGCTTAGAAGTGATGGAAGACGAGGCTCTAAAACCCATAATGAACGAGACCGTGTGCTGTCAGTCACCAGCCGCGTGCTGTCAGTCACCAGCCGCGTGCTGTCAGTCACCAGCCGCGTGCTGTCAGTCACCAACTGCTTTTAACCACTTAAGCGACGGAAACCAATATCGTACCTCATTGGTCACGTTACTGGATCCCGTTGACGTAAACAACACAACATTTGACGGAGAACAGAGTTCCAAAGATTGGTTTCTTCCATAGCTAGTACAAAAAAAAGACACCAAATTCACAGAATGTGTTTGAGAAAGCATTTTACAGAGAAAGCCACCGCGATTACCCTTCGCTGCCAGAACACATCTTTACGATGGAATTGTTACAAACCAAATGATCATGCGCTCAAGAAAGCGAAAAACTGAAGGAGTGCAGAAAAGGACATATTTTCCCGACAAATGAGATGGAGAAACCGCCCAGTGTGTGAAAACCAAAGTTTGTAGAGCAGTTTCTGGGCTCTACATAGTTTCCAAAGAGTCCAAAAAGTCAATAGAAACTCCATTTAAGAGTAACTCCCTGCCCTGTCCCATGGGTAACCGAGGTAAGACAAATGGCCAGTGGTGATTCAGATTTCCCTCCATTCCTAGCTTATAGACAAGGACTCTTTAATGCATAGGTTTACCCAGGCTGAAAAAGGGGCCTCAACTGACCTTCTTTAATAGAATTTGAAGCCTCCACAGTTGACAACTCTTACCACTGCCACTCCTCTCCCTGCTCGACAACATTTTCCCGCCACCACATCCCCCTCCCCCAGTTGACAACTACACCATCGTAGAAAAAATAGTAGGGGAGCCTAGATAACTCAAAAATCCCGGGGGCCTCTGAGTAAGTTAATGTGCTTCTGCTTTATAGGCCTCATGGAGGGTCTTGGACCTGGTAAAGTCGGTCAGCCTCACCTCCAAACGGGTGCATCAGCAACAACCTCTGATGGCTAATCCAGGGCTGCCAACCCTCATGCATCTGGA
This sequence comes from Paramormyrops kingsleyae, assembly GCF_048594095.1. NCBI lineage: Eukaryota > Metazoa > Chordata > Actinopteri > Osteoglossiformes > Mormyridae > Paramormyrops > Paramormyrops kingsleyae. The sequence continues at coordinate 4,454,355 of NC_132797.1, read as the reverse complement.
ATGACCCTCATGCTTTCAGACTCTCACGCAAAGAATCTTACGGTAAATCTATATCACGCCATTATAATCCTGAAATTAACTACATACGAAGCGACAGACTATTTACAACAGGGTTGTCAAACCCCTGGAGGGTTGGAGGCCTACACATTTTTGGATTTCCCCACATTTAACACACCTGATTCAACTCCTTGTTCCTCCTTGTGCTAATGACCACACAGCTCTTCAGCTGAATCATTTGTGGTTGGAACAGGGAAAGATCTAAGCTACACTGGGCTCTGGCCCTCCAGGACTGGAGTTTGACATCCCTGATTCACAAGGTAATAGAACTGTTACATACATGTAAATAAATGTGTGTGTGTAGACTTGTCCTGAATTGAAAATCTCATGCCAACCAGCTGACCAAATCTGGCAACCCTGCTAATCCTGCTCCATCATCTTGAGCTTCAGATCATCTTGAGTGTTATCTCCCGGCTGGAGTAACAAGGTCTCCCAGAAGGGACAGCCGTGAGAGAGCACAGTTCTGACATCATTCCACAACACCATAAAATAACTCGTAAGTAGAAAATAGCTTTAACTGCATGCTAGTAGCAAAGACATGGCCACAAAACAAAATGTAATGAATACCAGTGAATGACTCTCATCCTCTACGACCATAAGGGCTACAGTGTTGACTGGTTAAAAGTGCAGAGTAGAGTTTTTTACTGGATTGATGGTTTTTGCAACCTTGGGTGTTTTGGCAAATTTGGAAACAAGTGGGACTGACACCGATGTGAATGAAAATGAGGATGGCCTGCACCACAATGCTGAATACCAGCATTTTGGCCAGTGTGTGTGACACGCTAACCGTGGTTAGCTCCTCGACGAGTTACCAGTATTGTTTTTGAGGTATTACAGCAGTGCAAAATTGCAGGCTAACTCTTAGCCTTGTTCAACACACTGAAATTAGTGCAGTAAACATGTCAGCAAGGGTTTTTTCCAGGTGCTTTGCTTGACTGGAGATACAGTGCTATTGGGGATGCTTTGAGCCCTACTGTGTTATTCACTGTGTTTTAAACAAAAACAGGCAAAAATAACGCATTCTACTTTTAGCAAAAACAATTAGCAAAACATGCTAGCAGCCCAATGTTTTATTAAAAGGGGAGCTACAGATGTGCCATGCATTCATACAAGGGACTTGCTTTTCTTTCCAAATAAGCATACGATGGCCACCAATTTCAGAAACAAAACGTGAGAAATTGTTTTGTTGATGGGTCGTCATGCCAGGTTGCCAGGGGGAAGAGATTTATATCAGGGGAAGATGAAATGAAACATAAAGTGTCCTTGCGGAGCTGGGTATTGAGGGGGCCGGGCCTCCACACTCTAAATTTTGGCTTCAAAAAATTACTTTTCTGCCATTTATAAGACTGGAACAAAGCTTTCCTATAAAAAGAAAAACTTTCCAACTTCTGTGGGTATATACGAGTAACGTGGTCGGATTTGTTTGCACAGATGCTCTGATTCGTCCGTGTTTTATCCAGGCACGGGCGAGCGAGGCGAGCGAGGCAAGCCTTTGCCGAGACAGTGATGGATGGATCGGGTGAACGACTGCAGCGCGGCCTTTCCAGCCGTCGAAGTCCTCGGCTTCGCTCCCTCTGCTTGTGGTCTGATCATTTGGGCCCAGTCCTGGACTGAGGCACGGCCAATTGGCCTGACCGCTACATAAACCACTTTAAGTGAATCTGGTTGATCAGCGAATACATTCAATAATGATCCAAGGAAACAGTTGCTGCAATAACAGTGTGATGCATTTTGCCACCGGCGTGGCCTGTGCCTTTACCAATAAACATCTGTGTGTTCAGTCCTCACCCCTGTAAACCTATCAGGGAAGAAGATCAGGGCTCCTCTGATGCCGGTGACTCACACGCTGATGGATGTCAAACCATTCCTGCGCATATTGCAGCTAATAGCTTAAGCATCAGCTACTGCAGATGCTTCTCAAATGACGCTTTGGTGATTACGTAAGCCGAGCGGCTCGTTTAGTGCGGGCGGCCACCTGCACTGCTCGCAAACTGCATCAGAGCTGCAGGAATGATGAGGGCGACACGTGGCCTGGTGTGAGCTGAGACACAGCAGGGGTGGATGATTCCTAGGTACTGGTGCTGTTGGAAATATTAAAAGTACCTGAATCTCTTGTGTATAAAACGGTTTCAATACTAATTTTTCATGGTATCGATTCTACAGCCTGCATTTCCAGTTGGTTCTGACCGCTGAGGTTCATAGGCTAGCAATGTGCAGGTCTCACGCCCGCAACATGTTCAGCCTTAAGCTGACTAGTTCAGAAGCGTCTGAGCTTTTGCAATTGTGCTAAATCGATAGAGTGTGTAGCTGGCATCTGGAAATGCATTAGCTTTATGCTAAATGAAGATGGCAAACCACAGAACATATGCAAGTCTGTATCAAAGTTATGGACAATACTGACAAAGGGGGCAAACATAACGAATTGCTGAAACATTAATGGGACTGACATCCAACACAATACAAAGTTTTGAGAGATAGGTATCTTATTTCTGTATTAATTAAATATTAATGTTAATCTAAACTTGCATTTTTTTCTATTAGTTAAAACATTTTTTGTAGTCAAACATTCATGCATTAATAAGACAATGATCTGCAATTATTTTTATTCATAAGTCGCGTTCAGTTCAATATGATCTTGTAACGCCATGTTGATTAGTGTTGATCATTCAGATACAAGCTTTTAAGGTCATGCAATTGCTAGAAGTGTTTGTACTTTGAGACACAAGATAAAGAAGGTATGTAAAAGTAATGTATATTTGTTCTATTATGCATTGTAATTATGTAAAGTAACATCTCATTTTTAATAGTGATTATTTATTGCTTGGGAATGTCCCTGAGCGTGATTACAATGGCTACTACTGTACTTAATATTATTATGCTTTGACTGTCAATGTTATGTGAAGATTTTCTTTAGATTTAGATGAGTTTACAAAAGGTAAGTTTTTACTGCAAACAATATTGCAATTTAAAGAATGTTACATACTGTCATGACCTGCACGTCCAGTCCTCCTGTGTGCCACGCCCCCCTCGTTACCTCGTGTTAATTCCCGATTGTGATCACCTGTTGCCTGTTATTTTCGGCTTGTCCTGTGCATTTTAGTCTGCGTCTGAGTTAGTTTCCCCAGATCCGTCATTGATGTTGTCTGCCGTGTTATTCCTTTCCCTGCAAATAAACCCCGTTTCTGCCCGTATTCACGGCTCAACTCGCCTGCTTGTTCGCTCGCCGACACCCGGACATAACACATACTGTGTTGAGCATTGAAAATTATCTAAAATTTCAATATTTTTCTTGGTATTGAAGTTTGCAATTTTGGAAGCTAACAACAGTACTGGGAACAGCGCATTCATCCAACCATGGCGCCAGGAGTATATAAGGGGTGGGGGGGTGGGGATACACTGGCTTCTCAAAGCAAGCTGATTGGCCTCCGAGCGCCCCCTCCCTTGTCACTCACCAATTCCAAACATATCATTGGCTAATGATAAGGTTGGCCCCTCTGTATGACTTATGGCCCTTCATGTGCCTCCCACCTTAAAAGATTCTAGGTGGAGGGCAAAAGACATTTGCCTACCTGCACCTTAACGAAACTCAACAACATCTAATAATTAACACAAACCAAAATGATGTCACTAATGATATCAAAAGCTAGCCTTATTTTCTCAGCTAATTCTCAGAAGCCTACATACATGTGACATCATAAAGCAAACACAGTTTCCATGGAGTGAAGTTTGGAGAAGGGCTCGGGAAGCCACAACGTCCCCCCCGCATCGGTCTAGGGCAGGGGTGGCCAATCTTATCCGCAAAGGGCCGGTGTGTATGCAGGTTTTTGGGATAACCTGTAGGTCAGCTATTCAAACCCAGGTGTGAGGACTCTTCAGCCAATCAGTCCTCTAATTAGTGACCTAATTAGGGAGTTGCAGCGAAAACCTGCACACACACCGGCCCTTTGCGGATAAGATTGGCCACCCCTGGTCTAGAGGCTCCTTAAAACTTAATAGACGCCAAATGGAGCTAACCAAAGGGAAACAGCCCCCACTTCACTTACCTACAGCCATGCTCTGCTCATAGCGCTTGACGATGTCAAAAGAGTTGTGCACGTTGCCTGCTAGGATGTCAAAGATGATGCTGGGGAAAGCTGGTCTCAGGGCCGTGTGTGCTGGGGAGTTGGTTCTCAAGAAGACAATTTCTGTGGACAGACAGCACCCTCATAACTGGACAGGAATCTTCACCAATGGTACTTCATACATTTGTACAAGAACCTCTAGAAGGTAAAATGACATGGGCTATACCTTGGGTTAGACTTGAATCTGTTACCTCACATGGCAGAACAATAAGCATCAGGAGAGTTGAATCCAAGCGAGAACTTCAACTAAACTACTACTGGACAAGGACAGACTGAGGTAATGGCTAATGAGGAAGAAGCCATACCTTCCGGTTTGACGAAGTCCCTGAAGGTAGGGAGAGAGATCACCGTGTGAGAGATGGACTGAACGGGATCTGACAGGCAGGCTGCATCATTCGGCGGGCAGGATTTCACACAATGGACGGGCCTAGCAGGGAGGGGGAAACAGGGCTCTGGGCACATCTGCATGCTTCTCAAAGCAAGTTGAAGAGATTTCCATCAGGTTCATTCAGTTGTGTACATAGCGTCCCTCCCACATCGTTACCCCAAAAATCAGTAAGGGTGTAGCGTAGATACAACAAAACTGCTTTAAGTATCTGCAAGACTGTCCTCACGTCTTTTTTTGTAGTGTCCGGACCAGCTATGTTTGGAAAGTAGCAAAAAACACAAACAAAAATGAGAACAATACTTGTAAAGAACTTTTAAAGTTCCTTTAGGATCACTAAAAGGATCACTGGAGCCAGGGAGTCAATAAAATACTCAGACAGATAAAATATTTCATACATAATGATTTTTGGGAAGGAATTCATATAAAGCAAGAACCCACAAGGTTTTAGTGCAAAAGGCTTTTTGAAATTCACATTCTAAAGAGAGAAATACTACTGTAGCCTGAATGCGGTCTGTTGCCTGCAGAAGAAAATATTTGGATTTGTCAAGCATCCCAGCCTCAAAGCCCATCATGTTGTTGGGAAGATTTGCTGGGCCAGTGTTCTTGAGAGCTTCTTATGTTCCTAATGACATGAATAGGCCACGCCCTCGTCTCTGTGGATTGTTGAAAGTAGGCCACATTTCATTTCGTAACCACCAATGTCTTGGGCACGAGTGGATGCCCTCCGACCTGGAGTGTGGGCAGTGTTCGAGGACCCCTCAAGGTGACTTTGAAAGTGCCTGTTTTCCAGCATCATCATTTGACAGGCTGCTTGACGAATGTTAAATATAAGCATTGAAGGTCCTCCTTTAAACCTGACCACGAGATGAAACAGGCTGTTCCAAGTTTTTGTATCTGCCTGTCATCACCTCTCAGTTTGGCTGTTCTCACAAGGCCAGAAGTGCTCCATAAATCGATCAAATGGTATGATTGGCTGCACCCAAGCCAGGTGACATTAATATCAGGCAGACTGTTAGCATAAGCCCTAGAGGAAAAGGAGGACAGGCAATTAGGGGCGTTAATAATGTGAGTGCATGGAGGTGGTGGGGGTGGATATCAGTACTACGCTGGATTTATATTCCTGCCTGTCTGCTTTCACCATGCCGACCAGCTGGAAAATCCCCAGCTCAATGCTGGATTACAGGCCCGATTTAAGTAGAGAGGGGTAAGGACCCCCTGATAAATAATCCAGCCACCGTATGGTGAGGGAAGCTAATTAGCAATTAGCTAGTGAGTCCAAGTTGTACCTCTACATTGGCCAAAGCCACAAAATGTTCCTTCTGTTTATAAAACCTCTGCTTATACTTAAATCTGGAGATTCGGGCGGCATGAGCCAAGTGACTACAATTTACGAGGAAATAATGACCCCAGTTGAGTGACATCAAAGGCGCACGGCAAGTGAGAGGCTAATTGTCACCGTGTTTCTTTTCTTTAGGGAATTTATTTTTTCATGTTCACTGCTTTTTTATTGAGAGAGCGATGCACGTGTCCCATTGGGCTCGACGCAAAATCGGACAATTTCCTAGCATAAGAAGAAGCAGACCTTTGGATAGGAATATTTTGGTTAAGAGGGAGCACTTCTTCAGAATAGCTTTTCATAGTCCACATGTTGATACATCCCCAACAAAAACATGGTAGGACATCATTCATTTTCGCCACAGCAATGGCGCCCTACCACAAATTGTACAGACCACCAGCCAGAACCCAGAGCCCCATAACTCAGGATGTCAGGATGTAAAAAACAAAAAAAAAAACAAGAACATGCCTTTATTTTAAGGATGTCACCACCAAGGATGTGTATCCTTATTCTTCTCGAGGCATCTGGATAGCGTGAAGCTGCAGTTATTAAAAGCCGCAGTCCAAGGACTGATTGGGCAGCATTTTTGTCTATTTTTACGGCTTATCCTCAGGGATATTTTTTCTGGACCGCTGTTGAATTGTTGGCATACTCCTGTATACCTGAGGCCACAGAAATCCTGCAGTCCATCATATTATCTGTGATTTATGAAATTGTGTGAATGCATCTGAAAGTTACCAGCATGGGAGCTCCCATCAGGAACAGCAAACCGATCAAAATGGATAGTGAAAGCACACGTTTCCCAGAATCCCGTTCACGACAGCCTCAACACTGGACCAGCTAAGCTCCATGAATTAGAGATCCTCCATTAGTCAGGTGCATCGTTACTCAAAGCACCTGATCACTGCTGCTGGCAGTAAATTAAGTAATTTAAGAAGAGAAACTTTCGGTCATGCCGACCACACATATGAAGCAAATTGCTTACACCAAAAATTCAGGAGAGAACATATTTAAGGGAACAGCCTGGGAACAGGACCGGAGCAAAAATCCGTCACTTTTACTAACAGCCACAGTGACAATTAACCTTCTCACCGGAGCAAAAATGGGCCTGGTAATTGAATTTACATGTAAGCTACAATAAGAATCAGACATGCACCTTTTCTATCCATTTTTAATTCTTTTTTAATTTTTACTCTGTTCTTAACAAATATTCTGTTGAACTGTGAGATAATGGGTTCTCCCTCAGCAGTCACAAAATTAAAATAAATTAATTCTCCATGGAAAACATTAGGAGAGTCACCACTTACTCTGAATTTATCACTAAAATGGTGTTAGTTTTCATAGTTTTCAGGTCAAACAGTACAAAAGAAGGACAAAGTAGTAAGCATCCTTAAAATTAATATGAGCTAATACATGACAAAATCAAATAAGAAATACCATATAAAATACTGCATGCACATCTTTCACACATTGCAATATAGCCTAAGGCCTTTTTTGCACTCGGTATGTTATTTAGCCCTACAGCGCCACCTAATGGACATCGAACAGAGCACATCCCACGTACACTAATGCACGCTAGGCTACTGGCACCTGCATCCCCCAGACAGCAGACACGGCTAACAAGATAACGGGCCGCACGCCTCTGGTTTACACGTCAGGCACGGCAAACAGAGTGTCAAGCTGCTCGTGGGTGACAAAGACCGAGATTTTGGCCAGGTAGGTGCTGACCGTCCCGTATCGTCGCAGATTCATTTTGGCAGTGAGCTGAAAATCCCTGGCCTCTGTGATTGGCTGCTGCACCATAATCACCCCGCCCGAGGCCAGCTCCTGCACTCCGAAGAGGCCTTCCTCGTTTCCGCTGACGATGTCTAGCTGGATGTCGTCGCCGGGGACCGAGTTGGAGGGGCCCATGCGGAAGATGTCGGTTGGCACGGGAATGTGGGTGGGAAATGTGAGGCGGTAGTGGGTTATTCGTAAGGCCAAGGCCAGGCACTCGCTACTGTGATCGCAAGCCAAGCGTTCGCAATGACTGCAAGGGAGAAAAACAAAGAGAAAGAGAAAAAATAAAACGACGGGGACAGACTAACAGAGCAGAGAGATGATGAGAGCGCAATGCATGCATGCAAAGAGGCGCAGTGACGACAGCTTCAGCAGCGAAGCAGAGGTCGCTAAGCCATCTACAGCCTCCCAGCTTCCTACAGACGTCCAACAACAGTGTGGAAGAGCAACTTATCTGTGTTGTCATGTTTCGGTGACTCTGTGGCTTAATAAATGGAGTTACTCTCGCTTTTTTCTTTTACGGTGCACCCAGCACGAAGAGTCCGACGACATGGGGGCGGGTCGGGACAGGCGCCACACCTCTGCCATACCGGTGTAGTAAAGACTACGGATTTATTTGGTAACATTTTACATGAAGGGGCTCAAATACTTCGTGATAACTCGATTACTACTGAAGCACAAATGATGAACAAATATAGTTGCTACCTGAGATAAAAGATGCATCACGATTCATTAATGATGAACGAACATGAGATCAGTATTTCACTTGTGTTATTCGCGTCTTGTTCCTTCAGTAGTTCACAAAGTTTTCAGAATTAGACATAGTAACATATAGTAACTGAGATAAAACATGCGTCACGATTCATTATTAATGAATTAACACTAAGACTTTGGTTAAAAGCCCTCATTGGACGAGCTCAGGGGGCGGTAAGCCCTCATTGGATGAGCTCCTGGGCCAGTTAAAAGCCCTCATTGGACGAGCTCCTGGGCCACCACTTGTCTCCTGGGAAGGCATGATGACCTCCGAACGTATATCCCCACCAGCAGAGCCATCTCATATTCACACTCGAAATAGCTGATCGTCTGTCAACATTTAACATGCAGCTATTTCCATGGAGCTGAGAGAGAGACAAACTAAAACCCACCCGGATCATCCACATAAAAGTTCACCAGACAAGACATCTTACCTAAATGTTACCAGGTGCCATCTTTCCAACTCAAACTACAAAGTCATGTTACACAACATAAATTCCTTCAGTAATGACAGATTAGAACTGACCATGGCAGTATCCCTGAAACTGTTGACAGCCCAACTTACAGCCATCAATCAGGGGGAGACTTACACCTGTTTCCGGGGGCCTAAGCAAAATTTCTTATCTCCCTTCCCATCATTCTGACAGCCCCCAGGTGACCACTGGGCCCTAAGCAGCCATATTTTGTCACAGATGGGGATGGGGGGGGGGCGGGTACCCTTGGTATATTTTGGTGAAAAGCTTCAAAGATCGTGATCACCAGCTTTGAAGAAGATGCACTGGTCCTCACAATACTGGCCCACCAAGACATTTCCTGAACTCCCCAAGGGCAAGTCCGCACCTGTCTATTATTTATCTATGGTTTTTATTTGTCTATTACTTGCTCCTACAGCCCAATCATGTGCGCCGCTGCTCCCTCTACTGTCCATCCTCAGTATTCCATCATTGCTTACTTTTACCATCCATGTAATTTTACATCCATGTTGGTACTGTTTTTTTTTTCCTCTGCATGTGTCCTGTCAATCTGGGCCACCACTTCAGGGAAGGTATGACGACCTCAGAACGTATATCCCCACCAGCAGAGCCATCTCATATTCACGCTCGAAATAGCTGATCGTCTGTCAACATTTTACATGCAGCTATTTCCATAGAGCTGAGGGAGACAGACTAAAACTTCTGTACATTCTGTACAAAAGTCTTAGGGAGTCAATGGAAATGTTTAAAGCTATTTATCTGGGTAGTAAGTATATATTTGCTCAGAACAAAAATGCCATTATGTGAATTAAGACACACAATAAAAACTAACAGGAAGGATCTCCGAAAAGTTACTGATATCTTGCTGGATGGCTAGATGAACACTACTTTGGCTCCCAAACCTCTCCTCAGGGGCACCTCAGCCATCTCACATATTTGTTACATTTCACAAGCAGCTCCGATAATTCATTTGCTTTAAAAAAAATCAAGGAGGTATTGAATAGCCACTTGAAGGATGCTAGTAGTCGAGTCAAAAAATACTTTGAGAGGTTTTAAAATGGCTAAGCTGACACACTTTGACAGGCATAATACAGTTTTACGTCATGAATATCATTTAAACATCGTATATAATGATCGCTGCCATAGACGTCTGCACTGCACTGACTGTAGCACTGCAGTCCTGGGGAGGGTTACTTTGCGTCACCAAATGCAGTTCATGGAATATAGGTTGTGTGACAATAAAACTCCACTTGACTTGACTCATGTCTTGGTCCGGTCATGGTCGTGTGGACATGGGGACGACGGATGGGGACGATGGATGGGGGCGTAGGAGACATCATGCACTTACATTTCTCCTGCCCGGCGGTAGTTGTCCGGACACTCAAACGACAGGCACCGGAATCCCCCCTGCACATTGAAGCAGCTCTCCGATTCAGTGCAATTGTGCGTCGCAGTCAGACACTCGTCTACGTCTGCGCAAGAGAAGGGCAGCTGCATTAGAGAGGCTGCTACGCGAACTGGCCAGTTGTTCCTAGCAGCTCAAACACCCTCAAACCCAGAGGTGGGTAGTTCAGGTACAGAGAGTAAAAGTCCAGATTAAAATTTTGTTTCAACCAGCCAGTTGAGCATAAAGAGTCACAGCCGCAGAGTACGCAGCTGGTTGGGTGAAACAAAATCTTGGTCTGGACTTTTACTCTCTGGACCTGAACGGCCCATCGCTGCTCTACCCAGACAACAACAGTTACACCATGATGCCTTCTGATTCAGTTATGGGGGGGGCCTTGTGTGCAGCCTCCCTTACCCTGGCAGCTGCGGCCACTGGGCCCCAAGGTGTAGCCCACGGGGGGGCAGCTGCATTGGAAACTGCCGGGCACGTTGTGACAGCGGTACGCGCAGAGGTGCCCCCCCGTGGGGAGGGCGCACTCGTCGATGTCTGTGAACACAGAAGGGTGACACGTCAAAGAAAATGCCAATGGCACGGTGGCCACCAAGGACTACGTCCAGTCAAGGCCCTGGGGGCTGCGGGCTCTTTCAAGGCCCCTGGGGGCTGCGGGCTCTTTCAAGGCCCTGGGGGCTGCGGGCTCTTTTAAGGCCCCTGGGGGCTGCGGGCTCTTTTAAGGCCCCTGGGGGCTGCGGGCTCTTTCAAGGCCCTGGGGGCTGCGGGTTCTTTCAAGGCCCTGGGGGCTGCGGGTTCTTTCAAGGCCCTGGGGGCTGCGGGTTCTTTCAAGGCCCTGGGGGCTGCGGGTTCTTTCAAGGCCCTGGGGGCTGCGGGTTCTTTCAAGGCCCTGGGGGCTGCCGCAGCCTGTAGGAAGCTACCTGATCCAAAGCAAAATTGACATAAAAAGCAGTTGGCTGGATTTATGAAGCCGTGTTCATCTCAGGACTACCAGAGGAAATATCTTACATTTTAATTTATTTAGCAAACACTTCAGTCTGAAGCGACATAAAGAAGTGATAAGGCCTGGGGTCCGACATCAGGGTCAGCCAGCGTCCGTTGGAAAGTTTGGCTCAAATGTGCATATGATGACTCTGGCAGTCATTAACTCATAACCTTCTGGACATGGGTACAGATCCATACCCCGCTGAAGTATTCATAACTACTGACCACCTACAGAACCAGTAATAAAGCTTCTCTTCAGTACTGCAGAGTGCAGTGACCCACCTTCGCATGTGGTTCCGTCCACGTCGCTGAGCTGGTAGCCACGGCGACAGTAACACTGGTAGGAACCGTAGACGTTGGCGCATTCCTGACTGCAGGGGTTACTCTCACACTCGTTCACGTCTGTGCAGTGGCACAAAGGTTTCATTACTACTCTGACATGTAAGAATCATATCTACACAATGACAAACCTCTGGTAAGCAGACAATAGCCACCTTGAATCTAAGAAAACATTTAAAATCTAAAAATAAGCAAAATGTCAGATGTCACTCCATGCAGTTACAGTGCTCAGTTTTAGTTTAGTTAGTAGCTATTTTTGATGTACATAACTAGCTTCACCTTCACAGTTCCTGCCATCGCTGGCCAGCTTGAAGCCCATGGTGCAGCTACACTGGTAGGACCCCTGGACGTTCTCACATTTGTGCGCACAGAGGCGTCCTGGAAAATGCCTGCACTCGTTGATATCTGAAACATTTTTGAGCGTGAGGTGAGTCTCACATGGCTCGAGAAACAGACAGGTGTGTGCCTGACAAGGACCGATTAGCTTTGCTCCAAAAAGGTGGTGGTGGTTGGTGGGGGGGGGGGGTTTAGTTGTACCTTCACAGGCCCGGCTGATGCTGTTGAAGGTGTATCCCGCACGGCACTGGCAGCGGAAGGACCCCACCGTGTTGATGCAGTTATGGCCAGCACAGGCCCCGTCTGTTCCCATACACTCATCCACGTCTGTGGCGAGAGAGAGAGAGAGAGAGAGAGAGAGAGAGAGGCAGGCTGTCAGTCTCCAGAGTAGGTATCTTCATTGGCAGATCACATGTCAACAACAGAACAATGTACACACAGATGCGATTCCGAGATGCCCGCCGGTGTCTAGGCAGTCCAGGGCCTACAGGGGAGATGCGTACCCACGCAGCGTGCGCCGTCCTCACTGAGGTGGTACCCCCGTCCGCAGCTCGGCGAGCTCCTCTGGCAGACATAGGATCCCACGGTGTTGATGCACGTCTGTCTCGCCGGACACGGTGCACTCTGACTCAGACACTCATTGATATCTGGGCCGGTTGAGAAGGTGGAGGAGATTGGGACAGTCATACGCCGGAGGACTATGACCTTCACCATGGAGAGGCGTATCCCAGCATGCCGCAGAATCATCTCCTGCCCGGTACTGAATCACTTCACATGCGGGTGTAATCGGGCCTCACCGATGCAGTTCCCCAGGGCGTCCTGGAAGAAGCCCGGCCCACACTGGTGACGGGGCTGACATCGGAAGGAGCCCTGTGTGTTTCGGCACACAAGCTCCTGGCCACAGTTGTGGGTTCCAATCTCACATTCATCAATATCTGTCAAAGGGAAGAATCCGATAAGTCTTCTGATTCCAGCTGACGCCCGTGTGCATGAGTCTGTGATGTCATTAAAAGGCTTTGTTTCTCTGAGCCCCGCCACTAGGTGGCGTGGTGGCTCACCTTGACAGATGTTGCTGTCCGTCAGCTCGTACCCAGTACCGCAGCTGGCCTCGCGCTGGCACCGGTAGGAGCCGTCCTTGTTGATGCACTGCTCCCCCAGCTGGCAGTGGTGGGCACCCAGCAAGCACTCATTAATGTCTGGGGGGGGGGGGGGGGAGAAACCTAGGATTCGAGGACCTTTCTCACAAACCGCAGCACGAGGGCCTTCCCAGATCAGGAATACGCATCACTAACAGTGTGTCACTCTATCACTCTTTATCACTCTGGCGTTGTGCCCGCCTCTGTGGCTGGACATCTAGTGATAAAGACAACACACTCAGAATGGTGCTTTCAATACGCCAAGAAACTAAATTTGGGGGATTTAATAACTAATCATGTTCGGGATGGGGGCCCATTATTGGGGTAGGGAGGGGTGCAGACTCACCTTCACAATTTCGACCGTCTGGTTTCAGTCTGTACCCCTGAAAGCAGCCGCAGGAGTTGTTTCCAAGGCAGCGCTGAGAACACTGAGTGTCTATCAAGCACAAGAGACACACAGACACACACACACACACACACACACACACACACACACAGGGCTGTCAGTCACAGCACACACCACCCCCAGGATACACTGCAGATCCCCACAGGGGATGTGAGGCAAGGACGAGTGAGGCTTCCTCATTAGAGTCAGTACTCCGGTTGTCTGAGGGCCCCCAAACCCCTGACAGGGGGAAATGTGCACCCCCACTGGATTAAAATGGCAGTGCAAGGCAGCCCATTGCACTCATACCATATCTAGTGTTACACTGCCAGGTTGTGTTGCCAAGCATATGTAGATACAGGAAGTCCGACTTCTGCAAAAGGTGCCCAAATAAGAGTGACCTGACCCCCCGCTTTGGGAGAGAGCGCCCCCTACATACTTGTGCACTTGTCATTGAGGGGGTCCTCGTCCTGGTCATTAGGCAGTTTGTTTTCAAGGGCTGTGTAAAGGGGAAGAGTATTCAATCAGTCACAGAACCTGTAAGCTGTGCAAACCTTAGTACAGATCACTGAGTTGCATGGATCTCCATGTTCAAACGTTAATTAATTGCCTGTAGCAAAGGATCAATTATTATAGCTGGTTCCACAGCCAAGATGGATAGGAGTGGTTGGGCCAAACTGGACATCAGGCTTTATCGCACGTGCCGTTCATCGCCACCAGAGGGCAATGTCACTCCTAGTTATCCAACGCTACCCCAAGGATGTTAACGGAGGGGGCCCGTCCTGAGCTAGAAGACGCAACGGCGATTAACTAAACCAGTCATACACAACTTCTAATCTAATGAACTGCTACATGCTGCCATGACAACTCCTACCCAGGGTGCCGTTGCCCGTCGCCTCAGCCAAGCCCTGGAGACAGCATTGGTGGGACACTGCACCGCACTGGTAAGCCACTGGCAGCTTCAACTCGCAGCTCAGACCATCCGCCAGAGCCTCTCGGCCCAGTATGCAGCACTGGCAGCACATCTGGCCAGCGGGGACAGGAAGAGTTTGTCCAGAACAGGAAATCACGCAATACCATCTTAATGTTTTGAATATGGATCGCTGGTGAACATGGCTACCCTGTAGAGATTAGCACAAACACTGGGCAGCTTCAGCGTGAGTAACATTATATTATATAGGACATTAGTGTGACACAGGAAGGCAGCCTCACCTTGGCGCTTCTGGTCTCGCAGGCGTTTCCTGAGAGGACTTCGCACGTTCCCTCCCCCAGGGCCAGGCCAATGCCCTGCTCACAGGACGATCTCTCCAGGACGGCAGTGCAGCACTGCTCCTGAGCCATCCTGCCGGTGCGGGAGCAGGCGTGGAAGCGGCATTCAGATGGAGGCACAGGGGAGTCACACCCAGTTTTTTTCACAACCCCCCCCCCCTCCCCCCCTTACCACCTGCAGGCCAGAGACCAGGGGCGCTGTAAAGCTGGGGGGGAAATTAAGACGATTCTAAGGGCCCCCGAGCCCTAAGAAATTTGGAGCATAATCAGAGCCCAAAATAATATGCTTTCATGGGGCCCAAAATCTTTAGCGGCCCCCCTGCGAAATGCTGCTCTCCTCACCCCACAGCATGAAGTGTTTTCAAGCATGAGCGTGAGAGGAAAAGCATCTGACTACTAATCAAAGCTCTTCTCATTGCTGATTTGCCCTTTAGGTCGGCATGTCACCGAATACCGGCTCCACATGACCGTCAGTGTCCATCTGACTGCTGACTGGTGTCTGGTAAACACACAGCCAGTCAGTTTGCAAATATGTAGTGGGGGGTGTAGCGGGGGGGTGTAGCGTTATGGGCACGTCTAGCTCAATGTTGTCAAATAAGCAGCATCACTGAGTCTCTGAGGATGCTATTCATGCCTGATTATGTAATAATTTAGGTAAACATCATTTGGATACTCAGCTGCCGTATGGACAGCAAGAACAATCAACCAAGAGATACATCTAAAATGTTCCTCTACAAGAATGTGAAAGACCCTCTAAACCTGTATTAGGCTACATTCAGCTCCATATCTGCCTTAGACTGTCTGCTGCTGCATATTATCTGTAGAGCTCACAGATTCCCCAAGACCTGATGCTAGTGTCTCTTCCCATGAGGTATTTTTTAAAGTACAATCCTCTCATAACAAAAGGCCTCGTCCTTCACAGGGCCTTTTAAGGGCAAATACTTGGTTTTGTTATTCTTTTCTGCCTTCGTCTCTTTAAGGGCCTGAAATAGACCCTCAGTTTTCCTGTTATTCTCTGCTTTTCTCAGTGTGGTTTCACCTCCTAAGTATTTCCTGGATTTAGCACTGCTCCCCCCCACTGCCCCCCCATGATCTTAGGGCCCAGGAAATAATGTAACACCCCATGGAGTTACACTCGGTTGGTCTCTTATCAGCTGGCAAAAAGAAGGAAAATTTATTGACAAGTAACAGGTAGATTATGTGACATGGAGCTCATTATTCATTTCCATCATCCAGAGAACTAAAGTAATGTGACTAAAGTAATGCCATCATTAGTCACAGTTACTACAGTCACATCAAAATTGGAGTCACAGCTACTATAGTCACGTCAATACTTGAGTCACAGATACTACCGCTGCATCGATATTGGAGTCACAGATACTATAGTCGCATCAATATTGGAGTCACAGCTACTGCAGTCACATCAATATTAGTCACAGCTACTACCGCTGCATCGATATCGGAGTCACAGCTACTACCGCTGCATCGATATTGGAGTCACAGCTACTAGAGTCACATCAATACTTGAGTCACAGCTATTACAGTGGTATCTTTACTGGAGTCACAGCTACTAGAGTAGTATCATTACTGTAGTCACAGTTACTACAGTCACATCAACATTGAAGTCACAGCTACCAGAGTTACGTCATTACTGGAGTCAGAGCTACAACAGTCACATGACTATTGCCATGTTGTGATTATTGTACTTGATCCAATCAGTACTGCGGTTACGTCATCAGGGCAGTCATTACAAGTCACAATCACATGACTACCGCAGTTACTATTGCTTCAGTCAATCACGTAATCAGTGTGGTCATCACTGCTACAGCCATGGTCATGCGACTAGAGACAGTGAGTCTCAGCAGGGTGGGAGCGCTCAGTGCGGCGAGGCCGTCCATGAACAGGCTGCTGCTGCTGCCCACCATTTATTTCCTCAGCTGCTCTAATAGCTATAAACATGACACAGTTCTGTGCTGTGCCTGCTGGCTTTTACTACCCCATAATCCCCTCATAAAAAAACAGTAGGTATGCAGCCCCCCACCCAGCAACATCGCCCCCCACCTGCATGCCGGGAACTCGGAGAGAAGCGGCAGGGAGGCACAGTCCTGGGACGTTTGGCCGTGTTCCTGACCGGCCCTGCAGCACTCGGCCAGGGACATCTGCTTCAGTGCTGCTGAGGGAGAACACACACACACGCACACACACACACGCAGACACACACGCAGACACACACGCAGACACACACATACATGTTTGTATTCATATTTTTGTGGGGACCATCCATTCATTTCTATGGGAAAAACCCTAATCCCAAGAATGACAACCCTAACCCCTACCCAGGCCTAATCTTAAATAACCAAACAAAATACTAGACTTTCAGCATTTTTAGTTTCTTAATTGCACGCACAAATTTTAGGTTATCCTTGTGGGGACTGAAAAAATGTCCCCATAAGGTAAAAAGTTACAGGTTTTTATCAAATTGTGGAAAATCTGGATTGCACTGTGTAATAATTACAAACCCATACAAACACACACACCCTGTAAATCTCCGTGATGAATCACATCTGCCGTCCTGGACGTCAGAGGAGACTTGGGACTGTAGGACAGGCTGCTGTTTTTTGCGTGCCGTGCAGATGGTACCAAACGACGTACACCCCCCAAACGACGTACACCCCCCAAACGGCGTACACCCCCCAAACGGCGTACATGTAAAAGACGCTTTGTCAGACCTTACACAGCTGCTCCTTCATGCTGAATGAGAATACAATCCCTCTCACTGAGGGACTGCAATGAGATCGGCGAAATTATACATCATGGGACAATCACACCCACCATCTGGGGGTGTGACTTCAGTCCAAAACAAGGTGGGGGGGGGGGGGGGGGGGGGGGGCTAATGAGTCATAGAATCACAGACAATTGGATTCTTAAACATGAGGGTTGAGTCCATAACCCCCATCCCTGTCAGTGCAAACAAGAAGCAGATTGCGGGGTTTTGGGAGCTAATCTGCGGAGCACCTTTGTTACTATATCTAACTGCGGTGACTCATGTGGTGTCACTGGGCCTGTCATGGAAGGCCATCTTCAGAACCCAAACAGGCGTATTATTTACCGTGGATTGGAAACACAAACAAGATTCCTGCAAGCACTCTGTCGGATCATCTGCTGGAGGCATCATCTCTTTTTGCCCAAGTCCAAAGATCTGCACATTTCACACATTTCTGCCAACTCCGTTTCATTAAAAGGACACTGACCTTAAACAATTGAAAGCTGGAGGTTATGTCTGACTGCATTATGCCTTTCCTCACATCCTCATTATAAATTTGTTCTCCTAAACATACCAGTGCTATAGAAAAGGCCTCACATTTGCGTCTTAATGGATATTTACGGACAAAACCGGGACAGATTTATGACTTATGTGCGCTCAAGGATATTTCTTTACATTTTGGAAAGTACTTAACTGAAAAAGAATGTGCTGTGAGGAAGTGGACTGGCAGCCTGTCCTCTTACTGCACGGATTATACAATTATTTACACTTGCTGAAAGGCTAACGTCACAGGAATTGATTGCTGGTACGGCCCAGCTCTGCTGGAACCATGCAAGGGCACTGCATGATTACGGCAATGCAAGATCTTTGGAACAGTAAAATGACCCTCAACAAAAGGAAAAAAAAAACTTTGTAGAATTAACTGTGCATGGCAACAGCCCAATAATACTTGCCTGCAAGTGTTTTAAATTTACTTCTGTAAAACTTTCAACTGAAAGTTGTGTCAAATCAGCATTTCACATTTGTAGTAAACTGCAAGTAAAAGTATTACCAACGGCAGTAGCAGCGAATAGCTAATCGTTTCCACACAGACACCAACAACTTGCTCACCAGTTTTCATCAGCAGCAGACAGTGACACTAACTAGATCTTAGTATTACTTTTATCAGAAGCAGTAGACGAACTTTGGGGGATGTTCTCTTTACTGATTAAAGGCAAGTTTATCTCCGTGATTTGAGAACAATGATTAACCAGAAAAACACCAAAAGACACTCCTACCAGGCTCATCCAAGAATTACTTTCTCAACTTTGGGCCTAGATAGAAATTAAAGTCGCATGTTACATTTATCTGTTATGGAATCCAGTGTGATATCTGCAGGTTTGCCTGACGTGTCGTAATATGTCTGCTGGTGGGAGCAGCAGCAAAAGTCTGCAGTACCAGCCTTCCATCAGTACCGAAGAATCTCAGAAACCCTGGGGCATGAAATGAATGGACCTTGGGTGTTTCGTCGTCAAACCGTACATGTCTTGGGTATGCCTCCCCCCGAGTGAGAGACAGCATTCCCAACAATAAAATATTTCATTGTTGTTAGTGTTTTAAAAATGAAATACAAGGGACTTGAAAACCAAGCCATATACCCCTGCAAGAAAAGCTAGTCTTGGGCTAAAGTGGGAGATTGATGGCTGTTTTCTGGAGCACAGGGGCTGCGTTTGGGAGGCCACAGGCTCTGGCTTGAGAGGATCAAAGAGAAGGAGTGGTCCCACCCATGACCACCAGCAATGCAGACATAATTTCCCCTTTGCGGCCAGTCAGTTGGCCTCATGGCTTCTGTGGTCGCCGCTGTGCCATTATAAGGGAAAAGGAGACGGACACCTAGCGAGCTCAAACTTTATGAGCCTTTACTGGCAAAAGTCTCAATGTAGGTCATTCTGGCCGGCTAGGCTCCCTGCAAACCCGGAACGAGAAGGTGCACCTGGAACCCAGCAAAAGAAACACGTATAAATGTTACCAGCAGCCCTCTGGAAAGTGCAGAAGAAAAAGGGAGGGGAAAAAAACACTGGTGCTGTTACACTGGCAGCCTCGGCGATTTGGAGAGAATTTAGCCTACGTCATTATCATTAAACAACTGCCAAAACAGCTTGGAAGAGATGGCGGTTCGCTGCGAAGAAAACGGGGAAAAAAAATTCAGACCCCTGAAATGTAACTCGCCGGAGGCAGCGCAGCATAAATCTCTGGATGTTTCTCTCACAAAAGCAGAATAAAAAAACGTAAATATCCAAGCTGACTGGAAAAAGGGGGCCGGGTGACAAACTTTCTAGAGTGTTCTACCTTTTCCACCCTTTCCATTCGTGTTTGTGGTGAAACGCATGATGATAGAAATAGGGCATCGAAATGAATGGAGGCCCGGTCCCTGTAACGGAATATGCTCCCATCTACTTCGTTTCCTTAGGTTCTCGGTCCTTTTAACACTAATAGAGCCACCAAGCATGAGAGACGCGGCCCAGACCCCATGGCCCCGTATGTCCATGTGAGCCTTAATCTTCATCGGGCATCTGTAAGCGCCAGAGACGGGAGTACCCTCCGGATCACCTGCCTACAAGCCTGGCAGCCCCCCTGAAGTGACACGGTCACCCGGGAGCGACAGAACTGCGCTCTGAAATTACTGCGCAAGAACTGGTGCGACTTGCGCAACGCCCAAGCAAGAAATGCGAAGTAACAAATCCTACGGTCCATCGAACGTGCCCGTTAATTGAAAATGCAAGAAAATCGCCCTTTCCCTTATTAACTGGTACACTCCTGAGTGTATCAATCTTTCTACCGATGTATTAACTGAGGCACACTTAAAACAAAAAAAACAAACCATTTAAATTATTCAGTCGCGACAAAAACGTCGTGCGATTTATCTGAACAACTGACGGCAATCGACATGGTTTCGCAAGTTTGAAAATTCTTTTAAAATACGTGTAAAAGATCACCTGTTTATTTAACTGGCTGTAACCGTAAGATTCACTTATGCAAAATAGTTGAAAAGGTTCAGGTTAAACTTGCAAACTCACATCTTATATATTTCAAATCTTACAAATAACAATAAAGATGTACGTGTATGTATAATTATTTTTAAATATATTTAGCCTGTATGCGCCGTTTTGATAAAAAAAATTTAAACGGTTATTTGTGTATCCGTAAGTTTACTGCTCGGCATACAGTCAGTCTTTAAACGTCCCAGTCTCATCACCCGGCAAATGAATCCACCCAAGTCAGCAAAGACATCTGCTTAAACTACAGCTAGGAATCACTTTTTAAGCGCATAGATATTCCTGATGTACTTAGTTGCAAATCTGCTTACCTTGCGCATTAAGGACAGCAACAAAAGTAAAAAGGAGAAAAATCCAGGGTGCCATTTAAAAAACAAAAACGTCTTACCAGAAAAAAGATCTACCGTTAACGGAGTAAAAGTTCTTTTTATTATGCAACTCCGTGCAGAGGCTGCGCGGCTGTCGGGGCGCTGGGACGGGCAGCGTGCTGGTTTGGCTTTGCAGGCTCCAGTTGATTCGCGTTGGCTGGGTGGCTTCGGGGGGCGGGCTGGCGCTAATCTCAAATGGCAAGCAGTAAGGCAGTCGATCGGGAGCCTTTTCATGCTGCTCCATCACTCTTTATCAGTCAACGGCATTACTACGCCGTTATGTCAACTTTAAACAGCCCCCCTCCCCGCGACCCACCATTATACAGATTGCCAGGCTGCATTTTAAAAGCGTTTCGCGGGCGTCGTGCAGCTGATTAATTAATTATGCGAACTGTACCACTCCACGTGCCACTGATCACGTCATACGGGATTTTGCTTGCATTTAATAAAAGTAACTCATCGGACTTGCAGCGAAGAACCAACAGTCAAATGTCTTTGACATGTGGGAGAAAAGTTTACTTAAAAGCTTCGGGTTCGAGAAAGTATATATAAACCCAGCGATAGCATAACATCTGGAAACGCTTAGGGGCCGTTAAACATCTAGCCTGTTGTTGGTGATGTCCAAGATATGTAAACACTTCAAGGTTTCAAGGACGGAGGGCAATTTCAACAAGGCACCACATCGCCCTAGCCACATATTCTCTATTTAAAATCGACAGGCAAATATATATAACCTATATAACCGGAGGAATAACATACCAATAATCATTGCGCTGCCTGCTTAATACATCCTGATATTTGCCCAGAAAATTAATTACTTAATGGTAAAACAGATGTTTTAAATCAATTTGTCATTATGTGCGCAAAAGATATCAAGTATACAGAACAAACTCTTGGAGCGATAAATGAAAAATAATCTTGATGAAATCTACACAAGTTCTGATCAATCAAACCCCACCTGTTTCCTGTTCATGAAAAAAATAAAACTTAATTTGTTGACTCAGTACAAAACCCCAATCTCTATCACTTACATATTTTAGTCTTACATGGAATAGATATACTTTAACTATATTCAATTTATTCCTTATCAAACTGGTAATTTTATTATAAATTATATATTTGTAAAATATGCCGTGTAACTGTAAACAATCAAGTAAAGGAGGATTTACTGAAAGGAATATCTGAAAATCCCAATACAACTGATATCTGCAACCGTTTCCCCCTTTAATGACTGATCTTCTGGGGCTGGTTGACTGAGAGCCAAGAATTACGGGCATAATCAAAACCACGTGTCCCTCCTGTAAATCAGACCGTGGGGCAACTTTCCAAGGATTCATCATTCAAGACAACTGCTGGCTCAGTCAGCATAAGTATAACCAGGGACGCAGTAGGACCACGGATACCCCGGCAGATTCAGGGGGCCCAGCACTTTACAGGGGCCCTACCCAGAGGCGCAGCAGGGGCACGGATACCCCGGCAGAGCCAGGGGGCCCAGCACTTTACAGGGGCCCTACCCAGGGGCGCAGCAGGGGCACGGATACCCCGGCAGATTCAGGGGGCCCAGCACTTTACAGGGGCCCTACCCAGGGGCGCAGCAGGGGCACGGATACCCCGGCAGATTCAGGGGGCCCAGCACTTTACAGGGGCCCTACCCAGGGGCGCAGCAGGGGCACGGATACCCCGGCAGATTCAGGGGGCCCAGCACTTTACAGGGGCCCTACCCAGGGGCGCAGCAGGGGCACGGATACCCCGGCAGATTCAGGGGGCCCAGCACTTTACAGGGGCCCTACCCAGGGGCGCAGCAGGGGCACGGATACCCCGGCAGATTCAGGGGGCCCAGCACTTTACAGGGGCCCTACCCAGGGGCGCAGCAGGGGCACGGATACCCCGGCAGATTCAGGGGGCCCAGCACTTTACAGGGGCCCTACCCAGGGGCACAGTAGGGGCATGGATACCCTGGCAGACTCAGGGGGCCCAGCACTTTACAGGGGCCCTACCCAGGGGCGCAGTAGGGGCACAGATACCCTGGCAGATTCAGGGGGCCCAGCACTTGGGGCCCTTGAATATATACATTTAGATGTAAAATTGCCACCCTTATATTAAGGGATTGCCCTGTATTTTCATACACATTTCATGAACCTCCCCAGCCAACTTTACCATGGAAGACAGAGGTAACCCTAGTGGGGGGGGGGGGGATTTCTAGCTACACCCCTGTATATAACACATAGTGGCAACCGTTAAAAATCCCCCAAGCTCAATCATGGTCCATATTTGTGGGGATATGGAGAAATATCACAAGGCTAATTAGTATATAGCAGGGCTTCCCAACCCGGTCCGTGGGGACGCCCAGGCGGTCCCTGTTTTTGCTCCCTCCCAGACTGTCTGTACTTCTGCTCCTCGGAGGGAGGAAGGAAAAACATGGACTGTCTGGGCCTCCCTGAGGACCGGGTTGGGAAACACTGGTATAGAGTATAAAGTACCAAACATTTCTCAATCTTAGACTGCATAAATTCAGACTTCCCATCAAAACCACTGTACACGGCCCCAACAGATGCCCCTTTAATGAGAACCAGACTCGAGCTCTGAAGAGCTGAAACACCATACAGATCTAACCGAGTAAATGTTTGTGGCTCCAATCCACAACCTTTCTGCTCTGCTGACCCAAACCCACTGCACCCCCTTCCCTCATTAATGCCTTAAACAAGAAACAGCAGAACCCAAACTCCAGCCCCGTTAAATGAATAACTCACCCCTGACCCTAGAAACCTCTGAAGGGCATTTGGCATCTTTTGAAGCCTAACAGGCTTGATTAGCTATATCCGTGTCACTCAGCTAACGCTAACTGCTAACAGCAGAAAGGACCGAGCGTCTGCCTGACAAGAATCTTGGATACCGGCTTCCTTCCTGAAAGCCTTTCCAGAAGGTTCCGGCCTCTGAATTAGATCCACATCCCTACAAACAAATTACAAACGCAGAAATGTTTTTACGCGAAATTTCAGATTTGTTCAGAAGACTAGTGGGATGATGTACACAAACAGTCGATATTCCTGAGCTTACAGAGGACACTATTTTTTATTTTCTCATCACAGATGTCAGATGCACACTGATGTTTCTGGCGGTTGGGGGGGGGGGGGGAATAAAATGACAATTTTTACAGAAAGAACAAACGCAGGCAGACGGTGACAGTCCTGTTAATTATGAACATCTGAGTCAAGAGTTTATTATTTTTTTTACCCTGTGAACAGCTGCAAGTAAACTTGCATGCAACTACACATTTTAAAAAACACAAGATGTCTTAACACTTCAAAGGGCAGTTAAGGCTCAAAGTACTAAAAAAAACTTACAAGTTCATTTTTGGGGAACTGGATAATTTGGCTAATGGATTAATGCTTTTATCTCCAGTAATATTCTGGGTCTAAAAAGGGGAAGAAACAAACACATTTCCTGTACACAAAGCATTATAGAACATTTCAACAAGTCTTCAGTGAACAGACAGGACAAGTGATACATCTGCACAAATAAATTACCCATATAAAATAATCCACTCTATTAAGGAAAAAATACTAAACACAAAATGGCTAAACCGACCCAAGGGAGACAGGCATGCTCCAGATGCGTGTTTTAGCAAGTGTGCGAGGCTTCCGGTTGCTTCTCCTCCCCCTTGACCAGTCTGACCACAGGGTGAGCATCCCCCCCCCCCCACTCCCCCCCCCCACAAAGTTACCCACTGATGACAGCATCATTCTTCCACTACCGCGTCAGGTGACGTGGTAGCTGGAGTCTTTGCCCTTTTTACAGACAGAAAGAAAATTCTCCAAAAATTCAGGTAGCTCCGACCTCCGAACTCCTGATGGAGTCTAGGAAAGAGAAGCTGCATTGTCTCTTTACCCTGCTTTTGCTGTGTGTGCAAATCATTCCACTAAGAGAGGAAACCCTACTTTCCATAGCTGGGAGAGTCTGGGTTACTATTATGTTATTTTTTTTTACAAGATTGAAAAAATATAGAATTAAAAAAGAATTTAACACACGCGTGGGGGCTGTTTGCTCGCTCTGACGGAGGGCTCCTTCTCATTTCTCCGCGTCTTCGCATTCGCCTTTGGGCGTCTCCGCCGGACTGCGGCTTTCCTGCGACTCTGAAGCCGGTCGCAGCTTCTTGGTGGGCGGGGAGGCATCTTCCGCGACCTCAGCCGGAGACGCCGCTCTGGTCTCCTCCGCCTTCACCTCGGGGAAAGCATGGTCTGGATAGAGAACCTTCAGCTGCTCCTCGAAGTACTTCTCCAGGTTCACACCAGCGGCGGCCACTTCTGTGTCTGCCTGTGAGGTGGGAACAAAGAAAAAAAAATCAAGAATAATCTCAGTTTATATCACCATTATATCTTTACCATCTGTCAATCACATCTTGAAGCAGGAGTCTCAAAATAACAGCCTGGGGGCCAGATCTAAGACGGTTCTATCTGGCCTATGACATAATTATTAAATCATTATTAAATCTGGGCCACTGAATGATCGTTTTCCGCAGAGAATAAGGAAAGACACAACATCATTCTGCTAAATCGGCTAATCGGGTTCAGTAATTCCCCCTGGTCGACATTTTTTTCCTCACTTTTTCTTTTTTGCTGAGGAGGGGAGGGGAGGAAGAAAAAAAAAAAAAACTCGACTGGCCATCTTTAGCTAAAGCCCCCCCCCCTCTGGCCGAGGGTCCCCAGGTCATTTGAGTTTGAGACCCCTGCCTTTAAGCCAGTTTTCACATAAATGTAACTAAGGACATGCCAAGCTTTTTGGAACACGTCCCTTTAGTTCCAGCTCGATTTGGGGGGTTGCGTGGGGGAGAACCTCATTGAACCGGGCGCAGTTCCGGAAGATGAGCCGCACATCCGCCACAAACTCATCCGGTCTCTGATACTGCGCATTATCCTTGGATTCAAGTTTCCTTTTCACAATGGACAGGTCCATGGGAGTCTTAATAACTTCATAATACTCTGGAACCATCTGCAAAGAGAAATCATTACTGCTGGATAACTTCAGGGAACAAAGGCGGGTTCACAAAACGTGTTATAAATACGTAAATATTTCAGTGGAAGGTTGTACCACAAGGCAAACGAGATTTGGATGTTCAATGTACCAAAGACATAAGGCACCCAGGAACCCTCCCCATTTTGCCATCCTGAGTATTTTTTTCTGTCTTTTGATTCCTTAAAAATTTTGGGTAATCAGTGTAGAGTGATCAGTGGGAGAAATCGCTGTGCTGTCTGGCTGACAGCCTGGTCTAGTCAGAGAGGAAAAGCCACTCACTGATGGAGAGACAGGTTCCTGGAAGTCGGCGCTCAGCTCGTTGCAGTAAAGGCGCAGTAAGAGCCGCTCGCATTTCTGTCCACGGAGAGAAGGAACACAGACAGGCTCAGAGCAGTCTTAGGAAAACTGATGACCGAAGACCAAACTAATGCTCGATCATACCAGTATGTACCTCCATCATTTATTCAGCATTCGTTTCATGACACGTTTAGTGTCCTTTGTGTTCTGCCTAGTTCCTGTATCCCTATTGGCTGATTCTTCTACTGTAGAGTGATCCGACAGTCCTTTGGAGACGCTTGACAATATCTCATTGTATAAAGCACATATAGTCACTAAATCACGATAATCTTGTATACCCACTTTTTGACAATAGGGACTTGGAATGCACCCATTGTCATCAGTGTTTGATATCTAATTGACCAATGAAAAGATGTTACATTAAGTCATCTATTTAACTAGCTTCTCCACTGAATGTCAGAAGTGTCCATCAAGATAAGAAAACCACGCAGCCTGCATCCGCGGACAAAAATCCATGCAATTCTATTTAAAACATTTAAGCGTTCACTGACGGCTGTGCAGAGAGGTTTCTATTTGTGGTGCTAAGGGCGTCTCATTATGTCGCTTCATGTTTATTCGGTAAAGCAGTTTCTGAGAAAATGTGTTTTTTCACACTCCCAAAATAATGGATTTTTTGGGGATGGACATTTTTCACCAGACAGTGCCAGTTTGTTCTTTAGAACACATGCCCCTTCGCCCTTGAACCCTTCTAGCTATGCCGCCACACTCATACAGGTTCTGACTGATCTGCCTGCACCCAGATCGCATCAAGCTGACGGCAGTAGACAAAACACAGGTTGGCAGCACGTTGCCACACGGGGTTAATAAACCCCTAGGCTGCCTTTGCCTTGGGACTGTGTCACTGCCAACAGATCTCTGCTTTAAACTCTCACCACAGCAAGGGAAATGTGTAAAAAAAAACGCCAGGAACCGCAAAAATGCCTGTCTGGGATTAGAATTTTTATAGGTGGCCCCGGAGTGCAGGGAAGTGCGTACCCGTTTGTCCACAGGTGAAAACTCTTTGGAATCGGGATCCTCCTTCAGAGCTTTGGGCCCTTCAGTTTTGTCACAGTCATATTCCATTTCCGGCGAGTTCAGCTCGCGGCAAAATGAACAGAACCATTCACCACTGGGGGAAAAAAGCAGAAAATACAGCTAAAATGTGCCAGGTTCCTAAATGCAGCAATGCATTTGAAAACGGACCTTTATATTTGACATTTGCTTTTTAATCCTAACATAGGGACTTTCTCATTATGTGTGCTTGACCATACTTGTGTACCCGATTTACGTCATCTTCCATTGCCAAAGACCAGTTCCAATACGCTCGAAGAGAAGGGCAGCGTGTGGCTCAGCAGGCTAAGCCTCTGTGTTCAACCCTGACCTCCCCACATCTGCAGGTACTTGAGCAAGGCCTTCTCAGCCAGCTTGCTCTGACCTACAGAGAGCAAGTGGGGGGGAGGCATAAAGAGAATTTCCCCACAGGGCCTGCTTATCCTTTATAATGATAATAAGAATAATAATAATAAGTACAAAAGATGGTAAAAGTCCCCAGAGGTCACTCTTGCCTCAAATATCATCGGTTGCATCATCGCCAAATGAGATCAATCCCATGATTCATTGCAACCCAAGTTCGTTCTTGGGAGGCAAGTTAGCAAGACCATTCTTGCCAAGACCACAAGTACGATCTGTGTTCTGGGTATGGAGGGACACCCATAGACACTTCCTGTGCCCTCCGACTCCCCGACCTCCGTCCCTGCCTACCTGGGAGAGCCGAGCAGCTTGGGGATGTGGCAGGTGAGGTGGAAGACCTTGGGACACTTGTCACAGCAGAGCAACTCGCCCCCGTTCTGGCACACGGCACACCAGTCCTCGTTGGGGTCCTCGTCAGGCCCCGGGGCCTCCCTGGCAGGGGGTTCGGCCGCTGCGGGGGGGTCCTGTGTGGGTGCTGGGGTCCGGTCCTCTGTGCTGTCAGGGAGACTGGCCCTCACGCTGGACTGGACCTGAGACACACACACACACACACACACACACACACACACACACACACACACACACACAGAGTTGACGTTGAAAGACTGCTTATCCTTTAAAGCTTCGGTCAATCTGAGTCTGCCTTTTAAAAAATATCAGCAACACAACCAGTAATATTTTTTGCCCATCAAATTTTCCCATCAAAATTTACTTAGTAAATCACATTTTAGCAAACAGATTCCTGACAAAACGGCAAATTAAGAGGACGGGGGGCAAAAAAAACCCACGAAAATGATTTCCTGACCCCCTTAAAGGGACGGTGATCATCTGGCCCAAACCCAGGCACGGCGCCTTACGAAATGGACGTCGTCATCATCCTCGGGCTCATCCTTGATCACGATAATGGGGCCGGGGGACGAGCGGCGTCTTCGTTTAGGCGCCGAGCTCTGGGACGCGCTCGCCTGGGCTTCCGGTGGCTTCCACACCGAAGAGCTGCAAAGCAGGACACCGAGTGGCGATGAGAGCAGGAAACAGCAGCGAAAACGGCGGCATCAGACAGAAGACCACGGCACTGACCTCGTCTTCGGCTCCGCTGAGCTGTTGGCGGGCAGAGGGGAGATGTGTCGACCTTGAGCTGGGGGGGGGGGGGGGCAGCGTCAGAAAGCAGTTATTTTGTGGTTTATGGGTTCAACTCACTCATTAACTCAGCCAGAACATGGAAAATGGAAGCTAATATCTATCGTTAAGGCGATTCCGGGAAGTCCTCACCGTTCCTGTATGGCGGAGAGGCTGGCAAGCTTTGCGAGAAGTTGGGCCTCATCATCGAGTACGAGCCGCTTTCATCGTTCTTCTTGTTCAGGTACGCCGACTCCATCATGTTCAGCTGGGTAATCATGGAGGTAAGGTCACACATTGGTCACACAGCTCAGACCCTGATACCTCTTAGCCCTCCTCAGCTATCTGTACGTCACCCTCTGGGGTCGACGGTGTCGTCGGCGATGCCGCGTATCTTTCTTGTGCATAGTTCATAACTCGCTGAAATCTTATTATAGACATGAAAAAAAAATGCTGACTAAATCCATAATCTGTCTTCTTTCAAAACGTCTATTGTGGGAAGTATTAAAGTTTTTAAAATTAAAATCGGCAAAAAATGTCACCTTTCTTTGTTTTACCTGCATCGGGGGCGTGTAGAACCGCTCTCACCCGAAGATCGCTATTTGTATTCTAAATAGCTGCATTAGCGCATATTCAAATGGCATTCGCATGGTAATTTGATGAACAACGCAACGGTGAAACGCGATCCAGATACATCCCCATCAGCGCCATAAAGGGGGGGGGGGACGTGGCCAGGTGACAATGGCTCATTCATACACGAGAGCTCCTACATATTCAATGGAAGGAGGCCAGAAATAGTGACATGAGTTAGCTTTTTCTAATTCTAACTAGATATTGCAACTATACCATTTAGTCATCTTCAGGTAGCCAAGACTTTGGTGATCAGATATCTGGGATCAAAACAAACTTCCACCTTTGCTTACTATGTACTTTTATAATGTTTCTGCAAGTGTTCCAAACTGTATTTTGCAGTGTCTAATTTGATGTCAAATTATAAACTTCGCATAAATCTGACATATTTACAAAGTACACTAAGATTAAGACGAGTTTAATGCCAAAACAAATACAGTCGTCCCTCGTTTATTGTGGTTAATCAGACCAGACTCTACCGCGATAAGTGAATTTCCGGGAAGTAGGATTCTTTATTTATAAATCGAATATTTTTGTAGTTAGAGCATAGAAAACCTGTTTACGACCTTCTAAATATGGTTTTTAACATTATTAGAGGCCTCTTGACATGAAATAACACCCTTTAGTCACCATTACACTCATATTACCCAATATATTAGACAAAATAAGAGAAAATATGACATTAGACGTTACAAATATCATTTTATTATTGTTGTACATTTAACTACGCACACACACAGTTCTTACACACAACCACTAACCTATGAAAATCCATGAAAAGTCATCCTAGATAAAAGTTCCATGAAAAACATAATTCTTTCACTGTATTATAAATACGATTCGCAAACACTTACAAGAGCAAAGATGCTTCTGATGTGTAGCGATGTATCATTTTCACTGTCTCGGTCAGCTTTTTAACGAATAAACCGTGGCGACGGGCGGACCGAGGCATCGCGGGAGCAGAGACACGGAGACTCGCTTGCCGGGGAAACACGCTCTTTATTAGTAGTCCTTACAAAGACCACAGCAGGCACCGAGCACCGAAAAACCCATTACACATAAGAAACACAAGGTTGTTAGACGCCGAACTGTAAGACACATACATGGTGGGGGATTTACGGAAGCTAATTACGCACGAGGATAGACCGGGTACACACAAGACACAGGTAAACACACACGCAACAATAAGAAATTAACCATTAAACAATAAGAGCAACAACAGAAGGGCTATTTACAACTGCACGCGGGGCATGCTGGGACATGCGCCTCGCCAGTGCTACAATACAAAAAACCACGATTACAGTGAAAGTCAAAGCGCAAAGTAGTGAGGGACGACTGTATATAAGAAATAATTTATTTTCCATGAATTAAGTTTATGATACTGAATGAAATGTGTGACCATGCCCCAGTCAGTGAAAGTGTGTTCCCTACCCCTAGACCCCAGAGAGTTACGGCTGTCTGGTTGTCCATTTTGTTCCCTTTTCATGTGACCGTAAGGTTGTCAGATCAAGTCCCCGGAGTGGATTTTTGTTCTTTTTCTCCGATTATAAAAAACCTTTTATGAACAAGTTCTTAAGTCAGTAGCTCTGAACATAGTCCTTAAACTAGCAGTAGCCTTGCACTTAAGGACGTGGACGTTCGTACATCCAGTCCCCTAAGAGGACTCTTCTCTCCAAATCAGCCAACCTTTTCTGGCAAGGAGAGCACCGGGTTAGGAAGCAGTACTTAAGCCAATCAGAAGCTGGCCAGCTGACCAATCACTCACCTGCTGCAGGGAATGCTGGGCGGTGTGAGGGATGCCGCTGGACAGCGGGGCATTCTGGGAGTACCGGGGCACACTGGGAAAGATGTCCATCGGCTTGGAGCTGCTCACCAGACCTCGCAGGGTCTGGACAGCAGAGACAGGAAGCACCTTAGAGCAAATTCACTTGTTTGAGAAACGCAGCTCACTTCACTTTCAGGGATAAAAATATGGTCACATGGTCACAAGTGGTTGGTTTATTGAAATGATTTACAAATGTTTTGGACATGAGAGATTTTATATGGATATATTACATAAAAAACATAATATCTTACAAATCTTTCACTTGCCATTACAAAACTGCTAATTTCCTCTCTGCAAATACACTAAGGATTTATTTTACACTTTTATTTAGAAGGTAATTTTAACCGCAGCAAAATGCATATAATGCAGGGGAAACATTCCAACAGCAGCTTGCTGACAAAGCAAGGCCACCGTGCACCCAGATGGGGGATCTGTCAGCTAAAATGGGGACGGTGTCATTCACAGAGACTGCTGTCACTCGGAGAGACCCATCGGCACCCACCTGAGAGCTGAAGCCTTGGTTCTGCAGGGAGGCGGTGGGGCTCTGAGGGTTCGGATGAGGGATGGCGAAACGACGGCCCGGCTGAGACATGGAGGACAGGCCTTGGGACGGGGAGCCGCCCTGCAGGGGCCGGGGAGGGGGTGGCGGCGGGGGGGGCGGCCGCGGCAGACGCATGTTGTGGTACCAGGTCCAGTGAGAGGGCGGCGGGGGCTGGCGGCTGGGCTGCTGGGCCAGCTTCTCCACCTGCATCTGGAGCTGGGCCAGCGTGCTGTGGGTGGCCAGCTGCTGCTGGGCCTGCTGCGAGGGCCCCACAGGGAAGCCGTTGGGGGATCCGTCGGGCCTGTGGCCCGGCTGGCTCAGCTGGTAGGGGAGGCCCTGGATCCCGGGCTGCTGGCGGC
The DNA here is from genome assembly GCF_048594095.1 of Paramormyrops kingsleyae. NCBI lineage: Eukaryota > Metazoa > Chordata > Actinopteri > Osteoglossiformes > Mormyridae > Paramormyrops > Paramormyrops kingsleyae. The sequence goes on along the minus strand of NC_132797.1, from coordinate 4,422,146 downwards.
CTGGGGCACTTTCCACCACCAGGGAGCCTGTGAGGGAACAACACCCAGGAAGCAGATTTCAGCGAGAAGCTACACCGCTCGGGGCGACCGCTGGCCTAGAAAACCGGGAGCGCAGCGAGTGAGCGCCTTCTCCGGAGGAACGGCAGAGAGCGCATGTAATTATGGTGCAATAAAACAGGAGAAGCACTTCGACACACTGAAAGGCACCATTCTGCTAAAAACTGCACTTATCTTTCCTTCTTGTAGATATTTTCTCCCACTTCCTGAAACAGAATTATCATTCTGTTTGTTATTTCAATTCTTGATATTCTACCACTGTATTATTTAATTATTGCAAGGCTGTCCCTGAAGTTACAGCATGACGAGTCTTATTTATCATACAGTGAAAGAATTATGTTGGTCATAAACGACAAAGGCAGCCTATTCGTTTGTTACTGTAATAGCAGTTTAACTTGTTGAAGTATGTTCAACTCTTCAAAGTGTCACGCAACAAACAGTTAAGTCACTGTGTGACAACTATCCTAATTTTCAAGTAAAGCCGCACCAGTTACAAGACACTTCTTGTCTGTGCACCTCGGTATATTACAATGACAATAAATTAGAATCAAAATGGGTAATCCCTAGACAAACAAAAACAACAGACGACATTCCTCAAGCATTCACCTCCAATTCTGATTGGCTCTGACATGCGTCACTCATCCTATCTAGCTTAAGGCGGTTCTCCAGATGACTCACAGTCACAACTGAATAGTGGAGGGTTGACATCTATGTGTTCAGCATTCCAAGTTCTATGGGTGACTAACGAGTCAGAGCACGGAAGAATGCTGGCCGGCCACGGATGGGTGTTGCCCGAAAAGACACGCCTCCTTACCCAGATCCACATTCGAGGCCCAGAATCCTGAGCGGCACTGGAAACGCACGGTGCTCTGAGGTACGAACGAAGTATTGCATTTGGCCCGCAGGAGATTTTGGATTTGAAACAGGATCTAGAACAGAATGAATATGATCAGTTTTACTGGAAGTTGCTAATGCAGTTTAGCATGCAGAGGATCATTGTTTTACAGAAGAGTTGCCCATTGAAAGAGTGTCCATTTCAAATTTTGCACATTTTAAACCATTTTTTCCCTCTACGGAAAATTTTATTAGCAAAAATCAGAGATGTCCCAATTCACTTTTTTGGTACCCTGATTCGATCCATTCAATATTTATCTCTGCCGATTCCAAGCTGATCATTTAATAAATATGTAAATACACTGGTACATACTCATACAGTAGGCGTTGGTGAATTCCTCATCTGAGTAAGCCTCGCCATTTTGCAGTATTCTCCCTTACGATGTTTCCGTGTCTGATTAAATTCACTGTATTAAATGACGACCTGTCACAACCTCCTCTCGCAATTATGGAATTGCAAACATCTTAGGTAGCTGTCGGGCTACTTTGAGTTTCCAATTTAAAAGAATTTCCACAGGACTGACATCCCGATAGTTTCGAGCCGTGTGCCTCAGGCTTAGTGCAGCGTGTGACAAAATCTTACAATCTGTGCAACTGACATAAATTAGGCGGACCCGGGAAATTAAATCGATTGACCTTGGATCAAGCTATGGTGGTGGATACTGATCAATTAAAAAATGCCTGGATCGGCCCCGATTCCGATCACTTCTACTGGCTCAGGACATGACTGGCAAAAATAGTGTAATGCTTTAACAAACACATATTTAGCATAATTTAAATAGTGAATTTCAACCTAGCATAAAATGCAAACCTAGAGATACTAAACATCACACTATACAGCTGTGGAAAAAAAATGATACCAACATATTTTTAAACAAATCTGCATTTTTAAATTCTGGTTTAATCCTGGTTCTGGTGGCAGAAGCTACACGGAGCAGCAGGCTGCTTCCAGGTTCAAAGGTTCTAAGACAGCAGTACACAAGAACATGGTGAAGCAGGAGACACTGGGAACGACCAGAAACCAGCCAGGCAGAGGGCGGAAGCCACAGTCTAATGCCAGAGATGACTGTCAACTTATCTGACAGTTTCTCATGAATCGGAGGATGACATCAAGTGACCTTCTAAAGGAATAGGAAACATTAAGTGCAGGTGTGAAGTGCACTCCTAGGACAGATTGTATCAGGCTCACAGAAGCAGGACTGAGGTCCCATAAAGCAAGGAAGGAGCCCTTCATTAATGAGAAACAGGGAAGAACCAGGCTGCAGTTCGCAAAAAATATATATATTATTCACAGACAAACACCAGTAAATTGAGAAAAGAATGAAACAAAAAATCGTGCAGTGGTCTCTTAATTTTTTCCACAGCTGTATTTCAATCCACACTTCTTAATACGAAGAGAGCAATAAGCCACTCCCGCCACTCCCCCCGAGGCCTCACCAGCCGCTTGCAGTACAGAAGGGCTGTTCCACTGTGGCTGGCGGTTGCCCACTTGGTGAAGTTGATCACATGATCGAGGTGCCGGGACAGGAAGCCAATATCTTCCTGCTGCTTCCTGAGGCCGCTCTCGTGGTCCTTCATCAGGGCCTGGGGGGGGGGTAAGCACAGCAAAGGAGATGACCACACCCACAATAACAGTCTAAGGTATCATTTTTAAACTTCGAACAACAAATCTGGCCAGGATAGACACCTATACAAAAATGTGCCAAACACTCCATCCATCCAACTTCTGTAACTGCTTGCCGTGTTTCGGGGGGGTCTGGAGCCCCAGAGGCTACAGATGCACAAGGCAGGGAACAACCCAGGATGGGGCACCAACCCAGTGCAAGACACACTCACACACGATTCACTCACACATGGCACACCTATGGGCAATTTGGGAACTCCAATCAGCTTCAGTAGGCTTCTGGACTACGGGGGGAATAAGGGCACCAGGAGGAAACCACACCATGACACGGGGAGAACATACAAACTCCACACACACATGGAGCCATGGTGGAGACTCGAACCCTGGCCCCAGAGGTGTGAGGCAACAGTGCTAACCACTGCACCGGCCCTTGTGCCAGAAACTAAATGACTAATTACTTCATAACAGTTTAAGGAACATTCATAACGCAGTAAAATATTAATGAGAAAAATCTCAACAAACCTCAAGCTGATTAACCAAGATCTTCCCCTTTCTATTGATCTCTATAATTAAGGTACATATGGACTTCTTGATTTCATTGTGAACAGACTTTCGGTTCTCATCGACCTTCAAGAGTCTGAGGAAGAAAATTAAATTCATAAAGAATAAGTATGGCGTCGTTACATTTACCATCAAACACATGGGACACACATATTATGGTGACCTACAAATCAAAGATTCACACACCAGAGCAAAATGGATGCGTACCCATTGTTAATGGAATTGGAGACCTCCTCGATGGCCTTCTTCTTCTCCTGTAACTGAAGAGTCATATTCTCCATGTAGTCCCTGTGGTTCCTATAAGCATCCTCGAGGAATTGGTAACTAGGGGAAAAAAGCAGAGAAGTCCAGGAACCTCTGGGACAATGTTCCTGCTTGATATATGACGGAATTTAACACAGCCATTAAATGTAGCCATGCCCTAGAAATGCCAAAGCGACATTAACAAAAGAAAATCCTGGATTACGAATATATTGCATCATAATGTTACAATGCAATGAGCCAATCAGAGACTACACTACAAATGAACATCAAGGAAATTGCTGTGCATATATAAGACAACAAAAAGCTTATTCCACTAGTCAAATGCCATTCAAATCACAATAATGGTGCAAAATGAATTAAGGAATAGTTTGTGTATAATCGTCGACATCTACGCCCTCGATGAGAGACGAGTCGGGGTCTTTACTTGTGATCCTTGTGCTTCAGCAGCTGGCAGTCGCGACAGGTCAGGCGGTCGCACGTCTCACAGAAGAGCTTCAGCGGCTCCTGCTTGTGCACGTCGCAGAAGACCGGCTTCTGGGAGGACACGCACGCGGCCTCTGCCAAACGAGAGCGCGCCGGTTCGCTAAGCAGTTCGCGTTCCGCCAAACGGACCAGACCCCCCGGGCCCCGACGGTACCTGGAGACACCTCCTCCTTCTGTCGGATGGTGTGATCTTTGGTGAACTTCACCCTTTGGTGTGCGCCGATGCAGGTGACGCAGAGGAACTCCACGCACTCCACGCAGAAGCCCGTGGCCTCCGCATTGTCAGTGCAGCTCATGCACAGCTATGGGAAAGAAAGCGGGAAAAATATGGCCGTTGTCATGGCAAACCGGGGGGGCCAAACGACAGCAGCAGGTGTTAGCCAAATACTCATCAGCTACTACGCACTTACTCTTCATCGGAAACACAATAATACAGGTGTGCCATGACTACCATTAAACATTTACATGATTGTTAATTAAAAGTCCCAACCTGACTGGTCCTCTCCACTGTACTGCTGGGAACCTCCATGGAGTCCTTCACGAAGAAGTTCTCCATGACGTCCACCTCCATGCATTCCTGCCGGCACACTGGGCAACGAATCACGTTGACTGGGAAGAGGAGGCACCATCCAATTAGGAAGGCGACCCTCACGCACAAGTCGCACCACTAACACAGAAACACCTCTGGAAATGTACAATTTCCAAACAAAAATAGGGCACAGGTCACAAAACAGGGTAGTAGCAGGGGCAAGGAGCCAAGGTCTCCTCTTACCACCAACTGCAACGCACAAGGACTGAAGTGACCAGCTTAAATATTATAAAGAGTTATCAATTTTTAAACTGATCTCCATGATCAAAGAATAAAATTTTAACACTGGCATTAATTATTTAAACAGTTCAGGTATTACAAATCAGGATACAGCTGAAACTGTAAGGTTTATAAAGATGCGGAGGGACCTGATATTTCAGGTGAACTCCCGAGGGGAGACGTAACCAAAAGAACCAAATGGAAATACTTTGACTGGTTTTACTGGTGTATCCTGGTACGGGGGGATGTCACTGTCGTTGCCTCTTATCCGATGCTGATAATATGACGACATGCATTCAGACGGACGGACAAACAAACACGGCAATGACAAGCAGACATCTACCCCGTCGTGCCATCGATAAGGAGACGATGCCACGTAAAGAAATGGGAACAACGTGCGCTCGTGTCTTACGCGGATTCGCCGCGTTGTCGGCTTGTATCGGACCGCTCGTACTTTGATCCGGCATGACCAGACTCCTGGAGGGCGACGGCAGACACTTCTTGCAGAAAGAGTGGAGGCAGGGGAGCAGCTTGGGCTCCCGGCTGTGGAAACTGAGCGAGCACACGGCGCAGGTCTCCAGCAAGTTCACATGGCTCTGCTGCTTTGCGCTCTCCTCCAGCACCGGCATGCTCTCCGCCTCGTTCTCCACGATGATCACGGCGTCTTCCGATTCCGCTTTTTCTGCACTTTCGTCCATCTTTTTTTACTATGGGCGTGAATAAGCCAAATGTCACGGGTGCCGCGCTGCCAGATCGTGACGTCTATCTAATGCGAAAACCTGTATCAAAATTCAAAGTGACTCCGAAATACCCGCCTCCCTTTCCGTCTGTGCCACTGCGGGTTTGGCCACTGCTGCGATTTCACCTGAGGGTCAACGCGACTCTTTATCGCGCAGTGCACGGCGAGCAAAGCTTGCGGAGCATCGCTTGATCCGGGCTGCTAGCCGTAGGAAAGCGTCCGACTGTGAGTTCCCATGTAAATCCAAAACAAAGTGATGCGCAGCGGAAGGGAGAAGACCTGCCGAAGCGAACGTCTCATGCACTATTAAAAAAATAACCTAATTTTGGCCGAGGCTTCCAAAAAACGTGAAAACCCCCGTGGCATGTAAGCATTTAAATATACTCATGGTTTTACAAACGAGTCATCTATAGGCCGCTTGTGCCGAACAGTGGCGAGCACAGCGTTTAGATCCCCGAATTGCTCCGCGATAGCCACGGTATGGGTGCTGGGTGGGGACAAACTAGATCGGGACGACAGCTTCGCGTCTTCAGACGGGCCGTCCCTGGAGAACTGCGCCCATTACTGCCGGAGAATGAAACAGAAGCTTGGGTGCACTGAAGCACTGCTGTTATCGTTCGCATGAAATTCGACGACAGCATGTTTTATTTGAACATTTTTCCCATATCTTTTTTTTTTTGTCAAATGAACTGGATACACTGTTTCCCTATGGAAAAAGCTGTACAAGTCCACAAAGAACATAGTTTGGCAATATTACAATTTTTTTCTGGCTGGGAAAAAAATATATCATTCCTTAAAAGAAACGCCCTATTATGAATTCTTAGCCCGACATTCATCTCATGTGTCATTAAAATTAAATTCAGCAGTGAGCAGTTTCAGGGGCATCAGAAGCATTTTGATTGTGGGGGGACACACTGGCATAAAACTAATATTTTATGTTAAATGTGGGGGGGTCCAAACAAATAATTATGAAATGTGAGGGGGACTCGTCCCCCTCAGATTTAATGGTGGCGACGCCCATGAGCAGTTTACATTCTTCAGTTTCAGGATCAAGAGATTTGTGCAGTTATTGACTTTTCAATAGCGGTTACAAAATGCCACAATATACAGTCAGTGTCCACTTTATTAGGTACACCTGCTCAACTGCTCCTTGATGCAAATATCTAATCAGCCAACCATATGTCAGCAGCACAATGTATAAAATCATGCAGATACAGGTCAGGAGCTTCAGCTAATGTTCACATCAAACACCAGAATGGGGAAGAAAGTGACTTAGAATGTGGCATGTTGTTGGTGTCAGATAGGCCAGTATGAGTATTTCAGAAATTGCTGATCTACTGGGATTTTCACACACGACCATGTCTAGGGTTTACAGTGAGTAGGTCAAAAAAGAGGTCAGAGAAGAATGGCTAGATTGGTTCAAGCTGATAAAAATGCAACAGTAACTCAACCACTTCTTACAAACATGGTATGCAGAAGAGCCTCTCTGAACACAACACGTTGAGCCTTGAAGCAGATTGGCTACAGCAGCAGAAGACGACACCGGGTGCCACTCCTGTCAGCTACAAACAGGAAACTGAGGCTACAGTGGGCACGGGTTCATCAAAACTGGCCATGAAAGATTGAAAACATGTTGCCTGGTCAGATGAGTCTTAATATTTGCTGTGACATTCAGACGGTAAGGTCAGAATTTGGTGTAAACGACATGAAAGCATGGATCCATCCTGCCTTGTATCAACAATTTGGGCTACTGGTGGTGTGTTGCTGGGGGGGGGGGGGGGGTATTTTCTTAGCACACTTTGAGCCCCTTAGTACTAATTAAACACACTTTAAATTCCACAGCTGACCTGAGTATTGTTGTTGGCCATGTCCATCTGTTTTTGACCACAATGTACCCAACTTCTAACGGCTACTTCCTGCAGAATAATGCAGCGTGTCACAAATCTCTTATGTCAAACTGCTTTCTTGAAAATAAGTTCACTATACTGAAATGGCCTCCAGTCACCAGGTCACAATCCAAGAGAGGACCTATGGGATGTGGTGGAATGGGAGATTTGCATCATGAATGTGCAGCCGACAAATCTGCAGCAACCACGTGATACTTTAATGTCAACATGGCCCAAAGTCTAGGAGGAATGTTTCAAAGACCTTGGTGAATCTACGACAAATTAAGGAAGTTCTAAAGACAAGAATAGATCCAACTTGGTGCTAGCAAGGAACATCTAATAAAGTGGCCAATGAGTGTATATTGGTAATGTCCAAGCAACAGACCACATGCTATAGTATGATTACACTGAAAACAGTATCAACGTTATAATCAGTGGTGACTGCTCTAAGACTACAAAGGAAGCTTCGCCTCCTGTCACAAAAAAAAAATGTCAAATATGTCCTGTCATATTTACATTGCTATTACAAAGAGAGTGCTGGAACGTGGAACGTGCCTGAAATTATACTTCAGGATCGGAGAGTTTCAAGTTCAGTCCCATATGGAGTTTTGGTGAAAAGTGAAGTCTTATAATTCTTTTGATTTTCATTTGACCATAGCCTACTGTAAATAAAAACATAAATATAGCGTTCTTGAGTTTACTCCTTGTTTCTGTAGTAAGGTTTGTTCATTAGCAGGTTAGCTAAAGTTTGTTAGTTTATTTCAAACTGGGTCGTGGGGGTATAGTCATCTTCCCCTGTTTGAAAGACCACGAGCCACCACTATAATGGAATCCTATTCTAACTGTTGTTGATGTAACTGAAATGATCTATCGGACATGAAATAATTATACTTAGTATTTGTATACTAACATTTATTTCATATACAACTGTATGCAAATGAATGACTGAATCGATTAAATTAGGCTTAAATATGAGAATAGGAGGAATGAGACACCACAATGATTCGGTGGAGCCTAGGGTCCTGGTTTTGTTTCTGAGTAATCAAAATAGCATGGTTAGGTTCATGTTTTTAAAAGCCACATCAAGGAGTTGGGTTACAGAGAACTAGTACATTTTAGAGAGAACTGTGAGCCGTCAAAAAGTCTCCTTATGCTGATATTTGTTTTTATTATTATTACGACTGAAAATTAAGTTTAACTTCTTTGTTTCATTTCTGTGAGACACTAGCAAAGACCAAAAATAGCGAGTCTGACGGGTAAAACGCGATCTGACACCTATGGGAAGTACAGCATAAACATGGTCCCCGAAGAGCATGGCTGAGAATCACTAAATAATTGCGCAAATGCAGTTTTTAAAATTCCCACTAGGGAACATGCCTTCAATTCAGGGGCGAACCAAAGTACTACGTTTATGTTAGATCCCAGCTACCAATTTCTGTATTGATGGTTTCCTTTCAGGCTTTTAACATTTCAGACTTTTAGCTCTTGGTCAAGTCATTACATAGGTACCTTTATGTTTTGTTATCCTTTATGTTCTAAGATATATTATTGTGTAATACTTATTTTGTAGCGATATAAATTATTACTTAAGCCGTATTTTTAAAAGCGGAGAGAAACCTCTTACAAAATAAAAGGGAAAATTACCATTACAGAGCAGTAAGTTTCTGTTCCTGTTGTTTATAAAGTAGAAACTACCGCACAAGCTACATAAAAGAAACCGGAAATAAACAGGCAAATAGCACATAAAACGTAAATCAGCAAACCTCCATTATTCCGGAAGGTAATACTTTGACCTTACTTATAACGTTGTTCTTTTTGATATCCATCCGCCGAATAGATTCATTCGATTAACTTTATAGTTCATTAAAGCGAACTCCAACATATTTGTCTATGTTTATTTTAATATAATAAACTGGGTGATTCCAATAATTTATGAAAATGTATCATTTTCCTTCGTCTCTTAGAAACAAAAAAGTGGAAGGATACAACTGTTGGTAAATAAGTGGTGATGCGGCCACAGTAAGAAAGGAAGACGATTTTTTTTTTCTAAATTACGTTGGTAGTTTATATTGACTAAATTATGAAATGATTTTGTCGTGAGGACATATGGCCGTTAACTGAAGATAAACAGAATTTCGAGGCATGCGTCGGAATACGCTGCTGTTTGAGAAGTTTCTATTTTCTTTTCCACCTGAGTGCTCAGCGCCGCGGCGGCGCTTCAGTGGCCGGGGCTGGATGTTCGTCCTGCCGTGCATCACCGGGGTAGACCTCGCTCACTGAAGATACAAACGGGCTGCAGTGGCGGATCCTTCACTAAACACTTCGATTATGCGAGTAACACTTCGCCTCGGACCAGATCGGATGCGTTCCCGCGATCTTCTTTTAATGAATGAGGATCATAGTCCCTTGTTTGCTCCCTTTAAAGATGAGGCGGATTGCCGGACTGGGGGATCGTGGCCGCCGCTCTAGGAGAAGTCCTGATAGCCGAGTTCACTTATCCCTGCTGCTTTCTTGAAAAAAATAAAACAAAACGGTTTAAGGCGATGGGATCAGGGATGACTGGATTACAAAGCATGGATTGTAAACAACGCACGATGCTGCTGGGCTGATTTTACGTTTGGTGGAATAAAACAATCATTGTCACAGATCTGCTTATTGTTTTATATGGTTGGCTTATTTTTTTGTTTTATAACTTAACCTTTTTTGGGGGGGCGCCTGATTTATCTGCTATCACAGCTGTTTGCCCGGCCGTAGCCTACGCGGGGAGTTGTGGGGTCGTCCCTGGTTTTAGGGCCTCTTGCCCGGGGAAGCGTCGACACCATGGATGCATAAACTGTTTAAATTGCGCCAAACTCCTTGTGTGGAGTTTTACAGTCAATCATTACTTGGAGTCCTTCAGCCCTGTCAAGAAAATAAAGAAACTCTCGACTACGAAACTTAAGAGACTTACAAGCATGCATTGTGTTTTCGATGGAAGGACATTCAGGACTCGGCTTTTTATTAGGACAGAAGAGTGAAAATGCGTGTACACACCTACAGGGGCAATCTGGGGAGTTACAAGTGTCAGGGCATGTCTGTCGTTTCATAAGCTAATTATGTACACTGGGGACACACGTTAGACCCGCGACCTTTTTAGTCGACTTTTATTATATTAAAGAACGAAGTCTGAACGAACATTTCAGCGAACCATCATGTCTGCCATCGCCGAATTTGTCCCCCCACCGGAGTGTCCTGTTTTCGAGCCCAGCTGGGAGGATTTTTCGGACCCACTGGGTTTTATAAACAAGATACGGCCCATTGCCGAGAAAACTGGCATCTGCAAAATCCGACCCCCCGAGGTAACCGGGTGCCTGGCTTAGGCTCCCCATGACCGCCTTCATCCCTCTGTTTTACAATCCATATGCCTATTTTTGCCAGTGTACATACACACACAGCGTCTTTTACCCGCTTTATATTTGTTTCGTATCTCCGAGCTCGTTATGCCAAGGCTGCTGTGGGGTCGCCCCCCCCGCGGCGCGTGGAGCTCCGGTGCCGATGCAGAAACTTCGGCTTCAGCTTCAGACATTTTTCCCGGCTGCTTGGGAAAAGCAGCTGCATTTTGTCTTTTTAAAGTAGGCCGGGGATCTTGCCACGCAGAGGAAAACTGCGACACTATGCTAAAATATATATTTAAACACATATATTGGCGCTTAAACCAGTTCAACTTAAGATCAAATTTATTAATAGATGATTAACATGATTTGGCCTTATTTTCCTCATTTTTAAAACGAAATCTCGTTATTACAGCTTATAAGTACAGAACAAATTCACTGTACGTCTTAATTTTATTATACCTTCCACAACCTACGAGTTGTTACTAAAGACCAAAAAAGTCTGCTGGTTGTTTGCTATGAGTAAAATGCTGAGGTATGTAGGAGGTAATCTGTCACTAATGAAACTTTAACATCCTACTCGAAACTGCAGGCCTGGTCACATGACGTTAGACGTGGGGAATCTCGGAATATGGCACATGTAATTTCTAAACTTTTATTTGCACTTCAGCAGAAGCGGCATATTACTATAATGTTTTTGCTCCTCCCAGGGGGGATTCCCAGGCACCATACCTTGTAATTGCCATTATATTTTATTTTTTATATTTTGTCCGTCTTATAGGAAATAACTTGCTTACATTCTGTACATTATTAATTTTCTCTATGGTTTTGACTTAGGTTTTATGTGGCTGCTTGTCCAAGTTTTAGATGTTCTGAAACACAATGCAAATAGATGCTTTCTGCACGTGAATTTTGATTCCTACTGCAGATATTGTCTCTATTGCATGCAGTGTTCTGTTGAGGATTTACTCATTTTACTGTCCGTGACCCTTTCCCCCTACTCCGCCTCAGGACTGGCAGCCCCCGTTTGCCTGCGACGTGCGGAACTTCCGCTTCACTCCACGCGTCCAGAGACTAAACGAGCTGGAGGTAAATCGCTGTGTCTGTTTTTTTCTTCCTTTTTTTCCCCATTAGGTGCACTGTGCACAGATACACAAAAGCCAAATACTTTCTTTTAAAACTGGATTTCTGCCTGGAGCTTTTAATACATGTGCATGACGTCTGTGTGTCAGTAACAAAAGCAACGGCTCCTGTAGCTTGACAACTGGAGCGTTTCGCTAACAATGCGACAACAGTCAGGGTTCAAATCCCACAAAGCGGACATGAATTGTAACCCGTCCTTCTACTGTAAGTTGCATTGGGTAAAATGCACCTCTGAGACTCTCCATAAGCTAAGCAGTTAGAAGATGGCTGGATGGTATCTTGGGCGTCAGGCTTCAGTTTTCTGTGAATTCTGTGGTTTGATAAACTCACTCTTGGTGTGTGCTTGTACTGCACTGGTGATACTGAAGGGCAGCTGTGTATGTGGAGCTCAGCTGACACAAGAGGCTGTGTCCCTGTGCATCCCCAGGCACTGACCCGTGTGAAGCTCAACTTCCTCGACCAGATCGCCAAGTTCTGGGAGCTTCAGGGCTCCCGACTCCGTTTCCCGCACGTGGAGAGGAGGATCCTGGACCTCTATCAGCTCAGTAAGGTAGGCCCCCCGCCCCCCCCCCCCCCCCCGGGAATCTCATCCAGACTGTCAATGTGGCATGTCTGACACTTCTATTTGTACATATTTGGGAACCTGGTTCTAATCAGTACTTTGAACTTTCCCTGTTTTATGTTTTACTCTCCTTTACTATTTATATTATGCTTCTTGATTTATGTTCCTCCTTGTTTGTGAAGTATGCACCAATATTGCCAAAACACATCCGTAGTACATGCAGGTGTGTACCTGGCCATTAATGTGAATTCTGCTTCTGACTTCCGTAAATATCCATTGTTTTTGGAAGTCTGCTGGCTTTGGAAGATTCGTTGTGCAGGCGCACAATGACAGTAAAGCTGACTTTGACTTTATTGTCACGTACCAACCTGTTGCAGATCGTGTCTGTGGAGGGCGGCTTTGAGACTGTCTGTAAGGAGAAGCGATGGTCCAAGGTGGCCAACCGCATGGGTTTTCCCCCTGGCAAAGGCACGGGCTCCCTGCTCCGCTCTCATTTTGAGAGGATCCTCTACCCCTACGAGCTCTTCCAGTCTGGTGCCACGCTCACGGTAGGTCTGCGCCTCCACTACCCGCACCCTCGTTCGACACGTGGTCCATCGTTGCTACATGAGGGCTGCTCTTTGTTTGATCTTTTCCCCTTTTTATGTTTTTTCAAAGGAATTCCTCCTTGATCGAATCCATTGTTTGAATTGTGGGGGATCAGGGTCCCCCCAGCCCCATAAGAGAAAACAAATGAGATTTTTTTGCTTTGTCACGTCATTGTCAGATTGCCCACTAGGGGGCGCCCCAGGACCTCTAGCTTAATTTGAACACTGGTTGAATCATTTCAAAACAAGTAGCCCCTAAAAGCTATCGAGATGATTATAGTTACGAGAAGTCATTTGCTAAAAAAATGGTGATGCTGTCAGAATCAAGGCGATGTTTGTCGTTCTGCCATATGTCCCAATAGTGGTGCTCATTAAGGGCTTAACCCAAAGACTGCTTTCTTTGTTAAAGTGCAGGAAGCCTGTTACCTGACTAGGCCACTAGAGACAGTCAGGGCCTATGGGAGTGTCCACACTGTTTTAATGCTGCCAGTCAACGTCTTTCCTGCACAATTGCTCTGATGCATGTAGTGTGGTTGGTACTACAAATTTCCATAGTAATAATATTAATAATCATAGGAGGTTCTAGTTCCTGCGTTTTGGTTGTGCAGTGATGATGATTCCTTGTGCCACCTCAGGGGGTCCACAAGCTGTATGAAGAAGAAGGGGATGGAGAGGAAGTGGACGAGGGAATGGAGAAAGACGAGAGAGCGGAGGAGGTGGAGGAGGTAGAGGAAGAGGAGGAGGACTCTGATGGCCTGTGTGACACGGTGCAGGGCAGGACACGCCCCCTGCCTGAGAGGCGGTCCCGGCGGCTGAAGTCTGCTGAGGTAATCACTGGGGGGCGTGGCCACACATGACATCACGCAGGTATGGGGATCTGGGAAAAGACAAGGACCTGACATGCGACATTTGTCTTTGGCGGTATTCATGCCCTTTTTTGAGCATTCTGAGTTTTGTGACCATATGTCGGATGGTCTTTTTGTTTATGTGAATGCAAATGTTTAGCTGAATTTGAGTGTATACAATAGTGTGCAAAAGTCTTAGGCAAAGGAAATGTTTAAAGCTGTTCATCTGGGAAGTAAATATATATTAGCCCAGGACAAAAATACAATTTAACCTTAGAAGAGAATAATACAAAAAAAAGAATAACACAAGAAAAATTAAGAGGAATTTTTTCGGTTTTCCGAAAACCTGCTGATATTTTGTTGTATGGCTAGAAGCACTTTGGTTTCCTCAAGGGCACCTCAGTCATTCAATTTATTTAAGTTTTACCACCAGTTCACTAATTAGTTAATTAGATAACTAAGGTATTGATTAGTTTATTGGATGGTTACTGCAAATACTGAGGTGACTTCAGGAGGGGTTTTGAAATGTCTAAGCTGACACATTTTTACAGACATAATATCATAGTTTTACACCAGCGTGAAGATCATTCAGACATAGTTTTCATTGACCGCCTAAGACTTTTGCACAGCACTGTGAGAATTTAGGACTGTTGCCCAGTCTGTCGCTTCCCTGAACAGCTTTAGCATTTTACTGTAATATCTTTGCTAGTTTAGATGCATTTTTATTGCAAGTTGTGATTGAGCAAATACGGCTTTCAAATGTTCTGCAAAATGTAGATACTGCCTGACAAGTGTTTTCCCAATTTTTTAAACCACAGCTTTGGTGGTTTTAACCTTGTCAGATTTATTTCCTCTGCATTGCATGGTTGTTTTAGGTATTTTCCACTTTCAGATCCTGTGTTTGACTTTCTTTGGTTGTTCTGATAACTGACTCTCTATGTCTTTTCATTTCCCTTCCTTCAGAGGGAAAACAAGGAGCCGAAAGTTTTGCAGATCTTTGGTGGGAGCCCTAAGATGGTGGGGCTGGAGATCGTACCAGCTGGTACGGCTTTTCTCTCCCTCTCTTTCGCTCTTATTTGCTGCGTGTGTTTGCGATGTAGCAATAAGCAAATAGCTTAGTGTTTTTTTAGGTACTTGAGAGGACTGGCTGTTCTTACGGTGCTGAGCAAGTGATCTTGCTGCACCTTGTCGGTTTGGTGCCAAGTCGCATCGCCCGTCTGACACTTTCGCTTTGCGTTTGAAGATGGTGGCTTCAGGAAGCAGCGTAACCTTAAGGCCCAGGCCTTTGCCATCAAGATGCAGCAGAGGAAAGAGACACTGGAGGTCAACTTTGTGAGTAACCCTCGGGGACAGACCCGACGGGTCGATATTCTTCAGCGTTGTGGGGCAGTGTCCACTTTGTCCAGACACGCAGCACACGGCGTCCCTGTCCTTTACCAGATCGACCTGTACATGTGCCTGGCGTGTGGCCGCGGCGACGAGGAAGACCGTCTCCTGCTGTGCGACGGCTGCGACGACAGCTACCACACCTTCTGCCTCATCCCGCCCCTCCAGGACGTGCCCAAGGGAGACTGGCGTTGCCCCAAGTGTGTGGCAGAGGTACAGTGACAGCGCCCGTTTGGGGGTAGCTAGGAATGCTGGGTACTGACTGAGACTGGGATGATTTCCCCTGAGTATGACGGCCCCCAGTCAGGCAGCAGGCGGGTGGCTGTGCTGTTTATCTAACACTTATCAGAGATGCACAGTATATCAGATAACAAATCAGCATTGGGCCGATGTGTCGATCTTGGCAGATATTGCGTGTCGATATTTAGACTTTAGTGAATATTCAAATTTAGCACCACCAGAGCTAAAGACATAACTACTAAAACAATGGAGATGATTGCATTGGGGCGATCAATCATTTTTCGTAACGGGGGCCGAGGGATTTTGTCAGCTGAATTGCCAGTTAGGATTCTCAAAGTATCGACCCACAAGATGGTTTTATACGACCAGCGATATGTTTTTAGTTAATTATTAAATTTGGCCTGCAGATCGATCTATGGAATAAAAAAAGCAATGTATTGTCATTCCTCTAATGGGCACCAGGAAAGTCGCATGTTCTTGCTTCCTCCTGATTGTAGTGTTCCTCCAGAGTGTTTGACGGTCCTGAGAACCTCATGAGTGTGTCTTGCCTCTTTTTTTTTTTTGCTCCCAGGAGTGCAGCAAACCACGGGAGGCGTTTGGGTTCGAGCAGGCAGTGCGGGAGTACACCCTTCAGAGTTTCGGGGAGATGGCCGACCACTTCAAGTCTGACTACTTCAACATGCCCGTCCACGTACGTGTCTCCACCGAGGACGTCATGGCCGGTGTTGAGGGGCTGGGGACATGCACTGACCCCCCTATCTCTCTCTCTCTCTCTCTCTCTCTCAGATGGTGCCCACCGAGCTGGTGGAGAAGGAGTTCTGGAGGCTGGTGAGCAGCATCGAGGAGGACGTGATCGTGGAGTACGGGGCCGACATCAGCTCCAAGGAGGTGGGCAGTGGCTTCCCCATGAGGGACTCCAAGAGGAGGCTGCTGTCAGACGAGGAGGTGATTATGCGCTGCACAACTCATCCCGATCTGTTAGGATTTCAGCCGGACTTTTGAAGTGGGCTTTACCTTTAAATGTTTTCTGCAGTCCTACGCTGAAATCCTAAGTTCTGCTGACAGTGGGTGGTGGATAATGTTAAGCGCCGGCCCCCGCAGGAGTACGCCAACTCGGGCTGGAACCTGAACAACATGCCGGTTCTGGAGCAGTCGGTCTTGGCACACATCAACGCCGACATCTCCGGCATGAAGGTACCCTGGCTCTACGTGGGCATGTGTTTCTCCTCCTTCTGCTGGCACATCGAGGACCACTGGAGCTACTCCATCAACTTCCTCCACTGGTGAGCCGAGGTCACATTCCAAACAGGGAGGGCATAGTCTCGCGGAGATGAAACTCTCATGGGCACTTATGGGCACAGGCATTTCTCCAAGGTGATCCTGTCTTAACTCTATGAAGTTCAGGCCAGATGTCAAGCAGAGTTCTGCCCTCAGTTTGTGACCCCCAGGCTAGGATCCTTTGATTGACAGTCTTCAGGAATCAGAAACTCTTCATAGTGCAGTTTTCTGGTTTAATGTTGATGCACAAACCACCCCAGATGGGTTGTGTGGGTCGGAGCAGTGCCGTTGTTTACAAGAACGTGCTTTCGGCTTGAAACTCGGCCGGTTGCTATCCAGCGAGGGCATTTGCTGCCAGCATGGGTGAGAGCTGAGTAGTTTTGCTGGAGACTGCAGGTGCCGGTGTGTTTGATCAAGGTTCTGCTGGGTTTGGAGTTTTTAGTTTGGTCGGCGATTTTCAAACTCCCCCTAGGGGTGAGCCGAAGACGTGGTACGGAGTCCCTGCGCACGCTGCCGAGCAGCTGGAGGCGGTGATGAAGAAGCTGGCCCCCGAGCTCTTCGACTCCCAGCCCGACCTGCTGCATCAGCTGGTCACCATCATGAACCCCAATGTCCTCATGGAGCACGGAGTCCCGGTGCGTCCGGCGACGCCACACCGCACTTCCTAAGCCTCTGGTCTCCTTGTTTGCCCACATCGCCGTTACCCATCTCTGTCTGCCCTCAGGTGTTCCGGACCAATCAGTGCGCAGGGGAGTTTGTGGTGACCTTCCCCAGGGCCTACCACAGTGGCTTCAACCAGGGCTACAACTTTGCAGAGGCGGTCAATTTCTGCACTGCGGACTGGGTACTTCTGCCTTTGCGTTGCACGGTTTACACGTGCGGTGTGTCCTGACCTCCACTAAGTGGCGCCCTTCCCCTCCAGTTGCCCATGGGCCGTCAGTGCGTGGCCCACTACCGCCGACTGCAACGCTACTGCGTCTTCTCACACGAGGAGCTGCTGTGCAAGATGGCGGCTGACCCCGAAAGCCTGGACGTGGAGCTGGCCGCCGCTGTCTTCCGGGAGATGGGAGACATGTTGGGGGAGGAAAGTCGGCTCAGGGAGGCGGTACAGCAGATGGTAAGGAAGGTTTTTCCGAATGTTTGTTTGTTGTGAGGCTCAGTGTCATATTTAGGCTGGAGGTGTTTCAGTTGTGCGTGTTTAGTACACCGTGTTCTGTCCTCCCGTGTCCTGACCCCTCTCTCTCTGTAGGGGGTGCTGTCCTCCGAGCAGGAGGTGTTTGAGCTACTCCCAGACGACGAGCGTCAGTGCTACAAGTGCAAGACCACTTGCTTCCTGTCGGCGCTGACGTGCTCCTGCAGCCCTGAGCGACTCGTGTGTCTGCACCACTCTGCTGATCTCTGCGACTGCCCCCTGGCCAGCAAATGCCTCAGGTTGGTGGTGGGGGGGCGCCTCTCAGAAAGCATCCCAAACGGTCATTTCCTGTTACCTGAATGTAACAGGATTCTAACACATTCCAGTCATCTAACCCTTGGTTCAACCCTTCTCTACTGTACCCTACTCTTCACCTTTCTCTACACTACTCTGCCCTACTCTGCGCCCTACTCTGCCTGCTACCCTACTCTGCAAATCACCCTACTCTGCCATCTATCCTAATCTGCTATCTACCCTGCTCTCATCTACACTACCTTACCCTACCCTGCTCTACTCTGATACCCTGCTCTTCCCTTCTCTATTGTACCCTACGCTGCACTCTGCTGTACTCTACCATACTCTGCTCGTTGCATTACCCTACTCTGCTATCTACTTTAGTCTGCTGTCTACACTAATATCTACACTACTCTATCTACCCTACTTTGCCATCTACCCTAATATACTATCTACCCTGCTCTACTCTTTACCCTGTTCTTATCTATACTACCTTACTTTACTCTGCCATACTTTGTGATACCATGCTGTACTCTACCCTGCTGTCCTATTTTGCATGCTACTCTACTCTCTGCTCTCTTCTTCATGGATGTCTCATCCGCCAATTGTCCCCATGGCTGCTGGAGAAGTCGGTTGAATCCCAGTGGTAGACAGGCTGTCGTTTTCTGGCTAAACTTAAAAGAACGCAAAGCAGCATGAGTGAAATCTGCAGTGCTGCTTGCAGGGTCGACACTACTTCCCAGCCACAGCGTGCTGCATAGTAATGGCCAGCGCTCTCTCTTCTTGGCATGCCTCACAGATACCGGTACACCCTGGATGAGTTCCCCTCAATGCTGCACGGAGTCAAGTCACGTGCGCAGTCTTATGACGCCTGGGCCAGGAGGGTCACCGAAGCCTTGGCCGCTGACCAGAAGAACAAGAAAGGTGGGAGTCCCTGGGTGACTCCTGTGAAGGGGTGACTCTGCTGGGGTCCATTGCTCCTTTAATCTCCTTGAAGAGCTGAATGCTTATTGTATTATTCTAGACTGCCTCCTGGGTCTCCACAGGCTGCCTCTCACCCTCCTGTCTTGTTCAGACCTGATAGAGTTGAAGGTGCTCCTGGAAGATGCAGAAGACAGGAAGTACCCGGAGAACAACCTGTTCCGACGCCTCAAGGAGATGGTGAAGGAGGCCGAGATGTGCTCCTCCGTGGCCCAGCTGCTGCTGAGCCGCAAGCAGAAGCACAGGTTAGTGCCTGGGCTTTCGTCTCCGGATCGGTGGTGCCCCCTGCAGGCTGGCGTGGGCGTTGCCTGATTTCTTTCCCCCGGAACCCCGCCAGGCAACGGCCGGAGAGCGGCCGAGCCCGCAGCAAGCTGACGCTGGAGGAGCTGAAGGCCTTCGTGGAGCAGCTCTTCCGGCTGCCATGCATCATCATCCAGGCGCGTCAGGTCAAGGTGAGTGTCACCGCCAGAGCCCTCCAATAGGGCTCAGTAATGCTCATAAAACGACCAATGACATGCAGTGATAGTGCAAAGTGCAGGTGCCGTGGATGTGACAGGGACATGTGCTTGTCGCAAACGCGTCGGGTTGGGGAATGTAGCCGTTATTGGATCTGGTAGCCCTCCTAAAGGATCTGCTTATCCACCCCCATCCCCGGCGGCAGGAGCTGCTGGAGAACGTGGAGGATTTCCACGAGCGAGCGCAGGCGGCCCTGGCGGACGAGACGCCCGACTCCTCCAAGCTGCACGCGCTGCTGGAGCTGGGCGGCGGGCTGGACGTGCAGCTGCCGGAGCTGCCGCGTCTCAAGCAGGAGCTGCAGCAGGCGCGCTGGCTGGACGAGGTGCGGCTGGCGCTGGCTGAGCCCCAGCGCGTCACGCTGGAGGTCATGAAGCGCCTCATAGACTCGGGCGTGGGCCTGGCGCCGCACCCCGCCGTGGAGAAGGCCATGGGGGAGCTGCAGGAGATCCTGACCGTGTCAGAGCGCTGGGAGGACAAGGCGCGCACCTGCCTGCAGGCCAGGTGAGGCGGGTGCTCACTCACACACATACACACAGATTAGCTATCTATATCTTTGTGGGGACTCTCCATTCATTTCTATGGGGGAATACCCTAATCACAAAAAAATCCCAAATTTGGTCCCCACAACATCAAAATAACATTGTAATACATACGTCACACACAAAGTAACACATACGTCACACACAGACACGCACACGCCTCGCCGCCGCTTGACCCCATGTGCGACCACAGGCCGCGGCACAGCATGGGCACGCTGGAGGGCATCGTGACGGAGGCCCGGAGCATCCCTGCCTACCTGCCCAACGTCCTGGCCCTGAGGGATGCGCTGCAGAAGGCCAAAGAATGGACGTCGAAGGTGGAGGCCATCCAGGTAACGGAGAGACGCTCAGATACGCCTCACATACGCTCAGGTTATGGCTGCGGTTCCCCAGTTATAAGACTTTATTGTCCCAGTGGGAAATCCGCCTTGGACGTCACAGTGTTTGCAGTATAAAATCACAACAGCCACACTGCCCCCCAAAGGCACAACACCGTAACTACGCTGACACTGCGAAAAAGGTTTTTGACTGTAGGTAGGAAAATGATAGTGTTCACTTCAAATCCAAGCATAGTTCAACTAAGATATTTTGTCACAAGATAAAACAGCTAAAGTCTCAATTTTAATAAATGTGGTTACGGTATTTTGCATTTGTAGGACAGAACAGCCTGCTCATATTTAAGCCTAGGTGTTGTTAAATAGCGCTGCACAGCGTCACATCGCGATGTAATTGCGATTATATGGCACGGCGCAATAATCACCAGGGCTTTAGATGACGGGTAAACATTTGTGCTGATGCCGGCTCTTTGGTATGTATGGATATTTACTTCTGTTACACCCAGAATTTGGTAAGCAGATTAGTATTGTGCCTAAAATATTAATGATATGCGTATTGTGATGCCATATAAATTCAGTGTATCCGTATGTTCATTAAATGCGGTTAGTGGATCACCCCACATGCTACTGTTTTGGTAAATCATGGAAGTGATGAGCACTGAAGTGGCGGTGAAGAAAGGGAGAGATCAGCAGCCATAACATCATTTGAAAGAGGAGATATTGCGGATAAACAAGGAAAAATAATTTCGGTGGTGTGACGGTACTTTTTGCAGTTTAAAGTCCGACGTCTTTTAAACATAAGGATACGCCGAATTTCTGCAGATTACTAACTTTTGGGCGTCACAATACGGTTCTCATTAATATTTTAGCCGCACTTCTAATCTGCTACCAAATTGTGGTACCAAAAATTTGTCTGGACCTGTGATAAGAACATAAGAACTATACAAACGAGAGGAGGCCATTCGGTCCATCGAGCTCGCTTGGGGAGAACTTAACTAATAGCTCAGAGTTGTTAAAATCTTATCTAGCTCTGATTTAAAGGAACCCAAGGATTCAGCTTGCACTACGTTATCAGGAAGACTATTCCATACTCTGACTACACGCTGTGTAAAGAAGTGCTTCCTTAAATCCAGTTTGAAATGTTCTCCCGCTAATTTCCACCTATGGCCACGAGTTCTTGTATTAGAACTAATGCTGAAGTAACTATTCGGTTGAACAGCATCCAAACCTGTTAGAATCTTATAGACCTGGATCATGTCCCCCCTCAGTCTCCTTTGCTTGAGGCTGAACAGATTTAGCTCAAATAACCTTTCCCGCCCGCGTGATCTAAAGCCATGGTGATTATTGCACATCTGCCATCTAATTGCGATGCGATATCGTGCAGCCCTGTTGTTGAGGGTCCCTATTGTAGTCGGGGGGGGGGGACAAAGAAAAGTTTAAAATGGTTGTGCCTACCTGCTGGGATCCAGTAATTACAGAACTGGGTGATTTACCCTAGGAGCTGAGTTTGAGTCCCACAAAACATCTCCTTAGGGCAGGATCTTTAGCACATGCCGCTGCCCTCTGTCTGCTTTAAAGCGGTAGCGTCTTGGGGCAGGTGAGCATGAGCCGCATGCTGTTTCCGCCGCTGGGCGCGAGGTCTCCTGAGCACTTCCCCACCGCCGCATTTTCCTTCTGCAGAATGGCAGTAGCTACGCCTACCTGGAGCAGCTGGAAAGCCTGCTGGCCCGCGGGCGCTCCATCCCCGTGCGCCTGGACGCGCTGGCGCAGGTGGAGTCGCAGGTTGCTGCCGCCCGCGCATGGAGGGAGAGGACGGCACGTACCTTTCTTAAGAAGAACTCCACCTATACTCTCCTGCAGGTATGGAGAGCGCAGCGGCGAGCGGGCCGATGATCTCCGCGGCCCATCGCTCTTTTCCTGCCGCTGCGATAAGTTATTTGGAATTCAGGAATGGAATCTGTACCTTTTCACGGTTGATGGTCACGGATCTTCTCTGCAGCAGTTTTCTGTTTCTTTCTTGAGTCGTCAGGTGACGTAATACAGAAAATAAAGTTTACATTACACCGTATTTATTGAGCAGAAGGTTGTATCCACAATGACGTACAGTTGAGAAAGCAAGGCCGGCCAATCGGTGGAGCTACAGGGATCCACCCACTGGCCACAAGAGCAGGTAGTGTGGTGTCGCAAAGAGACGAGGTGACCTATCCTGCAGGTGCTGAGCCCCCGCGTGGATATCGGGGTTTACGGAAACAGCAAGAGCAAGCGGAAGAGGGCCAAAGAGCTGCTGGAGAAGGAGAGGGGCCTGGAGATGGAGGGCCTGAGCGACCTGGAGGACGGCCTGGACGAGGTCCGGGATCCGGCCACGGTGGTGAGTGGAAACCCCGCTGAGAAACCTCCTACCGACGTCCTGCACGAGTCTCCACCCCCGTCATCCTCTCAGCATCTCCCCCAGCCTTCCCCCTTAGGCAGAGACTGCTCTGCGTTGTTTATTTCCATTCCTGCTGTGCGCAGTGAGAATGACCCCCCTGTAGAGAGCACAGCTGATGCTGACACCCACACCAACAGGAATCTTCCTTCTCCGCGCTCTTGGCTTAACCGACGCCAAGATGTCTCCACTCCGCTCTGCCGTTCGTCATCGCCAGCTACTGAGCTGTGTTCATGTGAAACCCACTGCCCGCCCCCTCCCCCCCACAGGTGGCAGCCTTCAAGACCAAGGAGCAGAAGGAGCTGGAGGCCATCCACTCGCTGCGGGCGGCCAACCTGGCCAAGATGGCGATGGCGGACCGCATCGAGGAGGTCAAGTTCTGCCTGTGCCGCAAGACGGCCAGTGGCTTCATGCTGCAGTGTGAACTTTGCAAGGACTGGTTCCATGGAGCCTGCGTGCCGCTGCCCAAGGCAGGCACCCAGAAGAAAGGCCTAGCCTGGCAGAGCAAGGAGGCCAAGTTCCTATGCCCGCTGTGCCAGCGTTCGCGACGGCCCCGCCTGGAGACCATCCTGTCATTGCTGGTGTCACTGCAGAAGCTTCCGGTGAGGCTCCCCGAAGGCGAGGCTTTGCAGTGCCTGACGGAGCGGGCCATGAGCTGGCAGGACCGCGCCCGCCAGGCCCTGGCCACCGACGAACTGTCGTCCGCCCTGGCCAAGCTGTCGGTGCTCAGCCAGCGCATGGTGGAGCAGGCGGCGCGGGAGAAGACCGAGAAGATCATCAACGCCGAGCTACAGAAGGCCGCGGCCAACCCTGACCTGCAGGTGTGACCCCGGCCTGCGGGGGGCGCTGAGGCGTGCCACCTCTTTCACATGTTTTGAGTGTGTATGTGTTTCCTTCCAGGGTCACATCCAGACCTTCCAGCAGGCCGGCTTCAGCAGGTCCACCTCACCACGCCAATCCATGGACTACGACGACGAGGAGACTGACTCTGATGAGGACATTCGAGAGACATACGGCTACGACGTGAAGGTGATATTTTTGGGCATAAAGAACCACTGGCCCCTCTCTGTTTAGACCTTTTTGTTTTCATCTGACATTACATTCGGCTCTTACCTCAGTCTCTTTACTGGATGTATTCCTGGACTGTTTGCACAGAAAACATTTAATGGCTTTTGGACACTAGGGGGTGTGCTCCTCATCAGTGCTCTCCAGTCTCCCTCATCACCCACAAAATGCAGTTAATATGGGAAAATGCCTTTTCTATGTGCCTCAGGACTCCGGTGGGATGAAGCCCTACTTGTTCTGTGATGAGGAGATCCCTGTCAAGTCAGAGGAGGTGGTCTGTCACATGTGGCCAGCCACACCCTCCTTCTGTGCCGAGCACGCCTACTCCTCCGCGTCCAAGTCCTGCGCACAGAGTAAGAACTCCCGGCTTGTGTTCACCTGCGCTGTTTATATTACAGTGCAGTTTGATATACTGATGGACCATCACGCCAAGAAATTACAATATAGACTTTATTAATAAGTTAAGGTCAAAGGAACAGACAAGGTGTGCATGGTCTGTCAGTATATCAGTGTGAGAGCAAGGTGCTGGATGGGTGACAGTGATGTCCATGTATGTAACGGCAAAGCAGTTTTTATTTATATTTTATTTATGTGTGGATTTGAGGTGGAGAAACGTTGCAGTTCCTCTTTAATCCTGCAGGTGGCGTGCTCTAAAGTATTCCCACACTGACAGGCAGCACAAGCATCCTGTGTAGTAGCAGGCATTTATTTTATAAACTTTGTTTAGCAATAACAGGAATGGTGGATGATGGCAGAGATTCGTGCTGCTCCTCCACGGTTTAAACCAAATATATGGAGGAACTTTGGCTTTCAGAATTTAAACAGTAAAGAGGAGTTGGACATGAGCCATGCTGTATGCAGACTCTGTCCTAGACAAGGCAACGGAAAAGCATGAATGTTCTGTGTAGTTTATACCACAACAGCAGCAAATGTAGCTTTTTGTTAACTTCGAATTTTAAGTTTAATGTTATATTGTTACATTTGAAGTTGTTTTGCATTGTTTACTCCTTACCTTTTACCTTGTTTACTCGTTCATTCAGCTGTGCAGCTATTGAATAAAGCTTGAGCGGTATTTTTGAAGGCTTTACAATTCTTAAAAAGGGAAAAAGTCGTGAAAAAAGTAGTATCAAATTGGGATTGCAATACTTATGGAATCACAATACATATCAAATCGGGACCTAGGTATCATGATAATATTGTATCGGGAGGTCACTGCTGATCCTGATCCCTCATAGTAACACATCCACAGATAGCATTTGGACAATACTGTGTGTACGACCGATTAAATGAGCCACAAATAAGACATAAGTGCTAATAAAACAACAGCTTTAGCTTTCTGTTGATAAAGAGGGGCAGCCATCTTGAATCCTGAGCTCGGGGTTGTATCGATTCCTCCGACTTTAGTGGGCATGTGTCACGGAGAAGATGGGGTAGATGAAGAAAATTTCCCCATGGGGTCAATAAAATATCATTAATAATAATAATAATAATAATAATAATAATAAAACCCGTGCCCATAATCTAACAATAAATCAGTTGCCTGGAGCCAGGAGAAAGAGCACAGCTGGAAGAGCCTGCCCCCAGGACTGCCGTCTCCAAGGCAGATAAAGCCTCCTCCTCAGGTTTACTCAATGTAGCACAACCAGCCAGTGAGGAAACTACCTGAAAGACAATACATGAGTTAGCAAACAATGGCCAACCATGGTCCTACAAGGCTGGCCCGTAACAAGGTCAAAGAAGTACCCTGAGGGCACAAGGAATGAGCCTAATATGTGCCTGACAATCCACCCCCCCCCAGACTCAGCCACGCCCCGGAAACAGCCGAGGAAGACCCCCCTGGTTCCTCGCAGTCTGGAGCCCCCCGTGCTGGAGCTGTCCCCATCGGCCAAGACCCAGCTGGAGGAGCTGATGATGGTCGGTGACCTGCTGGAGGTCTCCCTGGACGAGACCCAGCACATCTGGAGGATCCTACAGGCTACGCACCCGCCCTCAGAGGAACGCTTTCTGCAGGTCATGGAGGTGAGTGTGTTCCTTGTCAGAACCCTGCTGAGATTTCAGTGCATTGGTTGTACAAGTATGAATATCAGCTTTATGCATCATTATTAGTGCTGAGAACCTCTACGTTCCTCTCATCACCCATCTGGTGGAGTGTTCATTTGTATATGTGGACCCTCCTATGTTGCTCTTTATCTTCTTTATCCTATTTATCCCTCCCTGCAGCCTGAGGACACTGTCCTAGAGAAGCCAGTGAAGCTGAAGCCACGGGACCCAGAGAAGAAACGCAAACGGAAGCTGGAGAAGGCAGAGCAGCTGCTTCTGGCAGGCGGCGAAGGCCGACCCAAGTCCAAGGACCTGAAGAAGGTCGAGGGCAAGCCCAAGAAGAAGAAGCTGAAGCTGGGCCCCGACAAGTCCAAGGAGCTGAAGCAGCTGGCCAAACGGCTAGCCAAGGAGGAGAAGGAGAGAAAGCGCAAGGAGAAGGCGGCCGTCAAGGCCGAGGCGGCCAAGGAGAGTCTGGAGAAGAAGCGGGAGAAGAAGGTGCTGGACATCCCATCCAAGTACGACTGGTCTGGCGCTGAGGACTCCAACGATGAGAACGCCGTGTGCGCGGCCAAGAACTGCCAGCGGCCGTGCAAGGACAAGGTGAGAGGTCTAGCCGGTAGACATACACAAGGCCTTGCTGTTTGCGGTCAGCTTCTTCTGGAGTCAACTCCTATCCAGCAACCAGAATGATGCTGAGAAGGTTTAAGCGTCAGAAGGGCCATTAGATGTGTAGCAAATAAGCTTCGCCTGTCTGGTACCAAGCATGTTTGCGTGGCAACATCTCCAGTATCCGAGGCCAGCTGGGCATCAGTCATGCCTGTCGGAATATGAGAGAGATACTTGCAGAATAGCCATCAAAATTCAAAATGCAGTATAACTGTATGTACAGATATTATGTAAAGAGATTTCATGTTTACTTGAATGTCTTTTATTGTTGGACAGTTTAGATTTAATGACTTTAAGTGAAATGAGGTAACAGAGGTACCATTAATCTCACGCATGTTTAAGTGGAGATGCAGGCGTCTGTTTACGAGCAGCCATTTTTGATCCTTGCCCCCACCTCCACCTTGGCTGTGGTTCAGGCCACTGCTGAAACAGACCAGTAATGCTGTTCCATAGTCATGAAGAAGACAAAAGGTTCAGCCTGCCTGGGGGGTCGCGAAGCATGGCTCCAAGTATGACAGCAATAGCACGAAGATCCTTGGCTTTGGGAGTAAATTTCTAAATCAGCGCAGTAGTAATTAACATTACGCGAAAGTGCAGCCTTTTACAAAGTCGCCCACAAATTTGCCACATTTCATGACCTGATTTAGAGACTCCCCAAGATTTAATGGCACCGTGAGAGAGTGTTATGGCTGAAAGCAGTGAAGTGAAAGCTCCTTGCTAAAGAACTGGGAAATGCTTACATCGCTCTGGCTAGGAAGTCCTACACAGCGCCCCCTAGCTACCGGTTACGCTGTATATGGGCGTAGTGCAGGTGACTGTGTCTTACCTACCTGTAGTACTACTTTAGCCTTTTAACCACCTGCATGTTTCTCATTCTCTCGTTCCATCTTTCCGTTCCTTCATCACACGACTCCTTGTGTTCTTCCCGTCGTCCTCAAACAGGTGGACTGGGTGCAATGTGACGGCGGCTGTGACGAGTGGTTCCACCAGGTCTGCGTGGGCGTGTCCTGTGAGATGGCAGAAAATGAGGACTACATCTGCTCGGCCTGCTCCCGCAAGGCGGTTATGGGCGGGGCCGGGAAGGCGGGGACAGATGTTGCCGGACAGGCTCCGCCCCCGTGCACCTTGCAGATCCTCCCACCCACCGCCCAGCTACATCTGCAGGACAGCAGCTAACGCAGAGATGCCAGGGTGCCCGACCAGCCCAAGGGTGGCCCAGTGCTCCTTTTGTAATTATAAACCCAAGTTTGACTTGATAGACAAGATCATTGGACTTGCATCTAAATGAACGCACAGAGTCGAGATCCATGTACACACCAGGGAAGGCCTCCAGGTGTGGCTGCAGATCATTCTAGAAGAACGGTCACCTCGCCTGCACCTCCTCACCCCTGCTCTAGGGATAAGAGCTGAACCCTACAACCCAAAATGAGTTGACTCCGGTGTTACGCTGAGAGAATATCGCATCACATGGAGACGTACACGCTGCATCGAGATGATAAACCGGATATACCTGCTCTACCACGCTGAGAGGCAATGGCTTCTGGCCTGGTTCTCATCATGAAATCACTCACACATTTCACCCGCAGCCGCAATCCTGCCCCGCGGTATGGGTCAGTACGTAGGACTAGGAGAGTGGTTGTATGTAGCGAACATATTTATAATGTAAATAGGTTTTGAGCATCGGAATACCTGGATGTGGCTTTTTGTTGTTTATCACCTTTAATAAACTCTTCCTAGTCAAACCTGTGGGGTGCCGCTATCTTCAATCTGTCCCTTAGAAGCTCGGGGTGACGGGTGTCAAGATTTAATCTGTGGAGAACAAATGAGGAACAGTAATCCATTTGTTGTTTTGCACTACTCCTGTGAAGCATGATACATCTTTGGTGAGGCTGCTTGGTGCTACCCGAGGAGTGATTTGTCTCCCTTGGTGTGACGATCCTGAGTCATCTCTTTATAGCCACCAGCTGCTATACCAGCAGGCTGTCTGCCAGCTGAAGATGGTCATGGAGCTGCTTTCCTAGGTACGTTGAATGATGGGGAGAAGATGCAGCTCGTCTGGCTGATCTCGATGCCTGGGCAATACCGGCTAACGGTATGTTCTAGAATGAGGGAGGGGCAGTGAGAGTGTGCTCTGCTGCGTAAAGGGAGAAGATGGAGCTTTACTAAGCCTCCACCAGGAGAGGGGATGTGAAAGGATGTGAAAGGCAGGTCAGCGTTGGGGATGTGAGCATCCTCAAGGAGCTGCTTTGGACCACCATACTAGAAGTTGTCTAGAGGCTTCCATCGATGAGAAAAAGAAAGCACTAAAACCAGTGTTCAGTGAGGAATTAGTGACACACGTTGTAATCTTTAGGTCTCCATCTTCCAATAGGACAAGGTCTGTGGCTCAGCAGGTTAAGCTTCTACGCCTGTGATCAGAAGGTCATCGGTTCACACCCCACCCTCAACAGCATAGTCACATGTCCAAGGCCTGAATAAGGCCCTTACCCCCCAGCTCCAGGAGTCCCGCACGCCAGCTATCCCTCTGCTATGACTCCAAAGCTCGCTCTCACCTGTATGTGTGTCTGTCTCATGGAGAGCAAGATGGGTTTGGTGGAAAGAGAATTTGCCCACAGGGATTATCACTATTCTATGTTGACACTGATTCAAAATGAACTAGATGCTTAGTTATAGGTATAAATATCACATTAATCCCATTGCTGGTTTGCTCTCAATGTCTGTTTCATCTCACTGTGTAACAAACGTTTCTTGATAGCGCAGCTCAAACAGACACTCAGTGCCTCAGTCTACGATTCATATCAAAGAGCAAACAGTAACTACAGTGAGGAATAAAACCCATTTTCCCAATTTTAATTAGTCCTGTATTTTGGACACAAAGTCGATAAAGAATTTCCAGTTCAATGAAAGCGATGCACAAACGGCTCATTCAAAGACAAAAATAGCAGTTTATATTGGAGCATGAAGCTGCACTCTGGCATCCTTGGAACGTAGATGCGTCTTAAATCTCCAGCAAACATGAAACCAGTTATAATAATAGTCAGTGTTTTGTAGAAAATCACTTACTTTGTTTTATTCTTTCATCCTCCATACATGGGGAATCATTCACTCAGTATAATGCTGTGTGGCATGATGCTTACACTAATACAGGGATGAGGAAGCTGATCCATGGAGGGCCAGTGTGGGTTTTTGGGACGGCCACTCAATCAGCCAATAATGAAGCAGTCCGGTCCTTATTGGCTGATTGAGAGGCCATCCCAAAAACCCACACTGGCCCTCCATGGATCAGGTTCCCCACTTCTGCTCTAATAGCATGTATCTCTTGCAACTGATATTTCACAGCCATTGCATGTTAATAAATGCAGTTTCAAAGTACAGAGGAATTAATATCATGCGGCCTACAAGTACAGAAATCTTTGGCTTCACAAAAGATTCACAACAACCTAGATGGAATTCAATGAGAGCAAAAAAGTAATAGTGAATTAATTGTAGATAGAAAGCAACAGTGATTTAATAGTACACATAAATGCAAGTTAAACGCCTTATCTTACCTTGTAAAAACTGAGTGAATAAGTTACCCAAAGTTTTAACTGTTAACAAACATTTACTAGTAGTAGTAAGGGAACAGTAACTTCAGTTAACCACTGTTTAAACAGGATACTGCTATTAATTAATGAGGGTGCGTGTATACCAAAAGTACCAAAACAGTATGAGTAACTATTCTACAGCAGGATATTTCTCAGACAAGACAAAAGGGTTGTTTTTCTGTAGTGAATGTGTCAGTCCGTATTGTTTCCAGGTGACTGAGTGCTCACTACGCCCTATATCGTATGATTTACTATATCAGTTTATAGTACTGTGTAATACCATGTGCCCGTGAACCCATAAAATCTACATAAATCAGAAAGAAATGTAAAGGCCACAGCAAACTGGTTTCATTAGTATTGGGACCAAGACCAGAGAATGTTTGAGAAATGTTTCAAAAGTGAAAGACACTTCCTGCTGTGCCGGAGGCCAGACAACTGCAACAACAGTCGTCTCCACAGGGCCCCTGGCCCCTTGGCTGTACCTGCATGCCTGCAGTCACCAAGACCCAGAGATCTTAATGGTGGGAGACAGGTCTGTTTCTTGTGATCGAGGAGGGGGGGGGTGGTCTTAACCAGCGACGGCTTCCCAGCAGGCTGGGAAGGGAATGGTGAGGGAGAGGTCTCCTAAAAAACACTAGACGGGATAATTATCCTCGAATCTCTGCTGTGGAGGAATTCGGGAGCAATTAAAATGCTCCTGGACCAATGGAACAGCAGTATCTGTCAGCAGGTCGTTTGAGCTGATGTTGAATGTAGAGGAAAGTCGACGTGTCCAGACGAGCGGCGATAAAAGCTAATGGGAAGCAGAAAGCAGCTTGTGATTGATTTTAACCATGAGAACATCCAGCCCCAACAAGGTCTGCAGAGCCCTTTCCATCACCGATATGCATAACAAGCTATACAACTTACATAAACAACATTTGTGTAGGATATCTACCATACGTATTACAAGCCAGCTTTCAAATTAGGTAATTGTGTAACTGGGTAATTGTGTAATTGGTTAAGGGAACGGAAACATCCAGGAAAAATTGTTGCTGACCCCTCTGACCCTGGTTAACGTCTTTTCCAAAAACTCCCATCTGGGACAAGCCACCAGCTACTTAGAACAAAAGCTACTCAGCACCTAAACAGCTTTTTTCCTAGAGCTGCGAAATAGTTGAAGCAGCTCTGATAATCAGACTCTTACTGCTAATACAATCTGTTTTTTGTTTTTCGTTTTCTTGCACAATACGCCTAACCATCTGCACTGAATAGCGTTTATCCTGTCTGTACTTGTGTTGCACTGTACCTTATTACCCTGCTTGTGCTTTGTATAGCATTAATTTTAACCTACCGTGTGATATATTCAGTTCAATTCAATCTATTTTTATATAGCGCCTTTCACAACAGAGTCATCCAAAGGTGCTTTACATGGATGTGTTGTGATACAATAAACATCATTAGAGAGAGTAATACAGAATGGGAAAAGGAAGGAAAGAAATTAAATAAGAAAAGCAAGATGACAACGGAGGAGATGTCGATATAATACGATATATGTATTAATGTGGGTAATATGTACATGCACAAGAATAAATTAACTTGGCTGTTAGCAGGGAATGTGGTGATAGACGACAGCCAATCTAACTAACATGTCAGAGTTCACATCTCTGGTGTTTTGAGTTCTGGGAGAAGTGAACAATCCATCCTGTTTTCCATCGACTCAGGTTCAAACCGCCTATGCTGGTCAGGTGGTATAGGGCAGGGGTAGACATTGGATAGGATGCCAGTCAATTACAGGGCACAGACACGCCCACACTCAGACACCCAGTCGCATGCTGTGGAGACACCAATCAAGCCAACTGCATGTCCTTAGGCTGAATACATAGCACACCCAAAGCAAAGCCCGCACAGGGCAGTGGTGGTGTTTTAGCCTCCTGTGAGAGAGCAGTGCTGTTCCGTCCCTCAGAATAAAGCTAATTTCTGCGAATTATGCGGAACAGAAGGGGACGTGTCTTTTGAGAAATCTGCTCATCCACGCAAAGAACATCCTTCCAAGGTGATGTACCTGTCATGCCTGAAGGACAAACTGCCTATAGGATGTGGGTATTGCTTTCACATACAGCTGCATATATGGCTTATAATCAGTTCAGTATTATAACTAGTCCAGTTATGTCTATAGTTCAATATGTCACACATTTGATCGAATGACGTTTCAACCATAGTTTTCCACATAAAAGATCCCAATGCTGCTTTTTACATGAATCAGGGTTACATTTATCATGTGAAAGTTATAGTGATCATGAGACAAAGTCTAAAGTGTAAATAAATACATTTAAGCCACTTTAATTATTAGCCACCAAATCTTTTAATAATTTTATCCCCGTCTCTCCATGTATCAAGGCGTCCATTCAATAGCAAAGGAAATGACTGCAGTAGCATATTTCAGCCAGTGTTAATCAGTCTTGTCTTAACTGAGACGGAATAAGAATAATAACTTTGCAGTGACAATATGAAGTTCTTCCTGTAGTCCTCTACACTGGCTCTTGGAGCTCTGCCATCGTGCACACAGAAGTGCCCAATCTGGAAATTCAGCAGCATCGTGGTCTGTGGAAGTCTGAGGTGTAGGTTTAGGCCTGTTTCCCTGAAAGCTGGAACGAAGGAGCCCCCAGAAGTGACGCGAGAATCTCTGCCGTGGCTCCGTCGCGCTGGGATCGTCAGGGCGATCCCAGGGTTCCGTGTCACCAGCAGCCAGCGGCTGCAATCAATGGAACGTTCTGTGCCCTGGGAAAGTGAAGGTGGGTCGAGGTTTGCGTTGGGGGAGGGGGGTATTTGGACATTCTCTGACCCCCCCACCCACCTCACACATGGAGGGAGGGCCCAACTCGAATATGTGTTCAAAGGTTGCGCAATGGAGACGAGACGGCAAAGACCTCCGGTGTGTTCTGCCCTCCTAGAGAAGACAACCTCTGAGAGACAGATGTGTGTGTGTGTGTACTTCTATTTCTGAATGGGGGGGTGGGGTGGGGGCTAGTTGGCGGAATGTGGGATATTGGAGCCCACTGGAGGCTGGATTCTGAAGCCTGAACCTCACAGATCCACTCGCCTCCCCTGAACACGTGTTAAATAGTCAAACATGCACGTTTGCTGATCAATACCGGGACACCGTTCAGTCTTGGAAGTTAGCAGATCCTTCAGGCACTAGGAGAGGTAAGTAGTGACTTGTAGAGGTTTCTTATCTGACCAGAGCTTCCATGGCTTCTGTGGATAGTTGTTTTGTGGTCTGCTTAGGCTTGGCATTCTGTGTAAGTCCAGTGGAGGCTGGTTCTCCAGGACTATAAAATGAGTTGAAGAAGGACTTAGAACGACCTGCGAACCAGATTCAGAGAAAGCATTTATAAAGAGGTTACATGAGGCAGCATTTATATTAACAGCTAGCTAGCATAGAAGTTGACCGTCTTCTCAGAGCTTGTTTAATAATTGCCTAAGATACAAATAGTTCTCTCTTGGCAATATCCTCTTTTAAAAGCACCTTGTATTTGCCAGAGCCTCGTTTGTTTGCTCGGGTCTTTCACCACTAACGATTCCATCGTGCCAGTACTTTTCCATGTTCTGCAGAATGGTCGTTATACCTACGGGTGTTTCATCTGACACCTGTTCAACTCACCGCCCTGAGATTACATTGGGCTTGTTGAGCAGTCAAATACTTGCTGGCAAGTGGTATAAATTACCCGTCTCTGCCAACCAAATCCATCAATACTCATTGCACCAACAAATCTTAAATCCCAACTGAGCCTTGAACTTCCACTCTACAGCTGGCTTCTCCTTAAGCATGTGCTGCTACAATCACGTTTAACATAAGAAAATTGACCCAGGTACACTTTGAAATGTTTCTCTACCCCAGAAAGCTTGACTTTTGTTCAGGCCGAGCATAAAAACTATGCTGACGGTACACTATTAGGATTTCTTATTTGCTTTTTGATGACAAAAAAGGACAGTCACCTGAAAAGACATCTTTGAAATTTCACTGAAAGGTCAGTGTACGCAGGATGTGAACTGTGGCATGATGCCAGCAATGCACTCTGCTGCGCTGCATTTGCAAAAAGCGTAGTGTGTTACAGTCTAAAGCATTAAATTGTTTTTTAGAGAACTTTCAGGACTTCTAATCACCAGCTATGCCAATCAACATTATGGTTACACTCAGTCTGCGCGTCACACCAAATGCTGCGAAGATCAGCCAGGGCTGTTTAGACCATAAGCTTCTGCCAGTCTTTAATTACGCATTTCATCTGTAAATTAATCTCGGTCTTTTGTGGGGTTGTCACCCCGCCGTAGAGTGGCTATCGTGATCCAAAGGTGCTCCTCCATGGATGGGAGGGGCATGTTCAGGAGACCCCATAGCTGAAGACAAGCATCCATTTGGATGTCTGGACAGAAAGTGGAGTTTCATTGCCAGGGAGATAACCAATCAGATTGTAGATGAGGTGGGTCCAAGCAACTAGAGGAGGCGGGACCAACAATTCAGAAGTCTTGGTCCCGCCTCCTCCAGTTCCTTGGACCCACCTCCTCTACAATCTGATTGGTTATCTCTCTGAACCAACTATCGTTCCTTCTACCCTCAGAATATTGTGTAAGTAAAACTCCCATGAGCACCAGGATTTTGTTTCAACCAACCAGTTGAGTATAAAGAGTCATAGTCAGTACTCAACTGGCTGGTTGAAACAAAATCCTGGTCTGGACTTGAATTACCCACTACTGGCTTTAAACCACAATTTTGCAGATTACCCTTCCATAAACATGGAATGGGGTTCATCCTCAGTGCAGTGAGGACCCATAAGCTCACAATCAGCAAACTATAAATCTACCACCACTTCACATCGGTGCTGACCCGTTTATCTTCTAGCGCCCCTGGACCATAAAAACCTTTTTGCTTTTGCCAAGGGAAATACGATCATTGCTGCAGCTTTAGGAGCAGTTTCATTTATCGTAAACTCACAAATGCACGTGGATTTGTGTTGCGTAAACTCCCCTGGTTCCTCTGTTAAGCATCAAGGTCTTAGATGGGGTCAGTGAAGCAGGTAGCTGTGCTCCTCCTTAGCCCAGCTTCGACAGAGAGGCAGGAGGGGGCGGACAGGCGATTCTGCCTGCCGACGCTTCAGCGACGGTCAAAGCTTTTAACACGAACCATATGGGCCACAAAAGAGCCTTTCTTGAGATGGCTGTGGAAGCCTTTATCTTTTAGCCAGAGAGTGTGGCATTATCTTTAAAATTTATAGATGCGATGGGGGCGTGGACTGTTTATTTTTACAAAGTAAACATGTGACCAAATGTGAATGCTAAGAAACACCTTCTACAGCTCGCTTCTCGAAAATTGATGATATTCATGTGGCAACTCCAGGAGATATGGAGATCATCCCCAAAGCTGAAACCTTCAACGGTCGTGCCCAAGCCCCCCAGGCAGAGAAGAAAATGAAGGAGAGAGGACAGTGGAGCAACAAGCTGGAGTTTGTCCTCTCTGTGGCTGGCGAGATCATTGGGCTGGGCAACGTGTGGCGGTTCCCCTATCTGTGTTACAAGAACGGTGGCGGTGAGTGGATCTCATGAAACATTATATCGGACACTGGGGTCACACTAGGTGTCATTGGCTCGCGATGGTCATGTGATATGCCTGCCGGCTGGCCGGAAGAATGCAGTCCCCCTGAACAGCAGTAGTTAAAACTGCAAGTTTATTTTATAAATGTCTGCCATTAATGTTTGGCATGTTATAATTTGGTTTTAGGGTATGCCTTCCAAAGTACAGTTTGTTATTCTACCTTCTGAAAAGGACTATGAAATTTTTATCTCAGCTCCACTGATGGACATTAATTGCTCCAGAGCTTGTTAAACTAAATATAAACAGTTGTGGAGTTATTTTTATGGACATTAATTATTAGGCTGTGAAGAGAGTTATTCCAGATATGGAATGTGTCTGTCACAGGAGTGATATCCAGATCCGCACAACTGGAGCTAATGAACTGTCCAGTTATCTTTTAGCATATATGTTTTTATTTTTAGGATGTCTGCCTTGATATTGCCATAAAATAAAGGCATTGGCTGGAGTTGAAGGAGAAGTCAACCAAAGCCCAAATATCAGGCCCCAGAGCATTGGGAATATTATCACAGCTAATGTTTGTTATTCCTGTCACTCTGCATCCACAAAACCCACATAATCTCCATCCATCCATCCATTTGTCCCTTTTCACAGTTGACGAGCAAATTTCCAAAACTCACTCCGTCCATTTTTTTGAAATTGAAATAATGATTTATTTTCCATTTGCACATGTGCTAGGTACACTTCTTTGTGAGATATCCCATCATGCTCTCCTTTGAGAGATATATACAGGTGACAGCAAAGCCTGGAGTCTGACTGCAGGGTCAGACCATTTACCCAGTGCCTCCTATTGCACTTCAGGGGTTAGGGGCCTTGCTCACAGGCCCAACAGAGACGTGGCTATTGTGCTGGGGCTTCAATCGGCAACCTTCTGAACACAAGCACAGAGCCGAGACCTGCTTAGAGTCAGGCTTCCTCATGTTACAATGCTGGAAGCCAAAACTCCATAGAAACAGTAGCGAGTTACAATCGTACCCCAGATTTTGGAAACTTGCTCTACAACTATAAACACAGGAAATTGTGCAGGGGGCAACCAGGATTTAAAATATCTCAAAAGTTATTATAGATAATTCGGTAATGCTTTACATTAAGCGCACTTTCACAATGAATTCATAGAATATTGATAAGCAGCATGCAAGTACACCTTAACATCCTAACATCCCTTAACAGCCTTAATATACATTAATAACAAACATTACACGATTATACAATTATAATATTTGTTATTATTATTATATAATGTTTGTTATTAATGTATATTACAGCTGTTAAGGATGTTAGAATGTTAAGGTATACATACATGATGTTTATGAATGTTTTATGAATACTTAATGAATACGTTATGCAATATAAAAGCATTATGAAGGTGCAGAGCGTTACCGATAATTCAATAGATATTTAAAAATCTGATACATAGGATGATTTATTGTGATCACGATTATAATCACGATTATATGGCGTAGCGCAATAATCACCAGGGCTTTAGATGACGGGTAAACATTTGTCCAGATGCCGGCTCTTTGGTATGTATGGATATTTACTTCTGTTACACCCAGAATTTGGTAAGCAGATCAGTAGTGTGCCTAATATATTAATGAGAGGTGTATTGCTAAGCCCAAAACTTGGTAATCTGTATAAATTCAGTGTATCCGTATGTTTATTAAATGCGGTTAGTGGATCACCCCACATGCTACTGTTTTGGTAAATCATGGAAGTGATAAGCACTGAAGTGCCGGTGAAGAAAGGGAGAGATCAGCAGCCACAACATCATTTGAAAGAGGAGATACTGCAGATAAACAAGGCAAAAAGACATCACTGCTGTGGTGTTATGTGTTGCAGTTTAAAGTCTGACACATTTATTAAACATAAGGATACATTGAATATATACAGATTACTAACTTTTGGGCATCACAATACGGTTCTCATTAATATTTTAGATGCAGTACTAATCTGCTTGCCAAATTGTGAGCGCGTCTGGACAAATATGTACGGCCGTCATCTAAAGCCATATAATCACGATGTGATATCATGCAGCCCTGTATCCATCCATCTTTCCTTGCTGTTCTGGCACAGGGTTGGGGGGAGGGGCCTGGAACCAAAGTCACGCCACAGGGCACACGGCAGGCCTAGAAACACCAATTCATCTAATTGCATGTGTTTGGATGGAATCTGAGGTTCCCATGGAACATGGAGAGAACATGCAGTCACCACACAGATACAGTAGGGTTGGAGATGCACTAGCTACTGCGTCACGGTGCCACCTGGACGATATGAATGGAAAAAACAATAAATTATCCAGCTATGCCCCTTTGAAAAGCAGTGGAGTGGCTATGCTACGTGTCAATGTCCTGCTTGAGTTGGGGGTATTTTGGCTGTTCTCTCAAGGCTGTGGGAGACCTGGAAGGGTCAAGGGTGGCAGACACAGCTGTTGCTTGGCCGTGGCCCTCAAGTGATCAGCAACAGCTGTCCTTAGAAGAATGCAGATGTTGTGGGTTTGAGAAATCTGATCGTCCTTCAAACATCCCAAAAGCCACCAACTTGCTGAGTCAACAGCTTGGGGTGACGTCCCCTCAGAAAACGGCTGGTTACATTTCCAGTAACCCTGTGTTTACTAAGCTGGTCAACACTGTCAAACACTCCCCCACGTTATCACGTCTTCTCCACTCACTTTACTGGACGTACAGTGATGGCAACTCTTTGCTCTCTCTTGCAACAGGTGCGTTCTTCATTCCCTACCTCATCTTCCTCTTTTCCTGTGGGATTCCAGTATTCTTCCTAGAGACTTCGCTTGGCCAGTTCACCAGCGAGGGAGGAATCACTTGCTGGAGGAAGATCTGCCCACTCTTTGAAGGTG
Source organism: Paramormyrops kingsleyae (assembly GCF_048594095.1). NCBI lineage: Eukaryota > Metazoa > Chordata > Actinopteri > Osteoglossiformes > Mormyridae > Paramormyrops > Paramormyrops kingsleyae. Next base: position 4,383,361 of record NC_132797.1, on the reverse strand, counting down.
ATCCCCATCATTTTTCTTGCCCAGCTTCCTTTAGCCAAAGTCTTCACTTATAATGTCAGTTACTTGACATTATCTGGTCCAGTATGCAAAATGTAAAAATGTTGTATGGTCAGTCCCACTTAGAATATTTATTTGTGATAGACACAGTTGATTGTTCCATTCCAACATGGTACTCAACAGGATCTTCTGCACCCTGTGGTATTTGGAAGGGGATTGAGATTCAGAGTGTCAATTAGAATGTCATACCTAATATGCCTAGAAGATGACCATGATCCATATTGCTGTATTTAATATGTCTAGTAGGCTACTATGTAGTACAGTATATCATTCTGGCTAATGCCTTTAGTAGGTCACAGTACAGTGTACTATTCTGGCTAATGTGTCTAGCAGGCCAGAAACTCTGGCTAATATGTCTAGTAAGTCACTGTATGACATATCTATTTGGCTAATATGTCTAGAAGGTCACTATGTACCATATTCCTCCAACTCAATACAATATCCTGACTCGGTACACAATAAATTAATAGAACTAATAGCTAGTATTATATATATTAAGTCACATATAAGAAGTCAGTGCTGATTTTCTTTTGAATTTGGTCCAGCTTTTTCCAAAGTGAAGCCTCTAAGTTTTCCTTTTCTCAAACTATTTCTTTAGGTATCGGCTATGCTACCCAGGTTATTGTAGCCCTCCTGAATTTCTATTACATCATTGTCCTGGCCTGGGGAATTTTCTACCTGTGCTTTTCCTTCACCTGGGACCTGCCGTGGTCCTCGTGCAATAACACCTGGAACACAGGTCAGTTAAAGGCATCAAGGAATCAATAGAACAATACACTGTATGGACAAAAGTATTGGGACACC